>NW_027397068.1:29575794-29733523 GCF_003265705.2 Callorhinus ursinus | reverse complement strand
TGCCAGAAGCGGCTGGCGGAGGCCCCTCCCCCGCCGTCTATCCTCCCGAATATCGCCTCGGATTCACTTCTCCGCACGCCCTACCTTCCAGTAAGTCGTCGCTTCTCTGTTCAGAGAGTTGTTGCTACTCTCCTGTTCGATCTCCTGTTGAGTTCGTAGGTGTTCAGAATGGTTTGATCCCTATTCAGCTGAATTCCTGAGACCAGACGAAATCTAGGTCTCCTACTCCTCCGCCATCTTGCTCCGCCCCCCGACAATCTGAAATTAAAGAAGCTTGTGCATCTCTGTTTGATGAACTATGCCACGAGTCAGCCAGACATGGCCATCACAGCTGTCAACAGCTTTGTGAAGGACTGTGAAGATGCCAATCCTAATTTGGGCCTTGGTCGTCAGGACCATAGTGGTACATCCAGGTGCCCAAGGTTACAGAATATCTCTGTGAACCCTTCCGCAAGTGCCTGAAGGATGAGGATCCCTATGTTTGGAAAACAGCAGCAGTCTGTGTGGCAAAACTCCATGATATCAATGCCCAAATGGTGGAAGATCAGGGATTTTTAGATTCTCTGCGGGATCTCATAGTAGATTCAAACCCAATGGTGCAGGCTAAAGCTGTAGTAGCATGATCTGAAATCAGTGAATCTAGCCCAAAGAGCAACCTACTTGATCTGAACCCACAGAGCATTAATAAGCTGCTGACAGCCCTGCATGAGTGCACTGGATGGGGTCGGATTTTCATCTTGGACTGCCTGTCTAGTTACAACCCTAAAGATGACCGGAAGGCTCAGAGCACCTGTGAGCGGGTAACTCACTGGCTGTCTCATGCCAACTCATCAGCGGTGCTTTCAGCAGTAAAAGTCTTAGTGAAGTTTCTAAAGTTGTTATCCAAGGACTCTGACTACTACAATATGCTGCTGAAGAATATGTTCTTCACTTGTCCCTCTCCACTTGTCACTCTGCTGTCTGGGGAGCCAGAGGTGCAATATGTCACCCTGAGAAATATCAATGTAATTGTCAAAAAAAGGGCCCAAAATCTTGAAGCAGGAAATCAAAGTCTTCTTTGTAAAGTACAACGATCCCATCTATCCTAAACTAGAGAAGTTGGACATCATGATTCATTTGGCATTCCAAGCCAACACTGCTCAGGTTCTGGCAGAATTAAAGGAATATGCCACAGAGGTGGATGTTGGCTTTGTTCGCAAAGCTGTGTGGGCCATTGGACGGTGTGCCATCAAAGTGGAGTGATCCGCAGGGCACCATGTACGCATATTGCCTGATCTCATCTGGACCAAAGGAAATTATGCGGTCCAAGAGGTAACTGTTGCCATCAGGGACAGCTTTCACAAATACTCCAACAAGTATGAAAGTATCACTGCCACTCTATGTGAGAACTTAAGACTTGCTGGATGAACCAGACGCTCGAGCAGCTCTGATTTGGATTGGGGGAGAATATGCTGAGAGAACAGATAATGCAGATGAGTTACTGAAGAGCTTCCTGGAGGGTTTTCATGATGAAAGCACCAGGTGCAGCTTACTCTACTTACTGCCATAGTGAAGCTGTTTCTCAAGAAACCATGAAATACACAGGAGCTGGTACAGCAAGTCTTGAGTTTGGCAACACAGGACTCTGATAATCCTGACCTTTAAGACCGGGGCTATATTTATTGGTGCCTTTTCTCAATGGACCCTGTCACAGCCAGAGAAGCAGTCTTGTCTAAGAAGCCACTGATGTCTGAGGAGACAGATCTTCTTGAGCCAACTCTGCTAGATGAGCTAATCTGCCACATTGCTTCTTTGGCCTCAGTATACCATTAGCCTCCCAATGCTTTTGTGGGAGGAAGTCACGGAATCCATCCCAAACACTTGCCAATACACCATGGGAGCACTAATGCAGGTGACAGCCCTGCTGGCAACACCACTGCCACCAACCTGGAACAGCCTCAGGTTAGCCCCTCTCAAGGTGACCTTCTAGGAGACCTTTTAAACCTTAAACCTTGACCTCGGCCGCCCAATCAATGTGCCACAGGTCCTCCATGCAGATGGGAGCAGTGGATCTCTTGGGAGGAGGACTAGATGGTCTGGTGGGACAATCCTTCATCCCCTCATCAGTGTCTGCAACCTCTGCTCCTTCACCTACTCCTGCTGTGGTCAACAGTGGTCTGAACGACCTGTTTGAACTCTCCATGGGGAGAGCACCTGATGGATGTCTGGCTGCCTGTAGTAAAAGCTAAAGGCTTGGAGATTTCCGGAACATTTAGTCACCGCCAAGGGCACATCTATATGGAAAGGAACGTCACCAACAAAGCTCTGTAGCACATGACAGACTTTGCAATCCAGTTTAACAAGAATAGCTTTGGTGTCATCCCAAGCACTCCTCTGGCCATCCATACACCACTGATGCCAAACCAGAGCATTGATGTCTCCCTAACTCTCAACACCTTGGACCCAGTCATGAAGATGGAACCTTTGAATAAACTGCAGGTAGCTGTGAAAAGTAATAATTGATGTCTTCTCCTTCAGCTGCCTCATCCCACTCAACGTGCTTTCCGTAGAAGATGGCAAAATGGAGCGCCAGGTCTTCCTTGCAACATGGAACGATATTCCCAATAAAAATGAGCTTCAGTTTCAGGTTAAGGAATGTCATTTAAATGCTGGCACTATTCCCAACAAATTGCAAAACAATAATGTTTATACTATTGCCAAAAGGAATGTGGAAAGGCAGGACATGCTGTACCAATTCCTGAAGCTCACTAATGGCATTTGGATTTTGGCTGAGCTATGCAGACAGCCAGGAAGCCCAAATTATATGCTGTCACTGAAGTACAGAGCTCCTGAAGTCTCTCCATATATCTATCAGGTCTACGACAGCATTTTGAAAAATGAATAGACTGGTCCGGTGCCCTCTGGCCACCCTGGGATTGGTGCAAACCAAGAACTCTTACCTGGAAACACCAAGAAATTGTATTACTGTGTAGAATCTGAACCCAAACACACTGAGGCCACCCACCAAGGTAGTGACTAGTCTAACCTGTGCTAACACTAAGGCACAATCTGTTGGATAGTTTTAGCTTTCATTTTTTATGTCTGTAACTCACTAAATAGTTCAATCTGTGTCTTAGTCCACCACCCCCTAAAGGGAGAGGTAAAAACCACTGTTATTAAAAAAAAAAAGGCCCATTTTTTGAAACCAGGTCTAAAGCCAACTGAGTTTTTTTTTGTTGTTGTTATTTATTTATTTATTTGACAGAGAGCACAAGCAGGGGGAGCGGCAGGCAGAAGGAGAGGGAGAAGCAGGCTTCCCGCTGAGCAGGAAGCCCAGTGCGGGGCTCCATCCCAGGACCCCGGGATCATGACCTGAGCCGAAGGCAGACACTTAACCAACTGAGCCACCTAGGAGCCCCAAAACTGAGTAGTTTTAAATGCTTACTCTTACTATAGGATAATTTAAGAAGGAAAAGAGGTATCAGATAAACTTATTTAAACTTCTTCTTTTCTGTTTTGTTTTAAAGTAGTCATAGCTATCTAAATTATTGCTTAAGTCCTTTCTAAAGTCTAAGAAAACAAGCAAAGTCTTTAAAATTCTGTTTCATTATAGGCTAGACTATAACAAACTCATGATGCAATAAAGTTGATTTTTATGTGCTGCATATATACTTGATATTTACGTGGGATCCCTTATATGAATTAACAGGTACAATGCACTGATAACCATTTTTTGGACTGGAAGTGTCCAACCCTTCTGGTTGATTTCAGAGGTATACAGTCTTAGCTTTTGGCACACTGTCAATTATAACCTTGTCATGGTGAAATATGATCTAATATATGACAATCTTTTTACAACCAGTTTCCAAGGATATATTGTGATAAATAAGACTATCTGTACTAAAACTCTAAACTACTTTACAGGAGAATCAGTTTACATTATTACTCCCTAAAAATTAGAAAAAAGTAACTTTCCAACATTAGAATAATTACATAAATTATGGTACAGCCACTACATAGTTCTTAAAAATGACAAACGGATTATAAATTAACACTGGAAAATGCTTATGATAGAACACTGGAATAAAAAGTGAGATGCAAATTTTTCAGTACAGAATGATTATCGTATAGAGTAACTTGGAGAGATAAAGATATAATGCTAAGAGTAGATATTTTAGGATAGCAGGATTATAGGTAACTTTTTCTTCTCTCTTTCCTAAAAGCGTAAAATTTACTTCTATTATTTAATGAAAATAACTGTTATTAATAAAAAAGCATCACTGAATACATATTTCACATGACACTATTTTTTTTAACTTTTAATCCTGTCTTATAATGAGAGTTAATGGCAGAGAGGGCAGAAAAATTTCTTCAGAACTTAAATTCTGTAAGAAATAAAAGGAAGAGGTAGAATTCTGACTGCAAAGAAAACTAAAGGAAAAAAAGACAACTTACTGATGTCTAAAGATGTGATTATTAAATCTGTTGTAAAATTCTAAGTTTTCTTTTTCAATTACTTTTTTGGGAAAGAAACATTAGCATAAGTAACTATAAAGAAAGATCACAACTACAATACGCAAAAGACACAGGTGAGATTACAGAAAGAGAAAGGAAAGGCACTGCCAAATATTAGCGCATCTGGTATCAGTGACCACGAACTATCAACAAGGACATTATAAAGACCATTTTCTTTTAGTGAGATTCCCAACCTTGTGTGCATGTTAACTTTCTTAAATCCTACCACTGATAGGATATAATTATTTAACACAATGAATCTGTGGCCATTCTACTTCCTGATATCCTTTAGTGAACAAGAGAAAACACTTCAGAGATAAGATCTGAGAAACAGAATAAAGTCCATCAGTAAGTAACAAGATAAAAAGAATGTGCCAAAAAACCAAATAATCCGATGAAAAATGGGCAAAAGACATGAATAGACATTTCTCCAAAGAAGACATCCAGATGGCCAACAGACACATGAAGACATGCTTAACATCACTCATCATCAGGGAAATGTAAATCAAAACCACAATGAGTATCACGTCACACCTGTCAGAATGGCTAAAATAAAAAACACAAGAAACAGGTATTGGCAAGGATTTGGATCCCACCTTTGGTGGGAATACAAACTGGTACAGCCATTATGGAAAACAGTATGGAGGTTCCTCAAAAAATTAAAAATAGAATTACCACAGGATCCAGTAATTCTACTACTATTTACCCAAAGAATATGAAAACACTAATTCAAAAAGATATATGTAACCCTGTTTATTGCAGCATTATTTACAATAGCCAAATTATGGAAGCAGCCCAAGTGTTCATTGACAGATATATGGATAAAGAAGATGTAATATATATACAATGGAGTATTACTCAGCCATGAGAGAGAATGAAATCTTGCCACGTGCAACAACACGGATGGACCTAGGGAGTATAAGGTCAAGCGAAATAGGTCGGTCAGAGAAAGGCAAATACCATTTGATTTCACTCATATGTGGAATTTAAGAAATAAAAGAAATGAACAAAGAAAAAAAGAGGCAAAGCAAAAAACCGACTCTTAACTAGATAGAACAAACTGATGGTTACCAGAAGGGAGGTGGCTGGGGGAATGGGTGAAATAGGTGAAGGGGATTAACAGTACACTTATCATGATGAGCACTGAGTAATGTATAGAATTGGTGAATCACTACATTGTACACCTGAAACTAATATAACGCTGTATGTTAATTATACTGGAATTAAAAATAAAAGTAACCTCTTAACCCTATCTGGTCATTTACTAACTTCAACAGCAATCTGCACATGATGGACATTCAATAACAAGTGTTCATTATCAAGTACAACAGAGAATATTCTGTTTTTAAGACCACAAAATATTTCTAATATTCAGAAATCACAGCAAATTTAGAATGATAGCTAAAAATATTAGTTCATCTCCCCATTTGTATAAATATTTATAGACGTGTTTAAGAAAAATACACTACCTTTTTTAAAAGGAATCTAGATTAATAAATTTAAAAAGCAAGAAGACAAAACAGATTATCCACACAAAAATGTGTCAAACTGGAAACTGTAAATCTTAATCACCTTACCGTATGTGGCAAAAGTTCTTCTTTGTTGTTCAAACATAAAATCATTGATATGAGCTGGTTCAGCATATCCAGAAAGCATATTTCTAGGGGCAGCCATTTGCTGTGTCCTAAAGGGATTTTCTGGTCCAAACTGCAATGTTATAAGAAAAAACAAACTTAAATTCTGAGTATATAAAGCCAGAGTTACTAGAATTATTGTACAATATATTTTCAACTCTAAATCATTAGGGGCTGAGTAACCTACTTGGGAACATGCTCACCACACATGGTTCAGTGCAGCTGGGCAATGGCTGATTAGCACTGTTTGTCAGTCCCTAGGTCAGAAGAAGAATCCAGCTCACCTAAGTCTATGTGTGGCTATTTAAATTTAAATAAGTAAAATAAAACATTCAGGTCCTCAGTCACACTAACCAAACTTCAAGACTTCAAAAGTCACATGTGGTTATTGGCTATTACATTTCCATCACTGCAGGAAGTTCTACTTGACAATGCTGCTCTTGATAATTAAAGTAACTATATTTTTGTCTAAACCATGATTTGGGGGATTTTTGGTAACTTTTTTTTTTTTAATTTGTAAAGATGATTTTTGGTGACTTTTATATCAATAATGGCACCATGATGTAATTTTTAAAAAATACATGTTTCTTCTCCACTAGATTATGAGTTCCTCAAAGGTAGAGACTTAAAATCCTTAATGCTTACCATAATGCCTGGCATATAGAAAGCACTAACGAAGGAAAGATTAATCAGAACCCCACTGGGGGCAGAGCATAGGAAATAGACAATAAAAGTAAAATGCTTGAAAAAGTCCCTAGAAAAGACATTACAAATGAAAATAAAATTTCTCTATTGTGAAAAGTCACACTATGAAGTCTCACACAAAATAGTACATCATTATCTGTTTGTTTATAATGCTTTGAGTTTCCATAATGCTTTCCAAACATTATTTACTTTGGTCTGTACAAAAATCCTGGAAAGTTAGAGAGGTAGTCTCCTTTTTATGTTAGAAGTGCAGGAAGGAAAAAAGCCAAAGATGATGTATTTTATCTGCCCTAGAGTCAATAGTTTTATTCTTAATTGGCAAACCCAGGTTAGAACAACGCCCAGTCTAGGATTCTACTGCATCAGACATTCCTTAAATGTACAATCATACTAACTTTTTAAAAAATTGGGTAAAAAAGTACCGAATTATATCAAACACTCTTAATTTAATGATATTTATTTAATGGTAATGGGAAAATCCAATTTTGTATTTTTTTTTTAAGATTTTATTTATTTATTTGGTGGGGGGGAAGCGCAGAGGGAGAGTGTGAGGGAGAAGCAGATTCCCAGTTGAGCGGAAAACCTGACATGGGGCTCAATCCCAGGACCTGAGATCATGACCCGAGCCATTGTCAGACGTTTAACAGACTGAGCCACCCAGGTGCCCCTGTATTTTCTTTTTAAATAAAGAATAAAATGAACTTCCCACTTTGGAAATTGTGGAATTAGACAGGATATTTTTATTTGAACTCTGTAGGTCTAGTATCATGATGAAGTTATTTTGATGTTAGAACATCTTAGGTCACTACCCTTAGAAACCACCTTTCCTATGATACATTTCTAGAGCCATAAATATAAATTATTGATCCTCTCTTAAGCAGAATGTTGCCTTCTCTAGTATCAACATTATACTATGCACAAAAATCCGAAATTAATTGTTACACTTGCCTTATGTTTTTTTCTGCTTCAGAAAATAAATTACTACAATATTCTTTTATATTGACAGCTTCCATTTCTATACTTAAAATGATTCAATTTAAAAATATCTGATTTACATACAAAACTTTCATTACTATTTATTCTGAACTGTATAAAGGACAGTGCCAAGACTTCATAGCTCATATTAGTTCCTCCTTGCTAATGGTAGCAATGTAGGGGAGAAAAAAATTTAGACTGCTGAATGTTGGCAGTTACAGTAACTTCGTTCAGTCATGAAATTTATTACAAAAACAAGGAATATCCAATAAAATTAAAGATAATAAAATGACTTAAAAGTTTCCTAGATATTCTACCTAATATAGTCAGCTATCATCTGCAAAGCAGTTCAACATTTCTGGGGGGAAAAAATCTAAAATGATAAAAATCTCCATTACTCTTATTGTTACTCATATAATAAGTTAATCATTATGTTTAGACTTTCCAATTTGAAAAAGAAAAATACAATTTCCATAGTCTTATTTTATTAAGATTTTACAAAAAAAGAACAATTCTTCTATCAGTCATACATATCAAATCAGCTCCATCTTTTAAAGAAAAATTCTCAGTGCTAAGGAACTTTGATTTCTATATGAATACAGATCCACATATTATAGCTAAGTATATTTTATATGCGTGCTATTTCTAAAGCAGTCTAAAAATTTAAATGTGCTACATTTTATAGCTATTTAAGCTGAGACAACAAAAAAAATCTAATAGGAAGCTGGGTTGTGGGAGGATCTATCTACTTTTGGCTCACCTTAACTGCCCTGGTTACCAGCAGTTATTGGAACTGACCTCAGAGACATTAAATAAATGCCAACAAAGAAAGGGAGAGAATGTTATTCCGCAGAACTCAGCTCTTCCCAATTACTTAAAAATTATGTGTCCCAGATGTTCCCAGTCTCTGTGAATATGCACTTCTTTTAATTCTGGGTTAACCATTAAAAAACAAAACAAAGCATAGGAGTGCCTGGAGGGCTCAGTTAGTAAAGCATGCGACACTTGATCTCAGGGTTGTTAAGTTTGAGCCCCATTTTGGGTGCAGAGATTACATAAAAATAAAATCTTAAAAAAAAAATAAAAACAAAGCATATAAAAAACACACAAAACTGACTTCCAAATTTAACTTCCGGTAATTAAATTTAAGAGTAAATGTGCATTCAAGGGATTTTAATAATACATATTTGAGTTAGGTATGAGTATTTAACAGTTTTTAGCTAAGACCATACTGAAGTATACCACAATTATAATTTTAATCTCCCATATAAAATATATACATTTAAGTATTAATTCATAATTCAGATCTCATCTCAGGATGTTCCTGAATATGTTTACATCTTTCACCTGAGTGAAGTAGTGATTTATTTATAAAACAGGAGAAAAGCATTTTTAAAAAGATTTATTTATTTGAGAGACAGAGAGAGGAGAGAGGGCATGCACGTGTGGGGAGAGGGGCCGAGGGAGAGAATCCCAAGCAGACCCCCCACGGAGCGTGGAGCCCCACACAGACAGATCCCATGACCCCTGAGATCACGACCTGATCCGAAACCAAGAGTCCAAGGCTCAACCAACTGAGCCACCCAGGGGCCTCGAGAAAAGCATTTTTAACTTGTTAAGACACTGGTAGATAAATCTAAGAAATCTGTGTATTGTAAAGCAGTGATTCTCAAAAGTCTTCAGAAGGTAGAATGCTTGAGGATCAATGTCTTAGTAGTGTAACATTACATCACAGGAATTGAGAACTTACACTGGTAAAAACTGAATATATGAAATCATAACAATAAGTTTACATATAGAATGCCTCCCCCCCAAGTTACTGAACTAATAATCATATTATACTTAGATTGCTGGTAAGTTTTTCATTAATATTTATTGTAGTCATCAATGTTTAAACACTTATAAACAAACTTTAAGGTAAGAAGAGCCTGTTGAATAACTTATTTTCCACAAATTTGGAAAAGATCTCCACCATTCAATTTTATTGGCAGAATATCTCAGTCTTTTAAGACATAAAAGCATAGTTTAAATATTACTAATATAAGAATATTTTCTTAGTGTGGGTTTTATGACCTTGAGCCTTAGTTTCCTCATCTATAAAATAAAAGAGCTGAACTATCTAATTTCTAAAGTTCATTCTAACATTAATATTTATAGCAGCCCTATGGCCAGATTTTTAACAGAAACTAGGATTTTTTTTCCTTTTAACTTTGATATATCTTCTATTCCTAAAAGTACTATTATTTTAAATCTGAAAATCTCCTTCAGGCTTATGGGTTTTACGTGAGCCTAGAAAAGCTAACAAATATACTTTTCTCTAAGTAGACCCAAAAAGGATTGAGTGAAATGAAGAAAATCAGTGGACTAAAACAACGGCTATTATCTCTTCAAGTTCTGTCTATAATATGAGAAAGTTTACCTGGATACTATGTTAGCCCATTTAGGAAAAGTCCTTGGTTGGGAGGGAAAAACATATTTTATAAAATAAAATAGTCAATTCCGTTAATTTCCTGAACTAGCAAAGTCAAAGCATGCACATAGGGGTGTAACATGCAAACCCTGTAATGGTCTGCAGACTGGTCTTCCAGCCACAGAGCAATTGTTAGGAGTGATGTGAACTCACATTCCCAAATACGTTACTTGCTGGTAGCAAAACCTGAGACTTAGTTTCCTCGCTATAAAATAGGGATTAGAGTACTTATTTCACAGGATTATTGTGAAGACTAAAAGAGATAAGGTACACAAATATATAAATCCCTCAGTATGGTACCTGGTATACAGTAATAAATGATTGTTTTATTCCATTAATTTCTATCCCTGTTCTTTTCCATCATGCAAACCCTTATCAAATTAGCCTTCCTACAAATTCAGCTTTGATTATCCCACTCTTTAATAAGAACCTTAAAAATCTATTTATCCTCTACTAAATCGAGACCAAACTGCTTACCTTGGCTCCCAGATCCCTGTGCAATGCTACACAAACTACCATTTTGGTCTGACCTCCCTATTCTCCCTTACTGACGACTAAAGTATTCCTGTTCTCTGGATCTTTTATGATTTAGCTAATGCTTTTCTCCTCTTTCCTCGTAAAAGCCTTCCTAGCATCAATGCCAATAATAGTAACATAAATAACAACAAGCGCTGCTACTTACTAAATGCTTACTGAGTACCAGAGAGTTTCCTAACCCTATCATACACTAGTGCATGTATCCATGCAACTCGGTAAAGGAGAAATTGTCTTCATTTTATCTATGAGAAAACTGAGGTAATCCAAGGTTATACTGAAGCTAATAAGCAGTGTATTTAATCCCAAATCTCATGTTCTTAACCTGGACTTTATTGCTTATTTTAAATACTTCTTCCTCTAGGCAACTTTTTCTTATCTTCACAACCAGATACAATCTTTCCCTTAACTTGAATAGCACTTTAGGCATTATAGGAAACAGTCTGGTCTCTGTATCTTTCTAAAAATAACACTGAGCATATCATCTCTGGTAAACAGTAGCTTGAGGAGGAGGATTATATCTTTTTCTAACAATGGATTCTTTTTTTTTTTTAAAAGATTTTATTTATTTATTTGAGAAAGAATGAGAGAGAGAGAGAGAGAGCATGAGAGAGGGGAAGGTCAGAGGGAGAAGCAGACTCTCTGCCGAGCAGGGAGCCCGATGCGGGACTCGATCCTGGGACTCCAGGATCATGACCTGAGCCAAAGGCAGTTGCTTAACCAACTGAGCCACCCAGGCGCCCCTAACAATGGATTCTTAAGATATGGGAACTTGAATTTCAACAAGCAAAGTTCCTTAACACCTTTCCATACTTTGTCAAATTATACAGACCCTAGTCATAAAATTCAAAGGTAATAATCTATTATGTAACAGACAATTCATTTGGCAACCAGGAAATATAGTAATTTTTCTTCACTTTTCAATCTCATCTCTCTTTTCTTAAATTGGTAATAAGCATCAGTGTTCCTAACATAAATTAATTTATATTTTGAATGTGAGGCTCCCTAGATGAGAAAAAAAAACCCAGAATACTAAAAGGATTGGTAATTTCACAAAGAGAATGATAGGCCTAATGCCTCATCAATATCACCAAAAAAATCTTAATCTTTTAAATTTCGGAAAACTAAAATCACACAGCAATTGATTAGTTATGCACAAGATCTAAAAATGGAAGAGAAACAGACTTCATATAAAATGCACTGACATAGGAACATCACACACCATATTACTTCCAAATTTTCTTGTTCTGTAATTTAGTGGCCCTAATTTATGGAAGCACTTTTCATTTAAAAAATCATGAAGCATACATGTAACATAAGACCTTTCTTCACTGTGCCAGCTAAAATGGTGTCAAGGGATATGAGTCTACAGGTTCGACAGGCTAGAATGATTTAAGAAAAATAAAATTTAAAAGTGCTGCAGTCTCAAGAGTATGAGAAAGAGATTTCGGCTTACTGTACACCCAGGGAACTGCTAGAGCACTGTCTAAATACTACCACTGACATCATCGGCTATGCTACATATTTCAATTGCCATATTTTAAGTGACTACAGAAACCTGAGCAGGCAAATTATATGAAACAGCTTTATGATTCTGCTTTATCAAAAAAAAAGGAAAAAAAAGGGACAATGACTACATGCTAAAAAACAAAAAATTAAAAAGTTCCTCTTTCTCCACCCAGTTGCGAAAAAATATGGCTCCTCACCCTCATTTTTAAAGTTTCTTAAAGATCCTGCTACTGAAGGCTTATTTTGTTTTATAATGACCATTTTTTGGCATCTCTATTTTCTCAATCAAGTATTCTTTCCCCTTTTAAAAATGAAATAGCTAGAAATTTAATTTTTTCTACAAAGACTTTCCTAGATGGACAATCCTCACTGTTTTTTGCCTTTTTTCCTTTCTCATCTTCTTTATGCTTCCATCACCATTTATCATCATCATCAACATCACCATCATCATGATCACCATCATAAGATGTCTCACCCAGAGCAGGTAATATACCTGTGACTACTGTTGAGCAGCAAACACATTAGCATGGCACTTCTTTCTAGCACTTAGCGCAGGAGCATCTGTAACCAGATGTTTCAAAATATACCATGCATTGAGGATGCTAATAATAAAACAAATTCTTTTTCCCTTATGGTTAATTTATAATACTCCCTTAACAATATTGAGGAACATATTAATTACGTTCACATCTAAGAATCAGATATTTAAAAATTTCCTTTTTCAAAAGACATCGTTCCATTCTATCAAATGTTACAAGTTGGTAGAGAAACAGTAGTGGATTTTTAAAAGTATATTTTCTTTTCCTTTTATTTAAAAATTGAGATATAACTGACATACAACAGGACATAGTTTTTAAAAGTTTAAATAGTATACTCTTGTGAGAAAACTCTGAAAAATTCATCAACTGTTTATCTACTTATGTATAATTCAAATGCTTTAGCAAAAGGCAGAATCTTAAATATATTGTTTTCTCACCTCAGGAGCAAACATGGTCTCATAGGTAGGATTATACTGAACCTCTTTGACAGCAGGGTCAAGGTGAACTCCAGTCTCTAAATCTTCCTAAAAGAAAACCAAATGAACATTAAAGATCAGACAAGTAATCATTTTGTTTTGGAAACTATATTAAGGTCACACTAGCTATTTTAATACCAATTTTATGATTTTTATACTAGTGCCATATGATTAATAATTCAAAGATTAATAAAAGTAATGTATGCAGTATAAAGGTTAGAATGCATAACATTGTTTCCTTTCAAAATGCTGACCTTCTCCCATCTGAACAAATTAAAAATTTCTAAATAGGCTAATAAGCTACTCAAAGCTTTAAATTAAGAGAGTCTAAGTCCTCTTTTTTATGAACTCAAAAAACTTAACCTCTGGTTCCAAATTCAGGACAACTCCTTCTTTATGCAGCAAACCTTATTAGACATATGCCCAGATGGCCCACGGTTCCAGGCTACAGAAGTGGCAAGGCCCCAATATTCTAAATCTAAATCTTCCACTCTATGCCAATGTTTCAACCTTCTGAAATTCACCCCCCAGTTTAATGAACATAAAAATCTATGTCCACTAGAGAATCACTGGTGATCTCTATCTTGTGTAACCACACCACCTACAACAAATATAATAATTCCCAAATTGGTATCTCTTGCCTGGACCTCTCCTCTGAACTCTAAAGACTTGTCTATCTAAAGTTTAGCTCAACATCTTTTCTCCCAGGATGCCTAACAGACATCTCAACTTGATACATCCCAAAGGGAACTTCTGGTCTCCCCTTCCCCAATGACTTCTTCCCAGCCTTACATTTGCTCAGGTGGAAACTCCTGGAGTTATCCTTGATTCCTCTTTCTTTCACGTTGTATCTCCAATCCATCAGCAAATCCTCTACCTTCTGTATACATACAAAGTTCAACCACTTCTCAAGTTCTCTTCCACGGTCATCTCACAGTCCAATTTACCAACTCACACCAGATTGTTACAATAGCCTTCTAACTGGGCTCCCTGCTCTATCCTCCCACAGCCTCACTCCATGCAGGAAGCTGTGTGATTTTAAAAAAATATTAGATTATGTTACTCCTGCTCTAAACCGTCAGGTAGCTTCTCCACTCAGAGTAAAAGCCTAATGAAAGCCAGCAGGCTCAATACCAGTTGTTCTCAGAAAACAAGTATGGCTCCCCAGGGTAGTGTTATAGGGCATTTCTATCTTCCTGTATTGTCCTGCCTGAGTATTTACATATTAAAAAACATGTTGTTTGGACATGTTTAATTCACATATTAAACAGGCTATAAATACCTTCCCTTTAATTAGGGCACTCAAGTTATATTTTGAAATTTTTATGGAAGTTATATATCATCTATGAATTATATTTCAGTAAAGCAGAATTACAGAAATGCTATTACAAAATGAGGATGTTAAATCTAATTGGTTGAGAATTATCGTCCTCTTCTGAGATCTCAGAACAATCTCTCCCCGCCAAACTTGCCCTCACAAACTTCTGTCTTCATCAAGTCCTGTGCCAGTGCTCATCAACTCCAGCCTCACTGGCTCATTTGCTATTCCTAGAATTCACCAAAGGTCAATCCTGCCTCAGGGTCTCTGCATATACTATTTCCTTTTCCTGGAATGTTCTTTCCTTCCCTAGATATCCACATGATCGTTTTCTCTCTTTTATCAGGTTTCTGTTCAATTTTTCTACTTTCCTCTTACCTTGCTTTACTTTTGTTCATTATATTTATCATCATCTGACATATATATTTATAGTCTACCACCCCTTACTGAAGTATACGATACACAAGTTGGATGTCATATGCACAAATGTATCCTCGACCCCTAGAATTATCCCTGTCATATCACCGTCTTTATTCTGTTGGCCTTTTGCTGACGTAGGATACATCTGTCAACACATTACAAAACACAATTCAAAGTAATATAAAAATTTTTTTTTAAAAGGTGAGATACCATGAAGTTGACAGTGATGCTGGAGAAGAAGCAATGCCACTGACAAATGGAAGATTTGGTAGTCTTAGAACAACTAATGACCAAAGACTAGAAAACAGCAACAACAAAGTAATACTCGAGGCACACAATCAGTATTCCAAGATTTTACCACTTTTTAAAGCAACCCTCACCCAAAGCAGGCAATTTAATTTCCCTACTTCTCAAAGACAGCGTTCCTCAAATATGACTCCCTTAAACTGCCATCCTCTCTAGTTGCAAAACTGTCCCTATCTTTACCTGATCCCGTCTTTCTCAGGACTTCAGTCTCCACCGCCGATTTCATCTGCAGCCGGGACCACACTCCTGGCCTCTGTATCTAACTGCCTAGTGAACTATATGCTGTGGGTGTTCCACCGCATCAAACACTTCGCTACGTCTCATTCCATGTTTCCACCTTTATTCACTAACAGATAAGGCACTGAGCCTTACTGATCCTATCTCTCCAATATTTCTCCGGCAACCCTGCTTCTACTGTCCTTCACACCCCCGTCTCCACTATCCTAGGACAGACTTCATCGTACCTTGCCTCATCTGTTATGATACCTCCTTATCGGGTAATACACTCCCACCTTTGCCTTATGAGACAAATTACTGATTTTTAAAAATACCAAGCACTTTCACCCTTGCTGTGCTGTTGGCAATGTTCCTTATGCACTTCCCTTTGCTATCTGATAACGTGTCATCTTCTTATTTTCTCTTATACCTTCCCTTCTCTTGGCTCAGGAAAACTGCTTTTCCATAATCCTAAGGAATGTTTTACAAATTCCTTATGGCAATTACGATGTTATATAACTTGTTGCACATGACTTTTACTAACATTTTATATCCTCACTGTCTAGTAGAATGCGGGGTAATCAGTACATGTTCAATAAACATTTGTTAACTGAAAAAAGACAAAGTCAAGTCCACTGAGAAAGAGGATGAAGGCTGACTAAAGATCATTAAATTTGGCAATGACATCACATAAAACCTTTGCCAGAGCGATTCCGGCAGCGGGGTAGAGTATGGAAAAGCAGTTGTAAGAGGCAGAGGTACAACTAAGGATTCAGAAAAACAAGACAGTAGAATTTTTCCTCTCTCATTTGGCGATAAAGAAAAGAAGAGGAGATGGGGTGCCAGATTGAAGGATTTTTGAGGTAAAATTAAGTTTGTTTTTTCCCTCCTTAAGAAAAGACTAAGCCAAGATTTAGTCAATTAAAGCTACAGGATACGAGTGAGTTGGGAGAAACGCAGGAAAAAAGCTAGCACAGTTGGAAGGTTATGCTCTGAGGAGAGGAGAGCCCTCTGTGAGGTGAAACAGAGACAACAAAGACAGGATGGGGGATGGGTGATAGATGTCTGGAGCCGGTGGGAGGGCTGGGGACTCACAACGGGTGTTATTTTCTTTGTGTCGTTGGGGGCACAGGCCTCTTCACAAAGCAAGTATGGTAACTTCAAATTCATTCATACATTCCATAAATATTGACTGGGTGCCTACTGTGTGCTAGGCATTGTTCTAGGCCCACGGGAACAGATAAAGCTCCCTGTCCTTGTGGGGCTTGTATTCTAGTGGCGGAGACGGACAATAAGCAATAGAGTAAGTGAATTATATAGTTTGCTAGAAGAGGGTAAGTGAAAAAGAGTGTTTAACAACCTCAGTGTTGTCTCACATTATCTCATATAATTCCTACAACACTTCTATGAAATAAGTACTAGCAACATTAAGTCATTTACCCCAAAATGCTCACAGAATAAATGAGAAGGGGAAAAATTTCAAGTAACCACAAGGAATGATGTTAAAGACACCCTATTAGCACCAAACCAAAAAAAAAATCACTGGCAGACTATCTATCAGTCAGGGTTCTTAGCCGCAAGCAGCTGAAAGCCTTACAGACTGATTAAACAGTATCGAGCCCTTCTGAGTATCGAATCCTTTTTCTTAGAATTGCCAAGAAGGGTAGAGAATCAGTTTGAGGAAAGAGGTATAAATAAAAATGAGTATACAGATGGAATCACAACTGAAAATCGATCATAACACAGAACCAGTCCACTGAGGACAGGAGTTCACCATTACTGAACTACTGTGGCTGTCACCGGGTGCTGCTGCTGAGACTACCGGCCCGAGAAACTACATGTTGGCCACCACTGCCACTTAACATATTCTCTTTCCTTGCTTCTTTGGGATTGGCTTTAAATTAGAATTTAGGTGAGTGCATTTGTCTGCTCGGCCTAAGTTACCATCCCTGAGCCTTGGCTAAAAAGGAGCTGGGAGAAGAAGAATCTGGGCTCTCGGCCTCTGAAGGTTGGGGGCAGCAAGGGCTGTTCCTCACATTAAGACTCTTAGGGAGGGGATTCAGATGCTGGGCCACCTAAAATATGATACATATACAGTGGACCCCTGAACAACACGGGTTGAATTTATATGCAGATTTTTTTCAGTAAACATCATACAGTACTGTAAATGTATTTTCTCTTATGATTTTCTTAGTAACATTTTTTCTCTAGCTTCCTTTATTGTAAGAATACAGTATATAATACACATGACAAGTATGTATTAACTGACTATGTTATCAGTAAGGCTTCCGTCACCAGTACAGGCTATCAGTAGTTAAGTTTCTGGGTAGTCAAAAGTGATACTCGGATTTTCAACTGCACAGTGGAGGGGAGGGGTTGGTGTCCCTAACCCCTCGTCGTTCAAGGGTGAACTGTTTATTACCCTAGAACGCACACTAGAATCTTCATTGCTTAGAGATAGTATCTGCCAAATGTTGAGTAGAAAAATTCAGTACCATAAAATTAAAAGGTCATATACAAATGGCTTCAACTGCATAAAAACTAAATGCATTTCTCAATATTTAATTCTAGTATAAACTGCTTAAAATAACAAGGCTTAGCCACATTCATACCTCCCCAGTGGATTTCATACAATACAGTTGCTAGAACCACTTTATAATATGGTTTACCAGATCTTTCCGATTATGAGTATTTTCAATTTGATTTTGAACAGAGTACCAGGAGATACCAAATTTTAAATGCAGAGTACAATTTAAAAAGAATTACTCTTATATACACAACAGTGGCAATGAATAAAAAATGTAAATAGGGCCCAGTCTCTGGTTCCTGCTAAAATTGTAGAACAAATTGAACAACCCTCCAGAAAATGAAGAGTTATTAATTAATTATACATTTAATTAGAAAAACTTGGACAATACCGCAACCTTGTTTTAATACCCAAGAGGAGTTTAATAATAATTAAGCATGCAATTGAAATTACCACAGAATTAGAGAAGACTTCTATTCAGTTTTAATTATCCATAAAAATTAAAGTACAGTGAGTGAAGGGTACCCTATGGGTCAAATAAGTTTGAACAGGTTATCTTCTGTTGATTCAAAGTAATTTGAGAATCATGAGATAATATTTACTTCTGAGTCCTTTTCACATTTTTTTACTCACGTACAAATAAGAAAATAGATGGGAAAGCACTTTGTAAACTATAAAGCAGAAAACAAATATTAATCATTACTATGAACTAGTTATCAATTTACAGTTTTTCCCCCCAGAAAGTAGAAATGAAAAAACTTCCTAAAATGGAAGTTTACATGGATGAGATAAAAGAACAGAAATTCATATAAAGATGTCCTTTGGGTTTGGCCCTTAACAAATGCAGAGGAAAAAGGTGATCTATGTGAAGTTCATAAGTATGAGAAAGATCACCCAAAAAGAAGAAATTTTGAAATATGCTCAAAATCAGAGGCAGAATTTTCATTTTACTCAAGCTGGCTATGTTAAAGCAGGGAATGCATTGGGGAAAAGTAACACAGTCATGGACTAGAATGAGAGAAAGCCAGGCGTGCTTTTATTTTTTTAACTTTAAAGTCAATTAACAAGCAACTTTTGCAACCCAATAGGGTTCATTACATGATTTCCAAAGTGCCAAGTGTGCCAGTGTTGCGTTAAAATACACTTTTAACCAGAATGTAACTGTTGTCAAACATGGGAGAACACAAATATGTTTAACTGGAGTTCTAGCAGAAGAGAAGTGAGAACAGGACTAAAATAATATGTGAAGAGATAAGAACTGAGAACTTTCCAGAAACACTGACGATCTACACTCCAAACCAATCAATTCCCAATTAAAGACACCCCACAAACTCTAAGCAGGACAAACAAAAAGAAACCCACACCGAGGTATCCCATAATGACTATAAAGACTGAAACCACACCCTCCCCACCCCAAAAAAACGGGGGCAGAGGGTAAGGGTCTTAAAAGCAGTCGGAAGAAAAAAGAAAAAAAGAAAAAAGTTACACTGACAGCTGACTTGTTATCAGTGACACAGAAAATCAGAAAATAGAATATTTTAAATATGCTGAGAGAAAAAATTGCTAGCTAAGTAAACTACACCCGGTGAAAAGATCCTTCAAGAAAGAGGGTTAAATAAAAACATTTTAAAGACAAAGTGAGGGGGCATCTGGGTGGTGGCTCAGTTGGATGAGCAGCCAACTCTTGATTTCTGCTCAGGTCATGATCTCAGGGTCATGGGATCCTGCCTTATGTGGAGCTCTATGCTCAGCGGGGAGTCGGCTTGGGATTCTTTCCCTCTGCCCCTCCCCACCCAATGCATGTGCGTGCGCGCGCGCTCTCTCTCTCTCTCTCTCTAATAAATAAATCTTAAAAAAATAAAAAAAGACAAACTAAAACTGCAAGGAGTTGCCACCAATTAACCCTCATGAGAGAACATGAAGTATGCACTATAGGGAGAAAGAAAGAAACCTCTTGCATGAGATGCAAGAATCAGCTTAGCTCACCGTCATCTTTGTAAGTTTAAATATTAAAAGATACAGGGCAATAATAGCTAAAGTAAGGGTAGGGGAATGTTAATAAAATTGAAGTGTTTTAAGGTTTTTGCACTGTTCAGTATGAGGCAAAGGTACTAATTAATTCAGTTTATGTTTTAATGTCTACAGGTAACCACTCGAAGAACAGAAACTAAGGGCATAATTTACAAATGAGTACAGGAAAAGAATGAAATGATAAAAAAAAAAAAATCAACCCAAAAGCACGGATGCCTAGCATACTAACTTTCTGTCTTCTTTCCCATTACCTATATTTAAGAAAATACTTAAAAAAAAAATATTGCTATGGCTGCACCTCACAAGTTCTGGTGAGTATTATTTTCCTTATTGTTCAGTTCAAAATATTTTCCATTACCATTATTTTTTATTTTGGCCCATAGGTTATTGACAAGTACAATTTCATAATATTCAAATATGGGAATTATATAGTTACCTTTTTGCAGCTGATTGGCTTAGAAGCACCGTGGTCAGAAAATGTGATAATATGATTTAAAATTTACTGAGACTTATTTTATGGCTTAGTACAGGGGTTGGCAAACTAGTTTTTGGGCAAAATCTAGCCTACAGTCTGTTTTTGTACCAACAAGCTAAGAATGGTGTTTATTTTAAAGTCTTGTTTAAAAAAGAATGACAAAGACTGTACGTGGAGAGCACAGCGTAAAATCTTTATTATTTGGCCATTTACTGAAGTTTACCAATCCCTGGCCTAGTGTATGGTCAACTTTTAAAAAAATGTTTTATTAGTGCTTGAAAACAATATTCTGCATTGAGTGCAAGTTCTTCATACCCTTTACATAGTTTGTTAATTTTGTTGTTCAAATTTAATGTTTCATTACTGCTATTTTTTGCTTGTTCTATCAATTATTGAAAGGTATATTAAAATCTCCTGCTGTGATGGTAGATTTGTCAATTTTTAGTTGTAGTTCTATCAGTTTTTACTTAAATACTTTCAGCTTACATTATTAGGTGCAAATGAATTTAAAACTGTCATACACCTCTTTGTGAACTGAACCTTTGTATCATTATGAAGTCTACTTTATTGATCTTAATACAACCAGTGTCACTTTCTTTTATTTAGTTTTTGCTGGATATATTCTTTTTCCAACTACTTACTTTTGATCTTTCTGGAAAACTTAGCAAGCATGGCAAGAAAAAAAATGAAAGAAATAAAGATTCAAATAAAGAGAAGAATACTGTCATACTTGCAGCTGATCTAACTACGTAAGTAGTGAGAATAAATAAAACAACTAGAAAAAATAATGCTATTTATTAATATATTAGCATAAAAATAAGACACACCTAGAAATACCTGCAGCAAAACTGTGCAAGATGTTGATGGAGAAAATTATAAACTTTGGAAGAAATTAAAAGTTTGAAGAAATCCTAAGGAAAGGAATAGATAGGATATTGTCTCCAAACTGATCTATGGTTCAATGTAATTAAACAAAATTCCACCTTGGTGTTAGTAAAACTCTACAAGTCAATTCTAAACCGTATAAAGAATTACAGGGGCCAAGAACAGCCACAGCGTTCTTGAATAACAACAACAAAATGGGGTGAGGGGCAAAGCTATACCAAAAGATCGAGCCATATTATTAAAAATGTTCACACCATACACAAAAATTAATTCCATGTGGATTTATGACTTAAATGTAAAAAGCAAAAATTTAGTGCTTTCAAAAAACAAAATGGGAGAATATTCTTTTGACTTTGGGATAAGAAAGGATCTCAAACAAGAAACAGAAGCCACAATTCATAAAAGACTAATTTGATAAGACTAGACAAGTAAACAACTGTTTATCATGACAGTAAAGAGAGTGAGAAGACAAGCCACAAACTGGAAAAGATATTTGCAGCACATGTGACTGACACAGGATATTATCTAGAATATACAAAGATCTACAAATCAGAAGGAAGACAACCCAATGGTCACTTCAAAAAGAAAAAAAAAATCAAATCACCAATAACATACGAAAAGATGTTCAATCTCAGCATTCAGGGAAATGGATTAAAAACACTGCCTAAGTTTATACTCTTGTCAAATGCTTGCTATTTGTCACAATACAATTAGTCAAATACAGATGAATGTATTTGCATGCTTCACATCTCCTCCCTTGGTCATTTTTCTATCGTAAATTTCCTATGTGTAAGGTTTAGAGGTTTTGTTTGTTTGTTTTGCATATAAGCACGTGCTGGTTCATAAACTAGTGACAATTAATGTCCCTGACTCTCTCATCATAGAACCTTCATCAACTGGGGCGGGGCGGGGGGTGGGTTGTGTAGCTCCAGATCTGTGCTCTGCTTCTAATGGACCTTTGGTAACTTATGCAACCGCTCTTCCTGGATTATCTTACTTAAAAATTAAGGTGACTGAACAAAGCAAGTTCTAGAGACATTCCCTTGCCCCCACCCAATCAATGTATATGCTTTTCCAAGCCTTTCTTTTTCACTTACTCTTTCATTCATTCTTTCACCAGATATTATTTCCCTCAATCTTGTATACTAGGCACAGGAGATGTGAAAATAAATAGACACAACCATCTCTGGTCCCCAGGGTCTCCCACTAGTTCAGGGTAAAGAAAAAGTTAACAAGTCACAGCAATGCAGCAGCTGCTACAACTGAGGTACAAAGGAAGGCTGCCTGGACAGATGGACGAGGAAACATGTGCACTACTGGGACAGAAGGGCAGTAGGATTTTTGGGGGGTGGGGCAGCATGAGGAACAGGAAAGGGATTTCCAGGCAGAGAGACTAGTATGGCCAAAAATCTTGAGAGGAAAATAAGGCTTTTGGGGCTTCGTAGAGAGTTCAGCATGGGAGAGTGGCGAGCCTCATGTTATACAAAGAAGTTAGAAATTATTCAGTAGTAACACAGTGTCTTTGGGCAGGGAAGTGATAAAACACTGGACTTTAGAAAGATCACTTTGGGAGCGCTGTGAAGGAAAAGAATGGGATATGGAAGTAGGAAACAAGAAAGGAAAAAGTAGAAAAACTAGTTAGAAGGTTATTATTATTACAGTCTTGCAGAGAAATAAGAATCTGAAATAAAATATTTGATAAATACCATTGTATCACGATGACAGAACCCAATACCCAGAAGCAGGGGTTGAAAGAGAAACGAAAAACAAGAATGGTTTCTGGGAGAAGTAATGCAGACATGAAGTAAGGCTGTATCAGTGCAAATGGAGAGGAAAAATTAATTTGAGAGAAATTAATGAAGCAGAAATGTTAGAACCAGCTGAACAATTAGCTTCAGGGGCTGAGGAAGAAGGAAAAGACCCTTCTATTTTGGCTTGGTCTGGTAAGTGGGTTGTGGGATCATTAACCAAAATGGGAAAAACAGGTGAGGTAGACCTTGGTGGTGGTGGGGGGGCGGGAGTGTTAATTTTTCAGCACATTGGATTGGAGGTACCTGAGAACCCTCCAGAGAGAGAAGTTTGGTAGTTCTGGAGCTAGCAAGGAGTTTAGAGTTGGAAATAGTAAGGATAGTGTGTCTGACAGTGTTATAAGTGCTTAATGTGCTTTACGAACAAGTCTATCCACGAGATGGGTCCTAGTGTCATCTCCACTTTACAGATGAGAAAAACCTTCGGCACAGAACACTTAAGTAACTCATCCAAGGGGCGCCTGGATGGCTCAGTCGGTTAAGCGTCTGCCTTTGGCTCAGGTCACGGTCTCAGGGTCCTGGGATCTAGCCCCACGTCAGGCTCCCTGCTCAGTGGGGAGCCTGCTTCTCCCTCTCCTCCCCACCTGTGCTCTCTGTCTCTCTGTCTCTCTCTCTCAAATAATAATTAAAATCTTAAAAAAAAAAAGTAACTCATCCAAGGTGACCATTTGGGTGAGTGCTGGAGCAGTATTTGAATCCTGACAGTCTTGATTCCAGAGCCTGTGTGAACCACTTCACAGTGTTCACCTGTGAGGCATCAGAAGCATAGACTGAAGTTGAAGGCATGAGAGAATATGAGAGGTGGAAGGGGGACTAAGGAAACATACAAAGGAGCACAGAAGAGCAGGGTTTCGGAAGACTGAGGATGGCCCTATGGAAGCCATAGGGAGAGAAAGTTTCAAGAAACAAGACCTATTTAATAGTGTCATTTGATGCAGATATTCAAGTCAGATGGCAGAACCTGACACGTTCTCAATATTTCTTAGGGACAGTAAGTTTCCTAAGAGGCTAGGGCTAGGTTGCTCTTGGTTGAGGAGAAAATGAGATGAAGTGAGAGCTCCAAAAAGCTAAGCTGTGCAAGAATGACAACTCAGGAGGTTGCTGGAGTGATACAAATTTGGGGAGTTTGTTTTCTTATAAAGATAGGAGGATCCTAAGCATTCTTTCATAACCATTCTATTAATAAAAAGTAAAATTCATAAAAACTTGCAGAAGACTTGAAGTTATAACACTAGACTTGGGAACACCTTTTTTGGTTTGTTTGATTTTTTTTTTATATTGAAGTATAATTCGCATACAATGTTATATTAGTTTCGGGCATACAACATACTGATTTGACAATTCTATAAGAAACATCTTAAGTACAAAGTAATTTTTGTACACTGCCTCTCATCACCACATCTTGAGCTTCTGATCACCCCCATTAGGCTCTACTGAGCTTATACTACCAATTGGTGGATGCTTTCCTCTGGTTCTAGACACACCAACCTCTCCTCAGATCTTCAAACACACCTAGGCTCTTTGTCATCTCAAAGCTTGCTGATTCCTTTGGAAACTCTCACCTTATCTAGCACATGGCTGGTTTCTCCTCCTCCTTCAAAGCTGCTTTTTCCGAAAGGACTTCCCTGACCAATCTATGGAAGTCATAATCCTATCTTACTCCCTATCATGGAACTCTTTTTCTTTTTCCTTCATAGTACTCAATCTAAGCTGTAACCACTTTATTTGCTCACATTTTACTGGCTGCCTCTTCCACGAGCATGTATGCAAAGATGTCTAGCTTGTTGGCCTCTGTGTCTTCAGCCCCTAGAAGAGTTCCTGGCAAATAATGTCTTCAGTAAATATTTGTTAAATGATCCACACAACCCAATTTCTTCCTCTATCACCTTCCTCAACTGGGATCAAGCACACTGTTTCTTAAGCCCAAGGCCTTTTCTCACTGTACTGACATATATAATCACAAGGGTTAAACTAACATTTATTGTACTTTTATTAGATACTAGGCTCTTTGCTATAAGCTACATTTGTATCATTTCACTTAAGTTTTACATAACCCTCTCACATAGACACGTACTTCTAAAATTATCTCCATTGTACAGGCGATGACACAGTGGAGGTTGTATAACTTTCCCAAGTTCACAGAAGTGGTGGAGCCGGGATCAGAATCTAGTTCTGACTTCAGAAACAAAACCAAGCCGGGCCATTACTCACTTCAAGTGAGGATACATGCTCTAGTTTGGGAAGTTCTGATTTAAACCTGCTCTACCCAGGCCACATCCTAATCACAATAAATTCAAATTTCACGACCCCCACCCCCCCTTCCCACTTTTTGCTGGCGGGAGGCGAGAGCGGGGAGCAGTGGAGAGCTGTCCTGAACTTCCAAGTCCCGGCTTCTCCCGAGGCAGATGCACGTAGGAAGAAAGTTGCGTTAAGCAACTTATATCTCAGCACTGAGGAAGAGGTAACCCGGGGCCTAACAAGAGACTGCCGGATTTTGGAGCAGAAGCAGACAAGTCCCGCACTGCATCAGTGGCCAAAGAGCTTACCTTAACTGCCACCTCCGGAGCCGAGTCCACCGCCACTGCCAGAGAGGGCTTGGTCGAAGCTGATTTCCTCAAGTGCATGAGGGAGTCGGCGGCTGGCAGGGAACACCGTCCGCTCTCACTGTCCGAGTCCGATTCGGACCCTGAACCGGAACCATAGGACGCAGCCAGCGCTGCAATTGCAGCCGACATGACGGCAACAGATCCTCTGCGGAGACCAGGCCCGGGCGGAAGAAGCAGCTTCCAGGTCCTGACAGATGACCATAACACACATTATTTACTTCCTTTGCTAAGAATTCACTTACGAAATTTTATATTGTACACTAATTAGTATTTGAATACGTATAAGAGAACCGAGAATATGAAAACATTTATTCAGGGAAATAGAGAGAATTATAATACCTTATAGCTTTCAGGACCTATGTGGCTAGATTAAAGACTACGAGTTCCGAAATGCCTTGAGGCCGCGAGGCCCTACACTCCCGGCGTGCAGCGCGGCGGGAAGTGGGAGAGGCACAATGGGAAGTGTAGTTTGGAGCAAGGGGCGGGGCGAAGTGGGCAGGCCTCTCTTTGACTCCTCCCCTGAATGGATGGTTCATTCAATTGGCTATCATCTTCCCTCACTCTCTGGCCAAGCACTGTTCTCTCCGTCCCCTTCCCCCAAATTGAGGATTGGGCAATACCATACAGCCTCAGGAAATGGGGGGGAAAGCCGTATTCATTCCCTCCGTTGGGTGAGTGGGTGGAGGCTGAGTTTTCCACCACGGCTGCACCTGGCACGGGAGCTGAAGAGGAAAGTGAGAATCTTAAATTGGAAGACCCTGAGTGGTGGAGAATAGCTCCTGTTGGGAAGGATGGGAGATTAGGTGGCGAGGGCCAGCGGTCCCCCCTGCTTCAGGCGCGGATCCCCGCGCCCGGTTGTGGAGTGTCGCGCGCGGGGAGGGGGCGGGCGGGGGGCGGCGGCGGCGGCGGCGGCGGCTCTCGGTGTTGTTCGCTCGCGCGTCGAGCACACGGTGGGTCCGGCGACAGGCGGGCGCCGCAGGCGGCGTTCCCAGTAGCCCGGTGCCTCGGCCGCTGCCCCGAGCGGATTCCACGCCGGAGACTGTCGCTCCTGGAGGCTCTAGGTGGAGTCCCGGGAGCTGAGGGGCACCGGCGGCCGCCACCGAAGCATGAAGACGGGGTAAGGCAAGAGCCTCCCATGATTTCACGGTGAGCGCGAGTCTCTCAGGAATTGTTTTTTGGTGGGGACAGGGTGCTGGGAGAGGAACTCTTTCTCACTGGCCAGAACGGAGAGAGGTGTGTGTGGCGCTCTTGCCCGGCAAAGGTGACGGGGATGGGCGCGCCTCCCCCGCGACGGCCCCCACCCCCATTCGCGGGTTTCCGGAGCTCCGGCCGCCCACCCGCCAGCCCGGCTGGGTGCCGAGGGAGACAGCAGCCGGCCGGCGCGCTTGGGTCTCGGTTGCAGGGACCGCCCGAGGCTGCTGTAGGTGGGGAGACGGCTGGTCTCACCTGGGGTGCTACCGCCTGAGCGCCCCTGTCCTGGCGGCACCCCCTTTCCTCCTCGCTCTGGGGGCGGCTGCAGCACTGGGTGGCAGAGAAGCCCCCGCTTGCGCTACGTGCGGGAGGCTCTGTAAAGCCGGCTAGTGCGTTTGCGTGTTTGCGCCGCGCGTCTTTATATTACAGACATAAAGGTAAAGCGAGTGCGGGGATCCCTTTCTTCCCCGGAAGAGGGGGCGAAGCGGGGAGGTCGCCTCCGATGCCTGGGAATGGGGGAGTGCCTCGGGCAGAGTTAGGGAGCCGCTTACTCAGCTCCGCTGTCGGCAGGACTCGCCCATTGTGCCACCCAGATAATTATTCAACTATGCAGCATCCATTGCACCTTTCCCATTTTTCTTTTCCCCTTGCTACAGCATGCCCCCTAGCTTCGGTACTCTGACGCCTTCTCTTGCATGCACTTGCGGGTGATGAACTGGAGTAATGATGAAAAGAAAGCACATCTGACCTGAACATTCGCAACCTGTCTTATAGCCGATTAATTAACCCCCAGCTAGACTAGATACTTTATATGACTCAGTCTAATCCTGTCCTTTTCTGTATAAGGTGTGCTTTGGATTATAATTTAATTTTTTCTTTGGTGTTAGATTCACGCATTAGTTAAGTCTTATTTCTTGGGCGGTAATTGATTTATTGATTATTCAACCCATCTAATGTTCTTAAATTTAATATGGGTGATAGGTAACTTTTATCTTTCTGTTGATAGTACTATCTCATAATTACAAATGCAGTCTGTCTTTGAACTCTCAGTAACAGTTTTTCCCGTATGCTCTAAGTTTCTGTTAGCAAAGTGTTTTTATTTATGGCAAATATTTGAATAAAGCACTTGATATAAAATTTCTCAAGTTTTGAATAAAAAGTTTTGTATTTCGTTATTTTTCGGTAATATTTTATTGCTGACCATAGCCTTCAGTTGAAAGAAAGGAAGCATTTAATATTTAAGGTGGGGTTTCAACTGCCATAATGAGCATTTCCTAATTTCTCTAAATATTTTTCATTCAGTTCTTTGCAATATCATGTATTTAATTACTTGTTGTAGAATTTTTTTTCTCATTTTTTTCTAACTTCTCTCTCCAAGAATGGGCAGGCTCCAGTTTTGCATGATCTACCTGAAAGATGGAATGTTTTTTTGAAAACGGAAGAAACAACTGTTGGTTACTTGATTATTATGTTAAGAACTGTTTACCTCTTGTTATCTAAAAATAAATGATTCACTGCCAAAAATAAGTGTTTTTTTTTTGTAATCCTCCCCTTCTGGCTTTTCTCATTTAAGCTTGTTGTCATAACCCTTTTGATAAAACAGAATTGCCCATAGGCATTGCAGAAGCAGTTGTTTTAAGGTACAGTAATTGTTTTATGGCATTTGGAAGTGGCGCACATACAATATAACTTGATGGTGTAGGATCAGTTGCTTGGTTAGGAAATGACCTTGCAATTTACAAAATGGACACCTCTGTGCCTTGGTTTCCTTATATGTAAATGGAGATAATATCCATTTATGTCACTGAGTAGTATGCATAAATTCAGTAAAGATGTTTTCATAATGCTTTTAAAGAAAATTTAGATATTTTAGCTGATGGGTGATGAAAATATTTCAGGTTAAAATACAAGGAAAAAAATGTTATTAGGATACTCCCTGGCATGTTAGAATGGCTGATTTACATTGAATTTTGCTTTGGAGATATATGGTTATAAATTGAAAAATGTTTCTCATCCATCAAGAGTTTTTAATAATTACAAATTTAATAGGTACTGTAGTTAATACCTATATGTAGATATAACTATAGATATAGTTCACATTGATGAAAAAAGTTACATGACTTGGTAATAAACAAGTAGAATCTTGAATTAAGTTTGTAAAAAAAAAAAAAAAAATTTTTCCAGAAAACATTAAGGCCTTCTTCATTGAAAAATTCACAGATGACATGATCCAAAATGCATAGTTGGGATCATTTATAAGGTATGATAAGTTTTGTTTATTATTCAGGTTTGTAAATAATTGCATACTCAGATATAATGTGTTAATATTGTATAATACTACATTTAATTATACATTTTTCTTCATTTTCAGAATAGTTTAAGGTACCCATTTCCAAGTGTTTGGTTTTCATTATCACAGAGATGGTAATAATAGCTTTTGATTTCCTTATTGGGGTATTATTAGCTCAGTTAATTTTCATAGCAAAAGCTACTATTAAAATATATTATTAGAACTTTTACCAAAGCCATGTTTTTGGTTACTTTGTAGGGAAACTTCATATAGATGATGAGTTTGTTCAAACGTCTTTAAAATTACTATTGTATAGTTTCTTTTTTTGAGAATGAATTTGATTACATTTTTAATGTTTTTGCAAATGACCAACTTAAAATTCAGCTGTCATTATCACTTGGGTAAATACGGGTAATTAAAGGTTTTTCTAAGCTCCTTGAGGACAGAAACTAACCTGAATCTTATTGTCATAAATCCAAAATTGCTAGCATAGTGTTTAGCAGATAGTAGGGGCTCATTTTTGTTGTTGTTAGACAAATAAAATGAATGAGTGAAGAATATCCATTGATTTAATGGACTGAATAGAAATTTTTAAAAATAGATTTATCAAATGAATTTTAATTCATGAAACATAGCTTTATTTCAGGAGAAAAGAGAAAATGTTTTGGAGGTTCTTTGAACTTTATTTACCTGTTCAGATGGAATTCCTTTACCCACACATTTTTTGGAAGGTTACTAAATATCTGTGTACTATAATGTAGATTGTCAACCTTTCATTCATAAAATGATTAATTTTCTTCTTATAGGTCACTTCATGAAAATATGCATTAAAGGTTTTTTGTTGTTTTTCCTAAATTAGTAAGTATAGAAATGTTTTGGTTTTTTTTTTTTTTTGCTTACTTCAGTTTTCTAGTGAAATATTATTAAAAAGATGTATGTAAATTATATCCTGTGCCAAATGTGCCTGAATACCAAGTTTTAAAAATAAATGACCCCTGAGGTAGAGCTTTTTATAAAGTGAAGAATCTTGTATTTTTAATTTATCACATTCAGTTTATAATTTTGATTCATTGTGTATTACTGGTTCCTAATTTAGCATGAGATAAATATTTTAAAATTTGTAAAATGGTTTAGAACTTGGAACTTCCTCAAAAACAATATTCTTGGTGGTTAGATTTGCAGGCAGCCCACCAAATTTAACCCTTAATGTACCTAAATTATAAGATTTATAATACTAGAGAATTATATTAGTAATTAGGATAATATTATATTGAAAATACCTACGCTGTATACAACAGTTTTTCTTTCAGAAAATCCATTCAGAATTTTCTTTGAAGTTCTAAGAATGCATTTCTCTTGTGTTAGACATGACAACATTATTAGGAACTTGTTCTCTAATATCCACTGGATATGGAGAGGAGGATCTTCCTAAGTTCAGTGAGCCTTACATTATATGGGGCAAGATGTGAGAGAATGAGAGAAATTGGAAGGAGCTGGGGTCTTCTATGTGACATTTGACAAGTCATTACTTTTCAGGGTCTTTGGTTTTCTCGATTGTAAAATGAGAAGGTTGAAGTAGATAATCTCTGAGGTTCCTTTCAGTTACAAATAAAATTCAAAAGCATTTCCATGCTCAGTGTAGCCACTTTTTTCTGAGAGTTCATTTTTCCTTTCTAATGTTGCTGCTTACGTACCTCCCCTCAGGGAATTTCTTCTCTCTGGATCTACCTTTGAAACAATTATAGTCTTTTTTCTCACATGCCTATTCTTGGAAACAAGACTTTTTAGGGTTTTTAAAGGAGTTTTTTGTAATGTTTGTTGTCTGCTTTTATTTTTATTCATTTTTATTTTTTAACTCCTAGTACCACCAAGAAACTGAGTTAAGATGATTTGCTTTGTTTTCTTCTTTTGAGTTTTTTACTGACAGCCTTTAAATAAAGTCAAGGTAAATTTTATTTATACCTTGGAGAAAGATCATATCCAGTGACTCTCCAGAGAAATTTTTTTTATAAGGAAAAATATTGGAACTAAGGTTTTGGAATGGGCTTATGAAGGTAAAGTGATGGAATAAGGCTTGGGAATAGGATTGTCACGTACTGTATGGGATATCCTGCATTTTTGCTTGTTAAATCTGGCAGTCTTACACTGGGTGCTCTGGAACTTCGGGCATAGCAGGAGGATGGCTGTGGTGGGGTTGGAGGCAGAGTGTGAGAAAGGGAGTTTATGGATTCCTTGAGAACAGAAACAGTTTTGTTGTTGTTTTGGTGGTTTTGTTTTGCTTCGTTTTTGTGTTTCTAGAAGTTGTTCTGTAAGTTAAATGGATATTTGAGATATTTGAGAATAACAAGGTAAGTAATTCTCTTAGGTGGGAAGATCAGGATTCTGTGAGAAAAAGGGTCATGAAACACAGCTGTGTTGGTCATACACATTGTAGTATTTTGTAGATTTTTAATTAACTTCTTATTTGGAGGTTAATAATACTCAAAAAATAATAGGTAACATGTTTTCCTAAGTAGATAAAAAATTACATGCTTGCTATATGTACAAGTCACTGTGTAGCTACCATTGTATTTATTATTTTATTTAATTGGTATCATAGTCCCATTAGAATTTAATGGAAAAAGAGGGTTAACTGAAATAGATAAGTTGTTTATTCTGCTCATCAGAAGCACAGGTTCTCTGGGAACCACTTTCTCTTCCCTTTCCTCAGTAAGTTACTCTGGAGCAACCATTTTAATAACTTGATAACAGTAATTCTGCCTGCTTGCTACCCGTCCCCTCATCTATAATTGGTCAGTCTAGTGGTGGTTACCACTTGTCCTATGCTAAACCAATTATTCATTTAGCACATAATTACTGAAGGCCAGCTGGGTGCTAGAAGTATACAATGGAGAGCAAAACAGAGGTCTCAATTCTCTTGGAGTTAACAGTATAGTAAGAGTCAGATACTGAACAAATACACATATCTGTAATTAGAAATTGTAGTGAATGCTATAAAGGAAAAGAATGAGGAACCTAATTTACCTTGGGAGTCAGGGAGGGTTCTTTGAGGAAAAATTAGTGGAAGTTAGCTATGTGAAAAAGAAGAGAATGCAAAAGATACATGTTCAACAATTTTGAGGTGGGAAAGAGCTTGGTAGATTCCACTAAAAACTAAGAAAAGGCCAAAGTAGATAAAACTCAACTATATAGTTAGCAAGAGGGATTATGGCTTAATGTAACAAGGTTGTTAAATGTAAACAGGGGCTAGACCTGTAAGGCCCACATAAGTCTTGTTTCAACTAGGGTTGTGGATTGTAAGTATATTGGGAAAGCCATGAAGGGTTTTCATCAGGTTAACAACTGGATCAGATCTGTCTTTTAAAAAGATCACTCTGGGAGATCTCAGTCACAATTCTGCCCATTTCTGTAGTTTATAGCAGTTCTATACACCTGCACTAAGCCAGGAGGACACTCAGAGCTTTTCCTGAATTCTAAGTGCCCAGAGGTTTGAATAATTTGTTTTTTGCTCCAGTGATTGAAACTGTAAGATATAAAATCCAGAAACTGTTAATGGTGTTGTTTCCTGTCATGTGAACTAGATAAACAGGGGCATCTGGAAGAAAGAACAAGAGAAGCAGATACAGGGGGCATCTGGGTGGCTCAGTCTGTTAAGCGACTGCCATCGGCTCAGGTCATGATCCTGGGGTCCTGGGATCGAGCCCCGCATTGGGCTCCCTGCTCGGCGGGAAGCCTGCTTCTCCCTCTCCCACTCCACCTGCTTGTGTTCCTGCTCTCGCTGTCTCTTTCTCTGTCAAATAAATAAATAAAATCTTAAAAAAAAAAAAGAAGCAGATACACAGTCTTAGCTGTAGTCACCTGTCTTTGTCCATGGTCCTGAGATTGGGTTCCAAGAGACACCCAAGTGTTAATATTATTGCTGCTACTAATTTTTATAATAAGTTGTCCTTTTTTTCCCCCATAAACTAGTTGGAATTACATTTCTTGTACTTGGCAGCCAACCAACCAAGTCCTGTCATAGATTAATTTGTATAAGGTCACATGGCTATAAAAATGGTAGAGGTAAAATTTGAACACAGATTTTAAAATCCCATTTTTTTCCTGCTACCCTGTGCCAATAAAGTACCACTTCTTAAACTAATGGTTCTAATGGAATTCTGAGGAGGTGGAGGTTGGGTGCAGTTGACCCCTATTAGGTGATGATGGCAGCAATGCTTTATTTTGGGTATGTTTGACAATGGTATAGCTTTCTGCCATTCTTTCCTCTTGAGTAACAGTTACTCAGGTCTACTCTAATTTAATGTTTCTATACTGACGAACTCATTTGAAAAGAAAAAGAAAAAGCTTGCATGTCAGGGCATAGATTAACTTATTTGATTTCTCTACCAAAAATATGAAGTCTGTTATTTTTTACATTATGCTACAAAAGTAAGCTTTTTTGTTTTCCACTCTTTAATAAGACTCTGTTATCTTATATATGTTATATATTTTTTGGGCAGGGATTAGTTTTGTAACATACATGTGCTAGAAATGATGTTAGAAAATTGTGGAAAGGTTAAAAAGGAACAAGAGAAGCATTTATATTTTAGTTGAGGATGAAGACTAGCACTTAAACTAAAATAAAAGCTTTGTGATACATCATAATACATGGCTAGAAATTTACCAATTTTGTTGATATTTTCAAAGAATCGTTTGGTTTCATTTGTTTCCTCTTGATTTCCTGTTTTCAATTTGGTTGATTTCTTTGCTGCTTCTGCTTGCTTTTTCTATAGTTTCTTAAGATGGAACCTGAGATTATTGATTTTAGATCTTTCTTCTTTCCTACTGTATGCATTCCGTGCTATTAATTTCCTTCTAAACACTACTTTTGATGGATTCCACACATTTTGATAAGTGGTATTTTCATTTTCACTTACTTCAAAATGTTTTAAAATTTCTCTCGAGACTTCTTTGACCCATGTGTTACTTAGAAGTGTGGTGTTTAATCTCCAGATATTTTGGGATTTTCTAACTTATCTTTCTGCTGTTGCTTTCTATTTTAGTTCCATTGTGATCTGAGAGCATACATTGTATGATGTCTATTCTTTTACATTTTGGAAGGTGTGGGGCGCCTGGGTGGCTCAGATGGTTAAGTGTCTGCCTTCAGCTCAGGTCATGATCCCAGGGTCCTGGGATTGAACCCCGCATCAGTTGAGCTCCCTGTTCAGTGGGGAGCCTGCTTCTCCTTCTCCCTCTGCCATTCCCTCCAACTTGTGCTCTCTGGCTCTATCTCTCTGTCAAATAAATAAATAAAATCTTTAAAAAAAATTTTTTTTGGAAGGTGTGTTTTAGGGCCCAGAATGTTGTCTCTGGGTGAAAGGTCTGTATGAACTTGAGAAGAATGTGGTTTCTGCTGTTGTTGGGTGAAGTACTATATAAATGTCAATTAGATCCAGTTGATTGATGATGTTGTTCAGTTCAACCCTATCCTTACTAATTTTCTGCCTGTTGGATCTGTCAGTTACTTATAGAGGGGTGTTGAAGTCTCTGTAATAGTGAATTCATCCATTTCTCCTTGCAGTTCTATCAGATTTCGCCTCACATATTTTGGTGCTCTGTTGTTAGGTGTATATACATTAAGGATTGTTATGAAATTGTCTTTTAATTGGTGTATTTGAACCATTTACATTTAAAGTGGTTATTGATATAGTTGGATTAATATCAGTCATATTTGTAACTTTTCTATTCATTAAGTTCTTTGTTTCTTTTTTTTCCCTCTTTTTCAGCCTTCTCTGGCTTTAATTGTGCATTTTATATGGTTCCATTTTCTCCCCTCTCTTAGAGTTCCAATTATACTTGTTTTTAAAATATTTGTTAGTGGTTGTCCTAGAGGTTGCCTGCTTAACATAAATAACGCAATGCCGCTTCACAGATATTGCAGGTTTCTTATAATGGAGAATTCCCAGTTTCTCTCTCCCATCCCTTAGAACATTGCTGCCATTCATTTCACTTATCCATATGCTATAATCACCCGGAACTTGGTGGCTATTATCACTTTGAACAAACAATTATCTGTTAGATTCAGGAATTAAAAAAAAATATGTTATCTTCCCTTCATTTCTTCATTCAGTGTAGCTCTTTCTTTATGTAGATTGGAGAGTTTCTAACCTATGTCATTTTGCTTTTCTCTAGAGAACTTTTTTCTTGCAAGGCAGGTCTACTGGTGACAAATTCAGTTTTTATTTGGCTGAGAAAGTATTTCTTTTCATTTTTGAAGGATAATTTCTCTAATGACAAATTCTAGGTTGGTGGTTTTTTCTTTCAACACTTGAAATATTTCACTCAACCCTCTTATTTGCATGGTTATGGACGAGAAGTCCAACATAATTCTTATCATTGTTCCTCTATAGGTAAAGTGTTTTGTTTTGTTTTTTCCTGATTTCTTTCAATGTTTTCCTCTTTGTTTTTAGTTTTCTGCAGTTTGAGTGTTATATGCTTAGATATGGATATTTTGGTATTTGTCTTTCCTTGATATTTTCTGAGCTTCATGGATTTATGGTTTGGCTTCTGTCATTAATTTTGGAAAATTGTCAGGCATTATTCAAACATTTCTTCTACTCTTTTCTTCTGGTATTATGTATACGTTACACCTTCTTTAATGGTCCCACAGTTCTTGGATATTCTGTTTTTTTGTTTTTTGTTTTTTTTCGTTCTCTTTTCTCTTTGCATTTTAGTTTAGGAAGTTTCTATTGATACTTCTTTGAGCTCATTGATTCTTTCCTCAGCTGTGTCCAGCTTAGATGATCCTATCAAAGACCTTCTTCATTTTTGGTACAGTTTTTTTTTTTTTCCTAATGTTTCTTTTTGATTGGTTCATAGAGTTTTCATCTTTCTGTTTATATTTCACCTGTTTTTGCATGTTGTCCACTTTTTCCATTAGAGCCCTTAGCATTGGTAATCATAGTTATTGTAAATTCCCAGTCTGATCATTTCAAAATCTGCTTTATCCAAATTTGGTTCTGATGCTTGCTTTGTCATTTCTTTTTTTTTTTTTTTAAATTTTATTTATTTATTTGAGAGAGAGAATGAGAGAGAGAGAGAGCACATGAGGGAGGGTCAGAGGGAGAAGCAGACTCCCTGCTGAGCAGGGAGCCCATGCGGGACTTGATCCTGGAACTCCAGGATCATGACCTGAGCCGAAGGCAGTCGCTTAACTAACTGAGCCACCCAGGCACCCTGCTTTGTCATTTCTCAGTATGCTTTTGTTTCCTTTTAGCATGCCTTATAAATTTTTGTTGAGAGCCAGACATGATATGTAGGATAATAACAGAAACTGAAGGAGGTAGGTCTTTTGCATGAGGTTTTATATTTCTCTAACTAGGAATTAGGTTGTGTTGACTGTTTGCTGTAGCTGTAGGTGCCAGAGGTTTCAGATTCCTATAGTGTTGTTTTTGTTTCCCTTCTTATCTTCTGGTTTCCCTAGAAATACCTTCTTAAATATTAGTCTGAGCCTTATAGTTTTTTTTTTTTTTTTTTAGCTATAATCCTGTTACTATATAGGAGCCCTGTTGATACGGTGGTAAGGTGTGGGAAGTAAGGAAGTAGTCTATGATCCTGTGTGAGTTTTTTTAAGATTTTATTTTTAAGTAATCTCTACACCCAACGTGGGGCTCAAATTTACAGCCCTAAGTTCAAGAGTCACATACTCTGGACCGAGCCAGCCAGGCAACCCTATAATCCTATGTTTAGATATCAATCTCTTACTTAGCCTGTGCCCCGGGACCTCCACAAGTGCTTCTCAGCTTCTCTTCCCCCCCACTATGGGTATGTCAGTAAGGCAAAAGGGGGCAGGAATTGGGTAGTTTTCATTTCTCCAAGTTGGATGAGGCTCTGATGAAGTCTTTTCCTTTGCTAGGTAGGCTTTTCTTGTGGAGAATTCTATGGACTTGTTTCAAAATGTTACTTTTTCCTTACTCCAGCCAAGGAGAAGGAGATTTTTCTTTGATTCTCACTGTGAGAAACTTGTGGGGCGTAAAACCTTGGAAAGTGTTATCAGCCTCCTCAGACTAGACCCCCAGGAGTTTTAAACTCTCAAACTAGTCCACAGTCAACCCCCAGCAACTTGTTCAAGTTACCATTTAAGTGTTTACATCAATTCCTGACTTCTGTGCCTTCTACTTTGGTTAGCTTATCTATATTCTCTGTTTTTAACATTCTTTCTAGTTTCTTGGGTGAGTGTCCTCTGGCCTCAGTATCTCAAGGATCTAGGAAAAGTCCATTATTTTTCAGGTTGTTCAACTTTTATTTTGTTGAGAGAGAAGAGTGATGACTTCCAAGTTTTTTACATGTTGGAGTGGAACCTGGAAGTAATCCTATATTTAAAAAAAAAAAATGTGTAGTATTCCACTGTACGGATATACCAAAATTTATTTCATTTGTTCCCCACTGTTAGATGTTTAGGTTGCTTCCTTTCTTTTATATGGCAAGCCATGCTCTAATAAACTCTCCTTGAATAAACTGCAATTTTGATTTTAATGGCTATTTCTCAGTTATATATATCTCCTGTAATTACCCAGAGATTAGGGAATTGGCATACTTAAACCAGAAGACTGGGTTTAATTCTTAGTACTTTCACTTATTAGGTAATCTTGGACCATTTTACTTCTGATCAGTTTCCTCATTTGTAAAATGTGAATGATAACCACCACCTGGAAGAGCTGTTGTAGGATTAAAGATACATTAGAAGGTATTTGTAAACTGTGAAACACTATGTAAAAGTTAGGTAACTTAGGTATATTATGATATAAACTCTGAGGCTTAATAATAATCAAGCACCTTGGTAATTAACTAGCTTGAGACCAGGCTGCCTAGGACAGTGTTTTGAAAGTAAATATTATGATTTATTGATAATTCTGAGAAAGGGGGCACAGTTGATCCTGAGGGAGATAGCTAAGTAACAAGTACACCTCAAAAACTTGATAGAATAATATGTTGATGGGAGTTGATATGGAATATTGTTTAACATATGATACAATACATTAGGTTTTATGAAGATAACTAAGAAAAATAAGGAAAGCTGTTTTTATATAGTTCTGCAACTGGGCAGGCATTCAGTATATTTCTGAAACACTTGATAAGGCTATTAATCAGATAGAATTCAGATATTTCACTTATTTCAATATTATTCTCCAAATAATATTGTAATTTTTAAGGTAGCATAGTTTTTAGTGACTTGACACTCAGAAGCGTGATCCGTGGACCAGTAGCATCAGCATCATACGAGAGCTTGTTAGAAATGCAGAATATTAGGCCTACTCCATATCTGCTAAATCAGAAAGTACTGAGTCAGTTTAACAAGATCCCTGGGTAACTGGTATATACTTTAATGTTTCAGAATCTCTGACTTACTATGCATAAATCTTGCAAGAGAGAAAGACTGTTGTCAAGGTTTTTAACTATATAGTATCTCTGAATAGCTTACGGCTTAAAGAGAGAAGTGCATCCTAGGTTAAGTGTAACTTTACCAGTATTGACAAAATGGTGCTAAACAGAAAGATGCACTAATCTATTTTTAAATTCTTAAACACTTGGGGCACCTGGGTGGCTCAGTTGGTTATGTATCTGCCTTCAGTTCAGGTCAGGATCTCAGGGTCATGAGATCACCCTGCAGGGGGCTCCCTGCTCAGCGGGGAGTCTACTTCTCCCTCTCCCTCTTCCTCTGCCCCCTCTCGCCCCCACCATGTTCTCTCTCTCTCTCTCTCTCTCTCAAATGAATAAATCTTTAAAAAAAAAATAAAATCTTATACACTTAACAAAGATGAGGATAGGCTATTGCAAAAATCTAATGATCTATAGGTCAATATTGAAATTAAAAAAAAGAAAATTTGGTTAATTTTTAAACTTGTAAAATGTGGTAATGGTTCCTTTATCTGACTTCCCTGAGAATTGAGAGATTCCACTTACATGTCTTTTCTAAAAATTATATCTTCTCCCTTTAAAAGTAAAATTTGTTTTTAATTTTTATGGGAACAGTTCTGAAAGTATTATACAGTTCTCTATTTCCTTAAAAAAAAGTATATGGAATGTAATATAATTTTTTCTTAGTGATAAAGATTCCTTGTCATCTACTGAAGCCTTATATGTATAGATGCTCTGGGTTAAACTGGTTAATTGACTCATTCATGAAAACCTATTGTTATTCTAGTTTATTGTAATACAAAGATGTTGGTTATTAGAGGATATAGGATTATTTATCCATATAATAAGTTATCCTACATTGCTGGCCTACATGATTGTGTTTGATACTTTGAACTTCCTTTTTTTAAAAAAAAGATTTTACTTATTTGAGGGAGAGAGGAAGAGAATGAATGGGGGGGGTGGCAGAGGGAGAGGGAGAAGCAGACTCCCCTCTGAGCACGGAGTTCCACATGGGGCTCAATCCAGGACCCTGGGATCATGGCCTGAGCTGAAGTCAGACGCTTAACTGACTGAACCACCCGGATGCTCCTGAACTTTCTTAATATTTCTCTGTCATTGTTACATGCCTGCTTCTAATAGCTTCCCTGTCTAAATTGTCACTTCTGATCTACTGCATTCCAGGAAACCAAATGAGATTATATATCATTGGAGGGTCTTGGCCTCTCTGTTAATTAATTAATTAATTAATATTTATTGAGCAACTGTTAGGTGCCAGATTCTGCTAAGTGCTGAGTATTCAGGGGGGAACAAAACAAAATCCTTGCTCATGTGGGCGTACATTCTAGTGGGGGAGATAGGCAATAAACAAATACCAATATGGTATAATGATAGGTGGCAATAAGTGCTATGAGGAAAAATAAAGCAGGGCATAGATATAGAAAGTGATAGGAGGAGCCACTACTTTCAGTGAGGGGAGCAGAGACCTGAATGAAGTAAAGTGAGATGTAATAGTTTTTAAAAGAAGAGTACAAAAATTTAGTGCATAGACAGGGCCTTCCTCTTTGCCTAGAATACTCAGGTGTTTACTTAAGGTACACATTTTAAGTATTTCTGCAGTTTTGATTTTGTTGTGTAACATGGGAACCAAAAGTATGGTTACCATCACCATCTAAAAATTTTTATGCTAACTTCTGGGATGAAAGGCAGGCTGAAAGATGAAGTTTAGATGATAAAATGTTGGAACTTTTAGAACTTTAAAAGGTTTAAAAAAACCATTATAATACAGTAATCTAAATTAGAATTGCTGTAGAGAATGTAGGACATAGATTGATTTAAAATAACACTAAGAAAAAAAAAAAAATAACACTAAGAAATGTGTGCTGTAAGCAGTCGCCTGGAGAAACAGAATGGCTTCCCATTTGGCTGTACTACTCCTGACTTCATAGTGACACCAGTAATAACAGTAGTACCATTTTTTTTGAGCCCTTATTATATGCTAGGCACTGTGATAGACATACGTGATAATATAATCCTCAACCTGTGAAAGGTGGAGTTCTAATTTTTATGAGGTACAAATTAAGCTTTGAGCATAGGCTGCTGCAGAATCCTTCAGTACTAGCCAAAATTGAATTGCCCATTCTCATAATGCTTATACCTGACTTAAGCTTTCTCTAGATGTAGGGGGAAAATGGAATTATTTTGATTTATTTGTTAGGTAGCAAAACTGGAGGTATGTGTTGGAGATTGGTTCCAGAGTTCAAGCCATGCGCAGAGTAAAATATTGTACCAAATTAGTGTACCATCAAAGGAATTAAGTGAAAATGACTATATCATATTCCTTTGATGAGCCTGCAGTTATTTTTGCCAGTAATTCACACACAATCAAAAGATTAGCGAATTGATTAATAAGGAATCCAGTACTTTGCTTTAATTTACAGGTGATCTCAAATTCTAAGAGATTTGGTGCTATTACCAGAAATAGAGAAGTCCAAACTGTGAGTACATTTTCTTTTTGGGGAGTCATGGAAAATGAATTTGAATTTGGATGTGTTGAATTTGGGTTAATGAGACATTTTTGTGTTGTTGTCTGGCAGACTGATAGTACAGGATTAAATATTTATAGGGATGTTGGGGTTGTTTGTGTAAATAATTTTGAGGTGGTAGTTCAAGATTTGAAAATAGATGGGTTTATGAAGAAGAGAGTGTAGAAGGAATGGGGTGTAACAAAACTGTTGACTCCTGACTTAATATTTACAAGTTAAGAATTAAAAGGAGAACCAGAAAAGGGATGCTGAAGGTGTGGTCAGAAAGGATATAATATGCTGCATTCTGATATGGCTGTGCTTTTGGGACCAGGAGGTAAGGTCTTGTGGTCTGGGGCCCTTTTTCTTTGAAGAGGCATCTGAAATGCTAGTGAGGTAGGAGGGGAAGCAAAGCCAAAAGGTTGTTGATGGTTTTGAAAATAGAGGAGAGTGAAAGGATTACAAAGACTGTGTAAGGACAAAAATTTTATGATGAGAAATTGAAGGAGTAGGATAGAATATTTAAATCAGGAAGGAATATTTCAGAAATGGAGATCTTTGAGGTAGAACTGTATAAGAATGTGTACATAGACACTTCATATAGTTAGTAGAAGGGGAGGTGCTAACTCCTCAGTGCTCAGGTCTGGAAGTATTGACAGTGGAGCCCTCAAGAGAAGTGTGGTACGCTTTGAAAAGCCTTGCTCTAATCTACATACTTCTGACACTTGGTTTGGGGTTGGCAAGCACTACATGCCATGTCATCTGAAGTGGAGATCTTGGAGGGGGGAAAGGAGTCATGGACTACTAGTGAGTGCTCGATTATAAGTGCATTCTCCTTGCTTGCAAAAATAAATCTTTTTCATTGTGATAAAGGCAGCCAACATCCATGCACCTATATCTTAGTCGATCAGTGTTAATATCATAAAAATCCTTATTTTCATTGTCAGTCTAGTCATGGAAGTAAATGAAATAAAGCATGTCTCTTTACCGATTTGTCTATAAAGGTCTTGGTTTCATTCATTAGCATTAAAAAAGAAAATGTAAATTTCTTTTGTTGTAATGTTATACTAAATACAGAAAGATGACATTAATGACCTGCCATCAGTTGAACATGAATTTTAATCTATATTACTTGTGGTGGGGATGGATTTATGATTCCCCAACTAATTTTAAATTCATTAAATTCACTCATTAAAAGTCTTACTGTTATGTGAGCGGTCATGTTAGGGGCAGAAACTGCTGGTTAAAACAGTATTTACTGTAATATCCTTGTGGAGTCTTTTGTAGGGTAAAATGAGGTGATTGTTGTAAAAGGGCTTTTGAAGCAAGTCTATATTAATATAGAGTGTTACTAACGTCATAGGCCCACGGGACTAGGACTGTAGATAAGGCCGTCATTGACATTTTTATGAAATATGTAGTGGGGTATTTAAATGTTTCTAATTTAATAAATGACTAGACTAAATACTAAGTTATTTGTTTTGGTACCCATTAATTTATTTTTAACTTTAAAGTAACTCCCTGTATCAGTCATATTGAAGTTAAAGAAAGATGGTGATAACTTATTGAAAATGAAGTCACCTATTTTACTTAATATTTTTGTTTCTATTTGAATCTGGTTTTATTTGCAGCTGCATCCCCAAATAACGGTAGATTTATCTATAGTTAATTCTATTTGAGAATGACAGTAAAACATATAAATTCTTCAAGTTAAATATAGATGTATCTCACTTCAAGAAAATTTAATATGAACTCACTAATGGAGTGAGTGTAAATAAAAACAAGGAAAATAGGTCCAAGGACTAAGTCCTGCCTGAAGTACTCTAAGATTTAGACGTACAGAAGACGAGAAGGTGGTAGAGGCAAGCCAGGACCTTGAGGTCTCCTGAAAGCAGGATTTAAAAAGCGTTTTCAAGGAGTGAACACCTGTGTCAGATGTAGTTTAGAGGTTGAGTGAGAAGAGGCCTGAGAATTAGAGCAGATAACTGATAGTGGTGAGATGGTTTGGTACAATACTGGGAATGAAAGCCTGCATGGGACAGATTTAAGTAAGAAAGAGGAGAGAATCCAAGAACTCATTCAAGGAATATTCCCATAAAAGAGCGCAGAGAAATGGGAGAGGGGTTAAAATTGCTCGAGGGAGAAGTGAGCCCAAGAGAGGTATGTTTTTGTTTTTGATCTTTTTTTAAGAAGGATGAAATTATAGCATGTCTCTATGCTGATGGCAGTGATCCAGTAGAGGGAAAAACAGTGATGCAGAAGGAGTGGTTAATTAATCCCTACTGCTTAAATAGGATTTGGGAACTGGTCTGGAACTTGGCCACCGTGTGAAGTGGATTCTGTGGAAAAATACTTGACTTTGACGTAGGCAAATTACAAATTTCTAGTAATCCAACTCATCTTCTATTTTATAGTTGTGCATTATTTTTAGTGATGGGATGGGAATTATTAAAGTTGTACACTTAAACCAGTTTTCCATAGTGATTATACTGTATTTACTTTCAAATCAATAGGACTTTTGTATGTGGACAGAGGATAGCAAAGCTCACCGATCTACCTGAACCTTTCTGAATTTGCACTGTTAATCTGTTAGTCTTTAAGATTTTTTGCTTGCATATTTCCAGAAAAATTTTTGAAAAACCACATTCTCTTGCACATCAAAGTTGATATCTAATATTACCATTGTAAGTTTAAATCATCTATTTTTTGTTTATAGGTAATAGAAAATAAGCATTTTATAGCGTGATATGAGTATTGACTATATTGCAATAGTTAATGAATGCTATTTGATGAAATGGATTTTTGATAGCTTTATTGAAATATCATTGACATACAGTAACACAATTGGATAAATTCTGACTTATGGATGTTTTCTTGAAACCATCATCACAAGATAATGAATCCCCCCAAATTTCCTAGTCTTCCTTTATATTTTCTGCATCCTGCCTTTCCCTACACCTTCCACCAACCTCACCAACCTCACCAGTCCCAACTCCCACCCTAGACAACCGCTAATCTACTTTCTTTTACTATAGGTCAGCTTGCATTTTCTAGAACTTTATATGAATGGAATCATATAGTATATACTCTTTTGTTTGGCTCCTTTCACTCAACATAATGATTTTAAAATTCACCCAAGTTGTTTCATCCATAATTAGTTCATTTTATTACTGAATGGTATTTTATTGTATGAACACTATTCCAGTGGATACAGTTTGTTATTCATTCATCTGCTGATGGACATTTGGGTTGTTTTCAGGTTTTGGCTATTACAAATACAGCTGCTGTGACCATTCATGTAAAAGTCATTGTTTGGACATATGCTTTCATTTCTCCTGAGTTAAATATGTAGAAGTGGAATGGCTGGGTCGCATAGTAGGCATTTTTTATCTTTATAAGAATGTCCCAAGGTGTTTTTCAAAGTGATTGTGCCACCTTACATTTTTTTTAAAGATTTTATTTTTGTATTTGAGAGAAAGAGCAAGCAAGCATGAATCAGGGAGCGGGGCAGAGGCACAGGAAGAAGCAGACTCTGCTGATCGCAGAGCCCAATGCAGGCAGATCCCAGGACCCTGAGATCATGACCTGAGCCAAAGTCAGAGGCTTAACCAACTGAGCCACCCAGGCGCCCCAGCTGTGCCATTTTATATTTCTACAAGAAACTTATGAGTTCATTTGCTCTACATTCTTACCATTCTGATTTTAGCCATTTTATTTATTTTTTTTAAAGATTTTATTTATTTATTTGAGAGAGAGAGAGAGAGGGAGAAATAGCATGAGAGGCGAGAGGGTCAGAGGGAGAAGCAGGCTCCCCGCTGAGGCGGGAGCCCGATGTGGGACTCGATCCCAGGAGTCCGGGATCATGACCCGAGCCGAAGGCAGTTGCTTAACCAACTGAGCCACCCAGGCGCCCTGATTTTAGCCATTTTAATATGTTTGTAGTGGTATCTCATTATGGCTTAAATTTGCATTTCCCTAATGACTAATGATCTTGATCATCTTTTCATACGCCATTTGTATATTTTCTTTTGTAAAGTGTTCAAATCTTTGGTTATATATTTATTGGGTTATTTGTTTTCTAATTGAATTTGCAGAGTTTTTTATTCTGGATGCATGTGATTTGCAAGTATTTTCTCTTAACCTGTAGATTTTTCATTCTCTTAACAGTATCTTTCAAAGAGCAGAAGTTCTTAATTTTGATGGATTCTAGTTTACTGGTGTTTCATTTTATAGATTGTACTTTTGGTATACTTAGGAAATCTTTACCTAACCCAAGGTCACAAAGATTTTGGTTTTTTTGTAAGAAATTATATTACTTTATATTCTACATTTAGGTCTATGACCCATTTGTACATGGTGTGAGGTAAAGATCAAAGTTTTTTTTATGTGAAAAATTAATTGACCATATATATGTGGGATTATTTTTATAATAAGTATTGAATTCCAGTAGTATAAATCCGTCACTAGTATTTTACTTTTTCAATGGGCTATCTAAGTTATTTATTTCTTCTTGAGTGAGCTTTAGTTGTGTCTTTCAAGGAATTTGTTCATTTCACTTGAAGATGTTGAATTTATTAGGATAAGTTGTTTATAATATTCCCTAACTATTCTTTTTTAAAAATATTTATTTATTTAAGTGATCTCAATTTACACCCAGTGGTGGGGCTTGAACTCATGACCCTGATGAGATCAAGAGTTGCATGTTCTTCCGACTGAGCCAGTCAGACGCCCTCCCTAACTATTCTTTAATATCTATAGAATTTATAGATAGGAGTGTGTTATCACACTACCCATTCTGGATATTGGCAATTTGTATCTTTTTTTTCTTCCCTGATCAGTCTGGTTAATGGTTTATCAGTTTTACTGATGTTCTCAAAGAACCAGCTTGTGGTTTCATATTTTTTTTTCTTCCATTATTTTTCTGCCTTCTGCTCAGATCATGATCCTGGGGTCCTGGGATGGAGCCCCACCTCAGGCTCCCTCTCTCTCTCTGCCCCTCCCACCCACTTGTGTTCTTTCTCTCGCACTCTCTCTCAAATAAATGGTGTTTTTGAACTTCTATATTCTTATTTTCTGTCACTTGTTCTATCAATTATTGAAAGAGATGCTGAAATTTCTGATTAATAGTGGTGTACTTTATTTTTCCTTGAAGTTCTATCTTTGCTGTACTTTAAAGCTATTTTTATTATTTTTTTAAAGATTTTATTTATTTGAGAGCGAGAGAGCAGGGGGAGGAGCAGAGGGAGAGAGATAAGCAGACTCCACACTGAATGCAGAACTCGGCCTGATCCCGCCATCCTGAGACCATGAGGGGTGCCAAAACTGAGTCGGATGCTCAACCGACTGAGCCACCAGGTGCCCCCAAAGCTATTTATTCTAAGTTGCATAAACATTTTAGATTTTTGTGTCTTTTTGATGAATTGATTATTATTATGAATGATCTTCTCTAGCTCTAGTAATATTCTTTGACTTTTTGTCTGATATTAATCGTCGCTCCAACTTTTTATTCATTAGCATTAGCATGATATGTCATCTTCCATTCTTTTACTTTTAACCTATCTCTGTCTTCATATTTAAAGCAGATTTCTTGTAGGCAGCATATGGATGGGCCTTGCTTTTTTTTAATCCAGTCTGACAATCTCTACCTTTTTATTGGCATGTTCAGATCATTTATGGTTAACATGATTATTGATATGATAGAGTTTAAATCTATCATGATATTTTGCTGTTTGTTTTCTTGCTGTCCTGACTGTTTATCAATCCTATTTATCTCCTTGTTTGTCTTTTTTTAGATTGAGTAGTGTGGTTTTTTTTTTTTTTTTTAACTGATTCCTTACTGATTGTATTTGGTCTCCTTTGTTGGCTTAATAGTTATAACTCCTTGTGATATTTTAGTGTTTGTTTTATAGTTAATGGTATACATTTTTAACTTAACCATAGTTTATTGTCAGGTGGAATGGTGAGTTTTTCACAAATTAATTTATCCAGCTTTCAGATTAACATTGTCATTTTGGGCTCATATTCCTTTAAATTTTGAAGTCATATCCACTTGATTCAAATCCTAGCCATGCTACTTACTCACTGTAGGATTACTTACACTTTCTATGCCTTAATCTTCTCATCTATAAAGTAGAGTTCAACTCTTTCATACTCTTTTGTGAGATAGAAAGCATTTAGAATAGCATCTAACATGCAGCACTATAATTGGTAGCTACTTTTATTAAAAATGATGTTGATCAAAATGTCTTATGAATTTTAGTTATCTTATTCTACTTCTCAACCTCCCTACTTAAGATACTTATGACTTCTTTAGGTTAGTCACTGGTCTGCTATTCTTCTTTTTCCAATTTGAATCAGTCCTGCCAAGTTAATCTTTCTCCAGTGTAACATCAATCATATCATGTCATTTCTCTGTTCAAACTATTTCTACCTAATTACTTACTTTCTCCAGGATTAAGGACAAACTCTTCATCCTGACAAGCAACATAGCCTATTGTATCTATCCTTCAACTTTCTTTAATTACTCTTTTAATTTTACTTGATATAGTTCAAACTGCAATTCTCTTTCTTCCTCCAATATGTACTGTACAGGTGACTCTTGAACAACATAGGTTTGAACTGCACAGGTCCACTTATATATGTATTTTTTACAGTACAGTACTGTAAATATATTTTCTCTTTTTTTACTATATAAATAATAAATTTTTTTTTTAAGATTTTGTTTATTTGACAGAGAGAGACACAGTGAGAAAGGGAACACAAACCCGGGGGTGGGAGAGGGAGAAGCAGGCCTCCTGCTGAGCAGGGAGCCTGATGCGGAGCTCGATCCCAGGACCCTGGGATCATGACCTGAGCCGAAGGCAGACGCTTAACGACTGAGCCACCCAGGTGCCCCTAAATAATAAAATTTGATCATATGGTACTGACTTAGACCTTACTGAGTAGTTATTTAATATGAGTATATATGTTGTATTACCTTTCTAAAATTAGAGAAATTCTAAATTCTGAAACACATTAATTCCCAAGGATTTCAAAAAAAGGGTTTGTGGATCTAGAGTCATTTACACTAAATAACGTCTCTTTTCCCACTACAAGATTATAAGCTGTGTGAGGGCAGAAATTGAGACTTATTGCTCATCTCTTTGTCTCTCAGTTTAATGGTTTACAGGTAATAGTTTGAAAAAATATTATTGAATTGACTTTAAGTTTCTATCTACCCTAAAAATGTGGGAGACCTGGGAATTGCCCAGATCATCTCAGATCCTAGTAAGGGAGATAAGACATATGTTGGCTCATGATGAGGTACCATAATGTAAGTGACATACAAATAGTATACGGACTGAAATAATCTGTGGAAGTTCCACCAAAGAGGTGACATTTAGCTATAACAGTGACTATCATTTGTATAACACCTACTGTATTAGGCTCTTAATGTGTATTATTATTATTATTATTATTTTACTTGAAGTAGAGTTGACACACCATGTTACATTAGTTTCTGGTGAGCAACATAGCAATTCAGCAACTCTATATGTTATGCTTACCATAAGTGTAGCTACCATCTGTCACCATACAATGTTATTACAATGTCATGGACTATATTCCCTAATCCCATGATTTATTCATCCATAACTGGAAGCTTGTAAATCCCACAAAAATCTTGTGGTAAAACAGATGCTCAGAGATGTTAAATAGCTCTCAATCTTAAGTAGTTTAAGATTGGGTTCATTCGTTGAAGAGAGAATGGCATGAACAAAAATCTGTAAATGAATAGGCACAATATATAGAGAGAATTAGAGAGTCTCTTTAAGAGTATATCTACATTGGGGCGCCTGAGTGGCTCAGTCAGTTAAGCGACTGCCTTCGGCTCAGGTCATGATCCTGGAGTCCCGGGATCGAGTTCCACATCGGGCTCCCTGCTCAGCGGGGAGTCTGCTTCTCCCTCTGACCCTCTTCCCTCTCATGCTCTCTATCTCTCATTCTCTCTCTCTCTCAAATAAATAAATAAATAAAAAATCTTAAAAAAAAAAAAAGAGTATATCTACATAATACTGTAGTCAATCTGAAATATAGTTATTTGTTGAATAAGATGTTAACTGTTCTCTAGTTGCTGGGATTTGAGATGATTTTTATTTTTATGTATATGAATATTTCCCAAATTTCCTTCAAGAAACATATTGATGTAACCAGCAGCAGTAAATGTTATTTCACAAAATTAAAAGGTTGGTTGTTTCTGAATATATTTGGAACACTTCGTTCACTGCTAACTACTGTTTGATACAATTTTTTTAAATTAGTGACCTACTTAAATTTAGTTCACTATTTTAATTTGCATGCCATACAGACATGTTATTCCCCTTTAAAATAACTGACCTTAGAAATTCCCTCTTTTCAACTGCCTGAAAAACAACCATTATTTAAAAATCTATTTCAACACAGTTACTGCTTTAATGCCAGAAACAGTGTAATCTTGTCTTTGGAACTACACTGTGCTGTGTTTGGGAATTAGTATATAAATTTCATTTCTGTGTGTTTCAACAAGTATTTAACCTGGCAAATACTCTTATAGTGAAATAGGAAAAGTGGAAAGCCTATTGTGAAGTCACAAAGTCACACTAGCAGTGTTATGATTACCCTGTGTTTCGAAGTAGCAAAATGGTTATCCTAGATACTCTAGGCACATAGGAACTAGGTTTTATTTGTCAGACAATTAATAATTTAGGTGATGGTGACAGGTACTTATTTTTAGGTAATAAATTTTATTTTCATGTTCAGTATTGACCCTGGAGACCTTTTCATTTTAATTCCCTGTGGTGAATTTAGTTTTGTCCCTTCTTCTTTCACTATCTGCTATTGGAGAATAAACCAATATGGTGCCATACAGAAAGTAAACATTGCTTATTTTTTAAATACTTACTGAATACTTGCTTTGTAGCAAGGAATATGCTAAGTATTGGGACAGTAATTAATGAAACATAGATTCTACTCTCAGGGCATTTATAGTCTCGTAGGAAAGATATAACAAATAAGTAAATATATATTTATAAGTTGAAAACATGCTATGAAGGAAATAAATAGGACACTATAATAGGATAACAAGGATCTATTTAAGAGGAATTAGGAAAGGCCTTTCTGAGCCTTGAGAAATGAAAAGGAGCCAGAAATGCTAAGGGGAAACAGTGCATACAACGGCCTTACAGTGGAAAAGAGTGGTGTGCCAGGAAAGAGTGTGTTATAGGATCACTAGGATCTTGTAATCAATTTCCAGACAACATAGGATGATACAGTGGGAAAAAACATTGAACTAGATAATACCTGATTTCCAGTTTTGATTCAGCTGTGTATAAGTAATAGTATTTTGGGCTAGTTACTAGCTTCCTAAACTTCAATTTCCCTTCGTGTAAAGTAGGAATACCCTATCTCTCCATTAAGGACTTTTTGTAAGGACTTATTTTAATGATTAAATACATAAAAACATACACATCTACATGTATATAGCATTTATCAAAGTTCCTGGCACAAAGTAAGAGTTTTATTTTCCAAAAGACCTTAACATAATACTCAATATGTAGGTCTGTGTAGATTGCAAAAATGACCAAATAAGCAGCTTGGCTTGGTATATCACCTATTTTTCTCATGAATGTTTCTCTTTTCCCAGCTATACCCCATGATACCCCTTATATCTAATTTTGCATTACTGCATCCGTATTCCATTTCCTTTGATAAAATCGTGGCCTATCCATTTGACTTTTGTACCTTGCTCCCTTTATTTATTTCTAGAATTCGTGCCCCTTGTGAGGAACCTACCAGAGGAAGTAGAGGGGTGCTAAGTCTTCTAGAATACTGTACGCCAACTTAATCATGCATCCTGATTACCTGAGATCTTGTTAAAAAGCAGATTCTGATCAGAAGCTCCAGGGTGGGACTAAAATTCTGTAGTTCTTACAATTTCCTAGGTGATGTTAATGCTACTGATGCTGGTTTTAGGACCACACTTTAAATGAGCAATGCTATAGAAGGTCTAAGCCAGAAGGAAGTAGTTAAAAAAATATTGCCTTAAAGGAGACTTAAATGATAATTTTTTAAAAATAAAAGCTCCCTTGCTTTTTCTATCATGTGACGACACAGTAAGAATACAGCCATCTATAGATTAGGAAGGGGGCTCTGATCAGACATCTTGATCTTGGACAGCCTTGATCTACCTTGATACTGGACTTCCCAGCCTCCAGAACTGTGAGAAATAAATTTCTGTTGTTTATAGGCCATCCAGTATATGGTATTCTGTTACAGCAGCTCAGAGGGACTAAGACAGTAGTTTGAATAAGAAGAGATGGAGAGGAGACAGACATCTAAATAAAATATCTTCTTGGTTCCTAACGTGGCTGGAACCCTTTTATGACTTTTTGAAAATGGTGGTAAAGTATACATAACAAAATTTATCATTTTAACCATTTTGAAAGTGTACAGTTCCTTGGCATTACGTACATTCACATTTTTTATGACTTAAAAATACTTTCTTTTTTAGAGCAGTTTTAGGTTTACAGCAAAATTGAGCACAAAATACAGAGAATTCCCACATTCACCTTTAGGTCACACATGTACCGCCTCCCCCACTATCAACATCTCAACATCCTGCACCACAGTGGTACATTTGTTACAGTCAGTGAACCTACACTGGCATATTGTTATCACTCAAAGTCCATAATTTACTTTAAGGTTCAATCTTGGTGTTATATATTCTGTAGATTTTGACAAATGTATGATAACATGTATCTACCATTTTAGTATCATACAGAATGCCCTGAAAATCCTGTGTTCTGCCTGTTCATCTTTCCCCTCCTCCCTAACCCCTGACAACCACTGATTTTTTTACTGTGTCCATAGTTTTTCCTTTTTCAGAACATCATCTAGTTGGAATCATACAGTATGTAGCCTTTTCAGATTGGCTTCTTTCCCTTAGTAATATGCATTTAGGATTCCTCCATATCTTTTCATGGCTTGTTAGCTTATTTCTTTTTAGCATTAATATTCCATTTTTTGGATATACCATACCCTGTTTATGCACTCACCTGTTGAAGGGCATCTTGGTTGCTTCCAAGTTTTGCAATTATGAATAAAGCTGCTATAAACATCTACGTGCAGGTTTTTGTGTGGACATAAGGTTTCAACTCATTGGGTATGATTGCTAGATTATATGGTCAGGGTTTGTTTAGTTTTATAAGAAACTGCCAAACTGTCGCCCAAAGTGGCTGTACCAGTATGTGTCCTCACCGATAATGAGATTTTCTGTTGTTCCACATTCTCTTCAGCATTTGTATTTTGTCATTGTCTCAGATTTTGGCCATTCTAATAGGTATGTGGTAGTATCTCATTTTAATTTGCAGTTCTCTAACAACTTAGGTTTTGCATCTTTGTATATGTTTATTTGCCATCTGTGTATCTCTTTTTGGCAAGCTGCTTAGGTCTTTTACCCAGTTTTTAACTAGTTTTTGTTAGTTTTCTTACTGTTGAGTTTTAAGAGTTCTCTGTATATTTTGGATAACAGTCCTTTTTCAGTGTTTTGTGAATATTTTCTCCCCGTCTATGACTTGTCTTCTCATTTTCTTGACTGTGTCTTTCACAGACCAGAAGTTTTTAATTTTTGTAAAGTCTAGCTTATTATTTTTTTATGGATCTGGTGTTGTATCTAAAAGGTTATCACCAAGCTCACGGGCAGCTAGATTTTCTTCTGTGTTATCTTCTAGGAGTTTTATGGTTTTGCATTTTACATTTAGGTCTGCGATCCATTTTGAGTTAATTTTTGTGAAGGGTATAAGATCTGTGTCTAGGGGCAGCTGGGTGGCTCAGTTGGTTAAGTGTTTGCCTTTGGCTCAGGTCATGATCCCCGGGTCCTGGGATCAAGCCCCATGTCGGGCTCCCTGCTCAGCGGGGAGCCTGCTTCTCCCCCTTCTCCTGGCTTGTGCTCTCTCGCTATCTCTGTCTCTCTCTCTCAAATAAATAAAATCTTTTTTAATAAAAGGTCTGTGTTTAGATTCTTTTTTTTTTTGCATGTGGATGTTCAGTTGTTCCAGCACCATTTATTAAGAAGTCTTATCTTTGCTTTATTGTATTGTTTTTCCTTTGTCAAAGATCATACATATATTTATGTGTATATTCTATTTCTGGGTTCTCTATTTGTTCCACTGATCTATTTGTCTATTCTTTCATGAATACCACACTGTGTTGATTACTGTAGCTTTATAGTAAATTTTGAAGTCAGGTATATCAGTCCTCTAACTTTGTTCTCCTTCAGTATTGCATTGGCTATGCTGATTCTTTTGCTTTTTTGTGTAAACTTTATGATCAATTTGTCAATAGCCATTAAATAACGTGCTAAGATTTTTATTAGGATTGCAGTGAATCAATAGATCAAGTTGGGAAGAACTGACATTCAACAGCATTGAGTCTTCCTATCCATGAACATGAAATTTTTCTCCATTTATTTAGTTCTTTGATTCTTTTTAATTATGTTAATCACCATACATCATTAGTCTTTGATGTAGTGTTCCATGATTCATTGTTTGCGTATAACACCCAGTGCTCCATTTAGTACGTGCCCTCTTTAATACCCATCACCAGGCTAACCCATCCCCCCACCCCCCTCCCCTCTAGAACCCTCAGTTTGTTTCTCAGAGTCCATAGTCTCTCATGGTTCGTCTCCCCCTCCGATTCCCCCCCCTTCATTTTTCCCTTCCTACTATCTTCTTTTTTTTTTAACATATAATGTATTATTTGTTTCAGAGGTACAGGTCTGTGGTTCAACAGTCTTACACAATTCACAGTGCTCACCATAGCACATACCCTCCCCAATGTCTGTCACCCAGCCACCCCATCCCTCCCACCCCCCACCACTCCAACAACCCTCAGTTTGTTTCCTGAGATAAAGAATTTCTCATATCAGTGAGGTTATATGATACATGTCTTTCTCTGATTGACATATTTTGCTCAGCATAATACCCTCCAGTTCCATCCACATCGTTGCAAATGGCAAGATGTCATTCCTTTTGATGGCTGCATAATATTCCATTGTGTATATATACAACATCTTTATCCATTCATCTGTCGATGTACATCTTGGGTCTTTCCATAGTTTGGCTATTGTGGACATTGCTGCTATAAAGATCGGGGTGCACATACCCCTTCGGATCACTGCATTTGTATCTTTGGGGTAAACACCCAGTAGTGCACTTGCTGGGTTGTATGGTAGCTCTGTTTTCAACTTTTTGAGGAACCTCCATACTGTTTTCCAGAGTGGCTGCACCAGCTTGCATTCCCACCAACAGTGTAGGAGGATTCCCCTTTCTCTGCATCCCCGCCAACATCTGTCATTTCCTGACTTGTTAATTTTAGCCATTCTGACTGGTGTGAGGTGGTATCTCATTGAGATTTTGATTTGGATTTCCCTGATGCTGAGCGATGTTGAGCACTTTTTCGTGTGTTTGTTGGCCATTTGGATGTCTTCTTTGGAAAAATTTCTGTTCATGTCTTCTGCCCATTTCTTGATTGGATCATTTGTTCTTTGGGTGTTGAGTTTAATAAGTTCTTTATCGATTTTTTAAATCAGAATTTTATAGTTTTCCTCCTACAGATTTTATGTGTATTTTGTTAGATTTATACCTAAGTATTTTGGAGTTTTGGATGCCAATGTCAGTGCTTTTAATTTCAAATTTTAATTGTTTATTATTGTATATAGAAAAACAATTTGAGTTTTGTGTATTAAACTTGTATCCTGGAACCTTGCTATAATTGCTTTTTAGTTCCAGGAGGTTTTTTTGTTGATTCTTTTGTATTTTCTGTGTAGACAGTCATGCATCTGTGAGTAAAGACTTTTATTTTTTATTTTTTATTTTTTTATTTCTTCCTTCTCGATCTGTATATTTTTTCTTTTTTTGTCTTAATTGCATTAGCTAAGACTTTCAGTATAATGGGATGAGAGGGGACATCTTTTCCTTTGTCCCGATCTTGGCAGGAAAGCTTCTAGTTTCTCACTGTTAAGTATGATGTGAGCTATAGGTTTTATGTAGATGTTCTTCGTCAAGTTGAGGAAGTTACCTTCTGTTCCTAGTTTGCTGAGTTTATCATGAATGGGTATTGGATTTTGTCAAATTTTTTTTCTGTATCTACTGATGTGATCCTGTAATTTTTCTTCTTTAGCCTATAGATGTGATGGATTACATTAATTGATTTTTGAATATTGAATCAGCCTTTTGTAACTGGAATGAATCCCACTTGGTTGTGGTGTATAATTTTTTATACATTTTTGAATTCACTTTGCTAATTTTATTGAGGATTTTTGCATCTGTGTTTATGAGAGATACTGGTCTGTAGTTTTCTTGAAGTGTTGTTTTCCACTTTTTGTTTTAGTGTAACTCTAGCTTCATAGAGTTAGGGAGTATTCCCTGTACTTCTGTCTTTCATTTTACGACTTTTGAAGAAGAAATATGCTGTCTGCCTGGCATATCTTAGTTTATATCTTGCTTATCTTGAGAATACTGTACAATGAAAAAGCAAAAATGTGATTAGGTCAGAGTGGACTCTCACAGAAGAGTAATCGTGGAAAAAATAGGGGAAGTAAAGTAGAATTTATCTCCCTATGTTCTAGGACCTGTCCCTAAAAATAGAAAATTTTTTTCATACCCATCTAATTATTCTTGATGTGTTGACATCACTTTTACTCTTTAAAAACACTTTGAATTAGTTTTCTGAAATATACTCACGTAAGTTCCCAATAATCACTTCAGATACGTTTATGAGACAGAATTCTGAATTTCATCACTTATGTGTATTCTTTCAAAATTGCCTAACAATAAACTTTGGATTTATTAAGTTCAGGTGGTGGTAACCAAGTCTCCTCATTGCATGTTTTGTTTTGGATCCCTTTTCTTTATTTGCTTATGTGTATAAAAATATTAATTGAGGTCTTCCCATATGGGCTAGGTTCTTACTAAAATGTGTCCTTCCACTGTGATTAGGTTAAGGCTGTGCCATGGTTCTTGCTGTCATATAGCCTGTTCATAGAAGATAAAGTAACATTGTTCATCATAGTAAATGAGAAATCTGGAATGCAGACATCTTTGTAATAATGCATTAAAATGCATTAAATGTAATCTGTATGATATTGTATTTTATTAGGCATATAAGCAACAGAATCAAAACATTGAAAAATATGTTGGGAGGGAAAAGTAGAATTTAGAAAGAAGGGACTTAAGTCTCTGCCTATCAACTCATCTTCCTTGCTGTCATTCAGCCAGTTTGTAGACTACCACTTCCTTGAACATTTCTTCAGATACAAGAGAGGTCACAGCTCCTGAAATTTACTTTTGGCAGTCAAAAGGATCCCTCTCATTTTTCACTTCAGAAGTACCCTTAACTCTTCTCCTACCTCTCTCTCCCTCCCCCGAGGTCCTTAAAACAAACTTAGGTATATTACCCAAGAGAAACAAAAATAATATGGCCACACACAGCCTTGTACAAAATGCTCATAGTAACTTTATTTGCAATAACTCTAAACTGAAAATAGTCCTAATGTCCTTCAACAGATGAATAAACTATGATGTATCCATACAATGAAATACTATTTGATAAAATGAATGAATTATTGATACATGGAACAATACTGATGAATCTCAAAATAATTAGGCTGAATGGTAAGAAGGCAGGCATAAAAAAGGCAAGTCTGTGGTTGCTTTTGGATATGGGTGGAGGGAGGGTTTACCAAGGGACACAAAATATAAGGGGTGACTGGTGATTTCACAGTGCTAAACTGTGGTAAAATTGTTTTAAAACGGATCAAACTGTACACTTTATGTGCAGTGTATTAGTTTTCTCTTGCTGCTTAATGAATTACCACAAATTTTGTAGATTAAAACAACTCCTGTTAATTATCTAACAGTTTCATAGGTCAGAAATCTGGGTGGGCGGGGTGCCTGGACTGCTCAGTCGTTAAGCATCTGCTTAGGCTCAGGTCATGATCCCAAGGTCCTGGGATCCAGCCCACATCCAGCTCTCTGCTCTGCGGGAAGCCTGCTTCTCCCTCTCCCATTCCCCCTGCTTGTGTTCCCTCTCTGTCAGATAAATAAATAAAATATTAAAAAAAGAGAGAGAGAAAAGAAAAGAAAGAAAAAAATAAAACGAGAGAAAGAAAAGAAAGGAAGAAAGAAAGAAAAAAGAAAAAAAGGAAGGAAGGGAAGGAAAGGAAGGAAGGAAGAAATCTGGCTGGGCATGTCTGTTTTTCTGCTTAGGGTCTCACAAGGCCAAAATCAAGGTGTCAACTGAGTTACTTTCCTTTCTGGAGGCTTTGGAGAAACATCAGCGTATAAGCTCATTCAGGTTGTCAGAATCCATTTCCTGCAGTTATAGAATTCAGATTCCTGTTTTATTCCTGGCTGTCAGGTTGCCCTTAGCTGCTGGAGGCCACACTCAGGTCCTTTTCAAAAAGTGGCCCCCTCCATCTTCAAGCCAGCCATGGCAGGTGAATCTCCCTCATGCTTTGAATCTCTTGACTTCCTCTTCTGCTATCAGCTGGAGAATACTCTGCTTTTAAAGGGCTCATGTGATTAGAGTAAGCCCACATATATAATCTCCCTACATTAGGTTAGCTGATTAATGGCTATAATTACATCTTCAAAATCTCTCTTAACATGCAATATAACATAATCATAAAAGTAGCACTAGGGGGAGGAGATTTGGGGGCCATCTAAGAATTCTGCCTATTACATGTAGTATATCATGCCTCAGTAAGGTTTATACATTTTTCCTAAAAATAGGACAAAAAACCAAAAAGTAATAGTAATGATAATAAATGCTTGTAAAGGGATGATTGTGAGACTCAAATAGAATGTAGATTATTCTCACTGATTTGATTTAGCATAGCGTTTCCATGTCCAAATCAGGGAATAAAACTAAAATGTTAATAATATTTGTATTTTCTTTCACTTGTCATGAGAGAAAACAGTAGAAAAGTGAGGATGTGACTAAGAATTGAACATGATAGAAGAGGTGATTTTGTAAGTTTCACAAATTGACTCAAAATTGTGATTAATATTGTGATTTAATGTATGTCTGTAAATATAAATTTAATATTTTAAAATATCTATTTTTATTTAAATTTGTATAATAGATGACTTAGTGTAGCTGTGCATTTTGTTGCTCTTGTTATTAGTTAGACCAATCATAGAATTCTTTAGTTTACAGAAATCTTACATTACAGAATGTAGGGAATAGTGTTTCTATAGCATGGAAGGGGTTTTATCTACTGATTGTTTACTTTCCAGAAAAGATTCAATCAAGAATAATATATTTAATATTTTATTATAATTATTACTTAATGGCCAAAGACTTTAGAAATTAAAATTTTTGATAGACTAGATGAAACTTTAGAATAAAATGTGATTAGTCTTGCTTGGGTCATCAAATTATTTAATGTCTTAATGTATAGGGGCACCTGGGTGTCTCAGTTGGTTAAGCATTTGACTCTTGATTTTGCTCAGATCATAATATCTTGGGCTGTAGGGTCGAGCCAAGTGTCAGGCTCCACACTCCGCAGGGAGTCTGCTTGAAGATTCTTTCCTCCAACTTGCCCTCCCACTCACTCTCTCTTTAAAATAAATAAATCTTAAGAAGAATTATTAGTGTATAATACCAAGTGTTAGCAAGGATGTCAAATAGCTGGAATTATCCTAAATTTCTGGTGGGGGTATAAATTTGGTTCAAGCGCTTTGGGAAACCATTTAACGATACTAAACGATACAGACGTATGTGTATATATACCACATATATGATCCAGCAGTTTACTGCCTCATCCTTTCACATTTAGTCCAGAGGAAACAGTAAAATCTCTTTAAAATTCTCTAAAATCCACTGTTTGTGATCTTTTTCTCCTTAAGAAGAATCCTGTGTTCTTCCTTGAATATCAAAAAGTTCAAAATCTTCAATTTGATTGCATTTATCTTATATTTCTACCTCCATGTACCTTTCAAGCAAGTTTTCTCGTATTTCTTCCCTTGTGCCTGACTTCACATATCTTGTCTCCTTGCCATTTTATCCATCTTGGGCATCAGTGCTGTCCAATAGAACTTTCTGCAGTAATGGTGTAATGTTCTGTAGCTGTGTTGTCAAATGTGGCAACCACAAGCCACATGTGGCTTTTGAGTACTTTAAATGTGGCTAGTTGACTGAAGAACTGATTTTTGAATGATTTAATTTTAATTTAGCTACATGGGGCTAGCAGTGAAATATAGCACAGGTCTGTTATCACTGTTGTCTTCCTTAACCTCTTTAGCTTGTTTTGATTTCATTCTCTTTGCTTACCTAATAATTTGTTTTATCCTACTTTTAAACCTTAGCCATCCATATGTTCAACTTTTATATTTTTAAGTTTTTGGCATATATCTTTGCTTCCTCATTATCTTGTAAGCTTTTGGGTGGTAAGGTATTTTACTTCTTTCATATCTCTTTTACCACCTATATTTTGATCATCATACATAATCTGGAGGTATTTGTTGAAGGAGGTAGTAATCTGGGAATTAGGAAACTTCAAAATACCACTGAAAAAATTGTGAAATTTGGGAGACTGACTTCTCAAGAATATAAAATAGATTTTAAAAATAGTAACAAATTAAAAATAGAAGAGTAGATTCAAAATCTGGAAACCTAAAATCTAATCATAGCTCTGCTGTCAATTTTGTTAATAGACAAGTTTCTTAACTTTTTCAGGTAAATTTGTTCATCTACAAAAATGAAAGATGAATTATTTGGCTTCCATATATTTTCCATATATTTAAGATTCTTAAAAATAGCTGGGTTTTCTGAATTGAAACCTATTAGCAGTGGGAATTAATGTCAGTACTAGTTATATTTTGTATTTTTTAAAATGTTCAGGAACAGAAAGTACATGTTGAAATGCCCAGTTTGAAATGCCAAAACACTCCTCTGTGTAGTGAAATGCCAAAATAAAAAATTATGTGAAGATCTCATGAGACTGCGAGTGGGCAGGAAAATAGCAAATCAGCTTTTTCATAGCAAACGGTAAATGCAACTAAAGAAAAATTAAACTATATTCATATGATTACTTATTCCAAGTAATTAGTTGCAAATCCAGGAATGAAATTTAGGAGAAAATGTCAATCTGTTATAATGAAGGAAAGAACTGAACTGGAAGTCGGAGTGAGATGATTATCCCTCCAATGCCAGTAATTAGCTGTAGGACAATATGTAGTAAAGTTTGAAAGCATATTTACTTCTGTGTTGCATAGCTTCATCTCTGGACACCTTCAGGACCATAGCATAAACCAAAGAGAATGCCCATATTCTTTTCAAAAGACCTAGAAATAATTCCATTATGTTTCATCCCACTGTTTTTCTGAGTCAGCTGGCAGAAGTACAAGCTGCCTTTGTGTTCTCTTATCTTCTGAACTCACATCTTGTATTGCTTTGAACAGTTCCTCATTTGACCCATTTCTCCATCTTTCTCAAATCCTTCCACTGTGCTCCAGAGAGCTTCTGCTTCTGTGACTTGCAAACTTCCCTATATATAGTTATTTTTGTTCTCTTTTCCAAACTTAAACCTTCAGTCTCCTTGCCTTAACTGATAACTGGCTAGTCCCTAAAATTAGATTCATCTGTACCCTCTTGTGTGGGAGTGCTACCTAAATTCATACATCCCACATATATTAAACTTAGAAAAGACATGGGTATCTTCTTTGCTCTCTGATGTTGCTTCTGTATCATTTTTCCCACTTTAAAATGCATCAAAGAGGGGTGCCTGGGTGGCTCAGTTGGTTGAGTGCCGACTCTTGACTTCCACCCGGGTCATGATCTCAGGGTTGTGAGATTGAGCCTTGTTGGGGGGGCTCCATTCTCAGTGCAGTCTGCTTGAGATATTCTCTCTCCCTCCCCCCCACATTCTCTCTTGCACTCTCTCTCTCTAAATAAATCTTTAAAAAAATTAATCATCGAGTACTGTCAATTCTATCTCTTCGTGATTAATGTTGGTGAGAAATTATAATAGTAGTAATATTTATTGTGCACTTACTATGTAACAGGGACTTCTCCCCAGCTTTCTTGAGATGTAAGTAACATATAACACTGTGATAATTTGATACACATATATTGTGAAATGATTACCATAATAGCACACCCATCACTTCACATAATTGCCACTTTTTGTTGTGAGCACATTTAAGATCTACTCTCTTAGCAATTTTTAATTATATAATACAATATTGTTAACAATAGTCATGCTGTACATTACATTCCCAGAACTTATTTGTCTTACAGCTTTAAGTTTGTACCCTTTGACCAACATTTCCCCATTTCTCTCAACCCCCAGGCCTTACCAAGCACCATTCTGCTCTCTGTTTTCTATGAGTTCAGCTTTTTTATTTTTATTATTTTTTTTAGTTCAGCTTTTTTTAGATTTCACATGTAAGTGAAATCATACTGTATTCGTCTTTCTCTGACTTATTTTACTTAGCATAATGCCCTCAGGGTTCATCCATGTTGTTGTAAGTGGCAGAATGTCATTTTTTATGGCTGAATAAAATTTCATCGTATATATTTACCACAACTTTTTTATCCATTCATCTCCCCATGGCCAGTTTGGTTGTTTCCGTGTCTTGGCTATTGTGAATAATGCTGCAGTGAACTTAGGGGTGCAGATATTTCTTTAAAATAGTGATTGCATTTTTTGGGATATATACCCAGAAGTGAGATTGCTAGATCATATGGTAATTCTATTTTTAGGTTTTTTTTTTTAGCAACTTCCATACTGGTTCTCATAGTGGCTGTGCCAGTTTATAATCCCACCAACAATGCACAAGATTTCCTTTTCTCCTCATCCTCACCAGCACTTACCTTTTGTATTTTGATAATAGCCATTCAGACATGTATGAGGTGATACCTCATTATGGTTTTGATCTGCATTTCCTTGAAGATTAGTGATGTTGAGCATCTTTTCATGTACCCATTGGCCATTTGTACATTGTCTTTAGAAAAATATCTGTCTATTCGTTCCTTTTCCTGTTTTTTGATTGGATTGTTAGTGGTTTTTGCTATTGAGTGTGTAAATTCCTTATATATTTTGGATAGTAACCCCTTACCAGATAAATGGTTTGCAAATATTTTTTTTCCATTCCGTGGGTTGTCTCTTCATTTTGTTGATTTTTTTCTTTTTCTGTCCAGAAGTGTTTTAGTTTGCTGTAGTCACACTTGTTTGTTTTTGCTTTTGTTGCTTGTGCTCATAGTATCATATTCCTAAAACCATTGCCAAGACCAATGTTAAGGAGATTTTTCCTAAGTTTTCTTCTAAAAGTTTTATGGGTTTGGTTCTTACATTTAAATCTTTAATACATTTTGACTTAATTTTTGTGAGTGGTGTAAGATAGGGGCCTAGTTTCATTCTTTTGCATGTGAATATCCAGTTTTCCCAGCACTGTTTATTGAAAAGACTATCTTTTCCCCATTGAGGATTCTTGGCTTCCTTGTCAAATATTAATTGACCATATATGCATTGGTTTATTTCTTGTCTCTCACTTCTGTTCCTTTGACCTATGTGTTTATTTTTATGCCAGTATGATACTGTTTTAATTATTATAGCTTTCTAGATTTGTTTAAAATCAGTAATTGTGATGCTTCCATCTTTGTTCTTCTTCAAGATTGCTTTGGCTCTTGGGATCTTTTGTGGCTTCATATAAATTTTAGGATTGCTTTTTCTATTTCTGTGAAAAATGCCATAAGAATTTTAATAGGGATTGCATTGAATCTGTAGTTTCCATTTATTTGTGTCTTTTTTAGTTTCTTTCATCAGTGTCTTATGGTCTTCATTGTACAGATCTTTCACCTCCTTGGTTAAATTTTAAGAATTTTATTGTTTTTGATGCTATTGTAAATAGGGTTGTTCCCTTTATTTCTTTCTCAGATGGTTTGTTGTTTCTGTGTAGAAATACAACTGATTTTTTGTATATTAATTTTGTATTCTGCAACTTTACTGAATTTATTAGTTCTAACAGTGTGTTTGGGTAGTCTTTAGGGTTTTCTAGTTATAGTAGTCATCTTCATATAGATACAGTTTTACTTCTTTCCAATTTAGATGCTCTTTCCCTCCCTCCCTCCCTCTCTCTCTCTCTCTTTCTTTCTTCTTTGTCTAATTACTCTGGCTAGGACTTCCAGTACTACATTAATGGAAGTGCTAAGAGTGGGCATCCTTGTGTTCTTGATCTTCAAGAAAAGCTTTTAGCTTTTCACTGTTGAATGTTATAATAATTGTGGTCTTGTCATGTATGGCCTTTAATATGTTGACATATGTTTCTTTTATATCCAGTTTTTTGAACAGCTTTATCATGAAAGCATGTTGGATTTTGTCACATGCTTTTTCTGCATCTATTGAGATGTTATTTATCCTTCATTTTGTGAATGTGGTGCTGATTTGCATATGTTCAAATCCATGCATCTCAGGGATAAATCCCATTTGATCGTGGTAAATGATCCTTTTAATGTGCTGTTGAAATTGGTTTGCTAGTATTCTGCTGCAAATTTTTGTGTCTGTATTCATTGGGGATTGGCCTATAGTCTTCTTGTAGTCTCTGTCTGGCTTTGGTCAGGGTAATGCTGGCCTCATAAAATAAGTTTGGGAGTATTCTTTACTCTTCAGTATTTGGGAAGAGTTTAAGAAGGATTGGCTTTAATTCTTTAACTGTTTGGTAGAAATCACCAGTGAAACCATCTGGTCCTGGGCTTTTCTTTGTTGAGAGGGTTTTGATTACTGATTTGATCTCCTTCCTCATTATTGGTTTGTTCGTATTTTCTATTTCTTCCTAATTATGTCATAGGTTGTATATTTCTAGGAATTTATCCATTTTTTTCTAGGTTATCTAATTTGTTGGTGTATAATTGTTCATAGTAGCTCAAATGAACCTTTGTATTTCTGGTGTCAGTTGTGATGTCTCCTCTTTCAGTTATGATTTTGTTTATTTGAGTCTTCTCTTTTTTTTTCTTGGTTAGTCTAGCTAAAGGTTTGTCAGTTTATCTTTTCAAAAACCAACTCTTAATTTCATTGTTTTTTTTCTATTGTCTTTATTTTATTTCTGCTCTAACTTTATTTTTTTTCCTTCTCCTAACTTTGGACTTAGCATGTTCTTTAATTCCTTGAAGTGTAATTTATTTGAAATCTTTCTTTTTTTTCTTAATGTAGGCGTTTATCACTATCAGATTCCCTCTTAGAACTGCTTTTGCTGTATCCCGTAAGTTTTGTTATGTCATGTTTTCATTTTTGTCTCCGGATATTTTCTGATTTTCCTTTTGATTTCTTTTTTGACCTGTTGGTTATCCAGGAGTGCCAAGGACTTTTCTAAAAACTCTGCATGTAACAACCATTTTAACTTTCATAAAATACCCTTCAGTTAGGTGGTATTCTCCCTACTTTAAGGTGAGGAAATTGAACTATAAGAGGTCTCATAAACAGTAAATAATGGAGCTGAAAAAGTGTTAAAATATTCTCATGTGGTAAAAAAGAAAATAGAATAATTTTATTGGAAGCAATTTGGAAATAAATATTAAGAGTCTTGAATTTTTCGGGCGCCTGGGTGGCTCAGTTGGTTAAGCGACTGCCTTCAGCTCGGGTCATGATCCTGGAGTCCTGGGATTGAGTCCCGCTTCGGGCTCCCCGCTCAGCGGGGAAGCCTGCTTCTCCCTCTGACCCTCCCCCCCTCATGTGCTCTCTCTTTCTCTCTCTCATTCTCTCTTTCAAATAAATAAATAAAAATCTTTAAAAAATTAAAAAAAAAAAGAGTCTTGAATTTTTCATACTCCAAGAAAATAACCAGGAACTTGTATAAAGATTTATATAATGTAAGTTTGTCAAGTATTATTTATTATCATAAAAATTTAGAAGTAACCAAGATGTCCAGAATTAGGAGAATGTTAAATAAATTATGGTATATTTTACAGAGTATAACATGAGTATTAGAAAGCCCACATGTTTTTGAGGATGTGGAAATATAAATTTATACAAAAATTTGGAAGATTTTCAAAAATTTTGAGGAAAATGCCAACAGTTTGATATCATCAGATGATATCCTAGGAATTGATTAGATATTCTTGTACAGGTTAGATTTGTTAAGACTGAAAGGAGTCAAAGAAGATTGTATCTAACTAGGCTATCCTTTGATAAGAGCTGTTAACTACTATAAGAAATAAAGAGCTAGATTTTTGCTGGGGAGAAATAATGACTTTAGTTTGGGGCTTGTTATTTTGAGGTTTTATTCATGAGGATATCCAGAAAGAGATAAATAGTCAGTATTTGGAAATATGTATGTGAAGATAAACAAAGAAAACATGAAAGAAAGATAGTTGGGAGGGGGTAAAATTTTCCATATTTTGGCATAAATCAGGTACAGAAGGAGTCTGTTGGTGGGCTTGTTATCTATGATACATAACTGTTGTACTTCCCTACTTCTTAAAAATATGTGTTCATCTGTTTTGGTTTCTGAAAGAATCATTTTGTTTCTCCTCTTATGTGAAATTTTGCTCAGTCCCTGAATAGTGAATTGTTAGAATGGTTTTTTTAAAGTGCACATTGTAGAAATACATCTTAATATGAAAGAAGCAATAAGGTTTGATAAAACATGCATGTACACAAATAGGTTCTGTTCCTAACCTTGCTTCTTAAACAACTCATTGCACCTCCTTGAGTGATGTCTTTGGCTTGGCCTAGAATGGTTCTCAGCCTGGACATATTTTTGGTTGTTTGTGAGTTTTCTCTATGAATTTTAAAATTTTTAAAATTCTTTATTTAAATTTTTTTGAGTAAGTTGACACAGTGCTACATTAGTTTCAGGTGTACAACATAATGATTCAGAATCTCAATTCATTATGCTAACCTCACCACAAGTGTAGCTACCATCTGTCACTATACAATGCTATTACAATATCATTGACTATACTTCCTACATTGTGCCTTTTATTCCCATGACTTATTCATTCCATAACCGGAAGCTTGTATCTCCCACTCCGCTTTACCCATTTTACCCCCCATTCTTCTTCTCTTAGGCAATCTTCAGTTCTCTGTATTTATAGCTCTGATTCTTTTTGTTTTTTTCATTTGTTTTGTTATAAAAATTCTTTACTTTGAAAGGACTTAATGAAAGCATATTCTGAGTCATTTGGATGTCTACCTTATGATGAGTCCTGGGAAATAATTTTAGTATCTCTGTTTATGATTGTGTTTAGCATAACTTTGGTGCCAGATAGTACAACTTTAATTGTTTCAGTCTAATGGTGATATTACAGGGACACACTTGCACCTAACTGTTGTATTTGAACATAATAAAACCTAATAGTGTCAGTTAGGTAACAAATGAATAAAATTTCACGATAGTTCAAATAAAGGAAAGGCTGTTATATAGCAGGACAGGCATGAACAAAATAAAGCAGATTTTTGGAGCAGTCAGTACAAGATTCATATAGCAAGCAATGATTGAGTTAAAACAAAGTGATTTTTGTCATATTTAATAATGTTATTTTGAATTTTAATTGGTTTTGTATTTTTGTATTTAATTTTAAATCTCTTTTGGCTTGGGGCTGCCTGGGTGGCTCAGGCGGTTGAGTAGCCAGCTCTGGACTTTGGCTCAGGTCAGGATCTCAGGGTCCTGGGATTGAGTCCTGCATCTGGCTCCATGGGAGTCTGCTTGAGGATTCTCTCTCCTTCTTCCATCCACACCCCCCTGCCCGCGTTTTCTCTCTCTCTCTCTCTCTCTCTCAAATAAATCTTTTAAAAAATACATAAATTTAAAAATTTAAAAATCTATTTTGACTTTATATAAAGATTTATAAGCATAAGGATTTTACATCTGATTTTATATTTGTATACTGCTAAGTAACATTATATTCAAAATAATTTAAGTTAGTATCAGGAATCTGAAGCATTTTTTCCTCCTTCAAAAAGCACTAATACATTATTAAATTTTTAGTGTACAAACATCACAAGTTTTCCTATACTGTATGTCACTTCACTGTTAGCCTTAAGATACTTAAGGAGGTATTTTAAATGCTCATTTGAGTGGTAAACTTCAACAAAAGAGAAAGAAATGAAATTTGTCCCTTAATGAATGTAGAGTTCCACAGAATAGTGTGGCTGTTGCCATTGTCAGTGATCACAATCCATTTTGGTTTTTAGTACACATGAAAAGAAAGGTACAGTTAAACATTGGAGAAATTGAATTTTTCATAATGCAGGTACACATTTTTGCCATGCTGTCCCCTACAGAAAGAAGATGACTGGACATTTCATTTGGATAGGGACATTGGAAGGTGACATGCTAGGAATATTGTGTTCACTTTGACCCTCTAGTCTAGAAGTCAAGTGAACTTGAGTTACAGGGTCCAGAGATTGGGACAATGTAGGGGAACAAAGGAGTTAGGTGGAACAAGATTCCTCCTGTGGAGCTAAAATAGGTAAAGTAGGCACATGTCATATAGGAGAATAATGAAATATAAGGAAAAAGTAAAAATAAAGGGAAAAAAGAAAGCCACTAAATACTCTTTTATCTTCTTGATTAGTTTTGGCTTTAAAAGCCATCATTCTCTCACAGTGCTCTACTCCAGATGTCATTAAGTTACTCTCTATGTGATCGCAGTTATCTGGTATCACAAGTACTTATTACTAGTGTTGGTCATAAATCTCTTCCTAATCCCATAGATTTTGTGGATAGGAATAATAGATCTGCTTCAGAAATTAGTTTTAGTTTTGGCTGACCACAGAAAGTTTCTTATGCCAGGAATTTAGACCTCACCCGTATATCTAACCCATTGTCAATCTTATTGGTTCTACCTTCAGGATATATCTTGAATGGACATGCTTCTATATCACCATCACTGTGTCCAAATGACTACCATCTCAGTCACCTGGACTATTTCAGTCATCTTCTAATTCAGTCTTCTAATTGGTCCACCTCCATTTATTCTGCCATTGCCCCTTTCCCCACTAAGTCTCTACAGAGCAATTAGAATGAACAGCCATTTCTGATCTTGGTACTCTTTTACTTAAAATTCTTGAATTCTTTCCCATTAGAATCAAATTGAAAATCTTCGACATGACCTTCAAGGTCCTACTTGACTTGATCGCCTGCTGACTCTTAATCTCTGCTCACTACACTCCTATCTATTGGACTGCTATCATACTGTGTGGGTGAATCAAGCCCCTTCCCAGTTCAGGGTCTTTGCATATGATGCACCATCTAAGTTAGAATGAAAATACACACACACACACACACACACACACACACAAACACACACACACACACGCTCCCCCGACCCAGCTAGCTAACTCCTACTAATCCTGTTGGTCTTAAATATTATTTCCTTATAGATCTATTTGTAGTGCCCAGTACTTTTACTTCATTGAACTTATCATAAATATAATTAGATATTTTATTCTAGCTAATCCATGGGAGATTGGTTTTGCTCACCCCTTTAAACACTTAGCACAGTGCTTCAGCCTGGTGTTCAATAAGTGAATGGCTAGATGAATGGATGGATGGCAGTATATCCATAGTATAATTTTTCATTTAAAGTACAACCTATTTCATAGGTAATTATTGTTTTTAGAAGTATTACTTTTTAATAGTGTAAAGAATACTTGATCTTGTTTTTCATATAGTTTAATCTGCATTTGTGGTATACATACCTCAAATTTCAAATTAACATCTTTTAAACCACTAAAAATAACCTTGGAGCAATATTACATTTGTATAATGATTTGTCAAGTAAGTTTTCTGTTGTGGTTGTATTAATTTAAAAGAAATACATATTTTCTTTGAAAATGACTTGGAGTCACATAATTACTACTGTCTAGTGAATCTTATTACTAATTTGACTGTCCTTAGTCTTAATTCTACTCGATAGGTGTGTAATACTATTTATTATTTCATTAGCCTCCAGTTTTCTTCTTGAGTCTAACAGTAATGTCCATAATGAATTGCAGAGTGTGTAGCTTATTTCTTCATTTCTTTTCAGCCTTCATCTATCAAAATTTAATACTTTGTTATTGTGACTGAAGATGAAAGATATAATTATCTACCTATTTATTTTTGGTAAGGATAGCACTTTTTTAGGGCAAATTCTTTAATAGGGCCAGAACATCTCAAAGCAATCAAATAAATAGAGGTGTTCAGCATGATTAATAGTTCTTTAATCCTATGAGTGCCTAATTTGGATTTGCCATATCTTTGTGTGTAGAATTTTAGAGATTTATGATTAATAAGTAATTTTGAAGTTTTCTTTATAACAAAAGGGAGATTTGTTATTTTTATATATCCCTACTATTGTTTTATACAAGTTTATGTTGTTTCACTGATAAGTTCATTTACTTGCTATTTCAGTTTATTTATAATATTAAAACAGTTTGGGCTATATACAGTATAGATTTGGGGGAAGTTATAAAAATTATGTTCTTGATACATTTGAAATATCCTTTTTTATATATTTTAAATTCTATCACTTTATTTAAAGACCTACGGTTTTACATAATTGAAGTATTTTTAATTAGATTTGATATATTTGTTAATGTGGACTCTTATTTCATGCATTCTTTTTAAAAAAAAAGATTTTATCTTTATTTGAGACACAGAGAGAGAGACAGAGCACAAGCAGAGGGAGCAACAGGCAGAGGGAGAAGCAGACTCCCTGCTGAGCAAGGAGCCCAATGCGGGACTTGATCCCCCAGGACCCTGGGATCATGACCTGAGCCGAAGGCAGACGCTTAACCAACTGAGCCACCCAGCTGACCCTATTTCATGCATTCTTATTTCAAAATGTTTTATATTATTTTAATCCCTTGTGTCTGTCAGAATTATAAAGCATTTTGTCATTTGATAGACGTTTATTGGGAAAACTATTGCCATGAAAAACATATCTCCACTTAAACGTTCTTGTGCTCAAATTATTTAATTGCTCTGTTACACATAATTAAGTAGCTTCTACTCTTAGGGAAGTAGGACATTTCTTAAAAATCACTGGCTCTCTTGGGCGCCTGGGTGGCTCAGTTGGTTAAGCGACTGCCTTCGGCTCAGGTCATGGTCCTGGAGTCCCTTGATCGAGTCCCGCGTCGGGCTCCCTGCTCAGCAGGGAGTCTGCTTCTCCCTCTGACCCTCCCCCCCATGTGCTTTCTCTCTCTCATTCTCTCTCTCTCAAATAAATAATATCTTTTAAAAAAATAAAATAAAAATCACTGGTTCCCTAAAAAATTCTTAAAGTATTTAAAATACTGAAATTTGTTTTTGTTCGAATAGTTATTTTATTTTAACCTGTTCTCTTAGGTCACAATATAATCCTTTAGTCTGAATAGTGTTAGGAAAATTGAAAATTGCCTTTCTATAATTTAATATAAAATTTTCCTTATTTAATATTAATGTCATTTTATTAATACAGAAACACCCTTAAATGATCACAGATTACTTTCTTCATTGATGTATGAGTATAAGGAATTAATCACTTGTCATCGATGACATAATAGAATACTCTTAATTCTTATGTTCTTTATATAACCCATACAAGGCAATTATTAACTATAATTATGTTTTTTTAAAAGCAACTATTTTATTTTTCTTGTAGTTGTTACTAAAGGAATCTTTTACACATTTTAAATAAATTCTACAGTCCATTTTTGAATCCTGAAAAAGAGAATTTGGATAACTTATTTTTCTGATTTCCAAAGCCATAAAATTACGGTGATGTCTGATCTTGGATTATTTTTAACACTTTACATATTGCTTCATACTTTTAGGTAGATATGTGGTCTCAATTTGGGTCAACAAAAGCATTCTTAAAATAACTTAGAGGACATATTGATATTAATAATAATCACCAAAATATAATTTTAATATAGAATTCTATCAAACATGTTGCAGTGGTTAGATTTTAAGTTTCATTTTCCTTACTCTTCTGTAAGAAGGTTTTTAATATACTAGTTTAAAAAACATGATTCCTGAGGCGCCTGGGTGGCTTAGTTGTTTGAGCGTCCAGCTCTTGATTTGGGCTCAGGTCATGATCTCAGGTCGTGAGACTGAGCCTGGCATCGTGCTCTGCACTCAGTGCAGAGTCTGCTTCTGCCTTTCCCTCTGCTCCTCCCCCTGCTTGCACTCTCTTCTCTCTCTCTCTTTCTCTCTCAAATAAATAGATGAATGGAATTTTTTAATAAATAAACATGATGCCTTTAGCAGTATTATAGCTAATTTTGTTTTTAGTTTTAACATTCATATTAGGATTTAAAATTAAACCCATAAGAAATGTTCTTTGAATTAAGAAACAGATTTATTGAAATTTTAGCTGAATTATTTTATCTTAAATAATTTAAAATCTTTAGGGGATGTAGACTTTAGTTTGCATTCTCTCAATCTCTTGATGTTTGCTTCAACAATTGGGAGTTTAATTGCTAAGAACCCAGGAAAATAGATGAAGCAGCCTAGGAATTGTTTTAGCAAACAATTACTTTTATAACCACACAGGTTATATAATAGTTGGGAAATTTTTGTTTGCTAAATTTAGTTATGACCTAAGAAAATAGATGAACAATTTTTAGAATTAGTTGTTTTATGTCTTAGCACTATACTTTAGCTTTTTTATTAAATAAAAGGTTTTCACCCTTAAGAAGGCAAGTTAGTCAATGGTGAATCAAAAGATGTTAACATATATGTTATTGGTTCATTCTGTGCAGTATTTTTTTTATTGTTTATCATTTACAGTATTTAAAAAAATACTGAAATGAATTTGATTTTAGTTTTACTTGCTAATTAAATTATACCTTTTAGCATTTAGGATTTTTTTCACCCTTTCCCAGTATGACAAATGATCCTGCATTAAAGGTAGTGTTGTAAACTCTCTAAAACAGAAATTAGGCAGTTTTCTCAGGATTTAAGAGATGAATTTGTTAGGCTTTATTTTACTTTTGCCACCAAGATTTTGATAGTTGAGTTAGATAAGTGAGCATTAAAATCACCAAGGAATAAGACAGAAAAATACGAAAAAGAATCTAATATTGAAACTGAAGTAAAAGGATGAAGAGGAGAGTTTTTCTCTACAAAACGCTTTTGAATTTTACCTAAAGGCACTACTCTAATTACAACAAAAGCTGTCCATCTTTTTTTGCGATTAGGGTAATATTTTGAAACAACATTCTTCATGACCATAATCACTGGGTGAGTACAGGCAGTCCCCACTTTGCATGGTAGTGTGGGACCAAAAAAATGACCATACAAAATAAAACCACACGTAACGATCTTAATCAATGGGAAAAATTATAATTGTTCTATGATCTTTAAAAAATTTTGTCAAGATGTTTAAAAACTCTCTTATGTTGGTTAAAATGTATATAGGGAAATGAAAAAATAGTAAAACTATATTAATTTAATACAATGTACTATAAAACATTAAAAACAATTAGAATTAAAAGTGTTTTATTTCTTTGTAAAAAATTTATCAAGTGTAGCTTGAACAGTGCTTCACCATCTCCTTGTATAAATTAGAATAGTAGATCTAGCCAGAGTGAGCATCTTTTCTGTGCCTTGGCAAATTGTCCATTTGGATCAGCTTCCAACATTTTATTTTTGGATTTTTAATGTCGGGAAATATCTCCAAGAGTTTCTTTAATGTGAAGTTTTTTGCTTGCCTCACTTCCTCAGGGACATCTTCTTTTTTGTCTCAACCACTTTCCTTATTTATGTCAATAAGTTTACCTTCACTAAATTCTTCTGATTGCAGATTTCGAGTCTCTCAAACAGTGATAATGGCAACATTCTGACAATTGGCTGTTTCTTCTATTACTCTATTTACATTTGAACTCAGTTTCACTTCCAGCTTTATCATTTTTCATTTATTTACTGTACTTTTATCTGTTGGCCAATTCTCTCTTTTAGTTACCCATTTTGTAAAATTTCAGGTGGGTTTGGGGGCAAGAAGATAACCCAGCTACATGCTTTGCTGTCTTTAGACAGGTGAATTGAATGACCAGTCACCTTCCAACTTTGGAAGGGAAGTGATCAGTCACTGATCATAATATACATCTCTTATTAACATAGTGCTTCGTAGACTGAAGTGCTAACAAGGAAATTTATATTTATGCAGTTGTAGTTAATATAGTGTGGTAAGTGAAATTGGAACCATGTTGTTGGAAACTGGTATTTTTGAACTAAACCTATGATAGTTGAAATTTGTGTGGATGTGAGACCTGGGAAGTAAGGGCTGCCTATAATGGAAGAAAGTGGAACTATTTAATCAATTAAAGATATGGTCGGTGTTGATGAGATTGAAGATGTAGGATTACTTGGACTGTTTGATCTCTAAGCCATTGAACGCCTGATACATTTTATGTGGAAGTGTAAATTTGATCCTATTCTTCCAGCTTTAATTCTCTTAAGTGCTTCCTTAGAGAAGACCTTTCACACCATTTCTGAAAACAAAACAAAAATCTAGTTGTAGTAAGTAAAAACTGTGGTTTTAGGAGAATAATAGTGATAGTGATTTATGAGTTCATTATAAAGCAAATGACATTGAAAGTTTTTTTTTCAATTTTTATATAATGTTGACATTCTAGTAATTGAAGATGAAAAAGGTGGTTAATAAATTTTGATTCATTTAGTCAGTAACTCCATTTTCATTGTCTTTGTACTAGCAAATATTTTATTATTAAATGTGAAAGATGAGGTATTACTCTGTGTTGGGTGCAATTGAATAATGTTAATTTATTGTTTGATTTCCTACAGGTGAACTGACACAGAGGTTGATCACAAGATGCCATTAGTGAAAAGAAACATTGATCCTAGGCACTTGTGCCACACAGCACTGCCTAGAGGCATTAAGAATGAACTAGAATGTGTAACCAATATTTCCTTGGCAAATATAATTAGACAACTAAGTAGCCTAAGTAAGTATTTTTGTATCAATGAAAAATATTTCTTGCAAATCAGAATGTTACGCTTTAGAGTATGAGTATGAAGAAGATGTTCTTATGATTAATTTGGGGGAATGTTTGATGAGAAGAATACAGAGTTATCTTGAAAAATGTAGCCATTTTAAATAAAATTAATGAGTTTTAGAATCATTTCTTCTCTGCGTGTTTCCTCTGGGAAAGAGAAATAAGGACAATTTTAGGAGCAGGATCACATGATGGACAAGAATTACTGAAATTGTTTTTAAAATATGATTTGATCTATGAAAGGTAGTGCCAGGGTTGTACTTTTGCTTGCTAATTATCATTGTTACTTTTTTAGAGGCTTCAATTATTCACTGGTATCTCTCTCTTTACATATATTCTGTTAGCCTAAGGAAATATTTTTATATTATTAAATATTTAAAATTAAAAGGTGTGAGGTAGTCACTACTCAGAGGATTAGGTTAGTCAAGTGAGTTGTCTAAAGGACATTAGGAGTGTGACATGTAGCATGCTGTGAAAATAGCAAATGAACCTGGCCTCTCACAGACAAAAGGCAAGCAGCTTGGCCAGATAGTAAAGGGACAGGTAGGGAAGGAGATAGGCAATGTGTTCCCATGATAAGACTGCAGAACAGAACTGCTAAGTTAAGGAATTAGGTAAATTATTCTAAATTTAAAATCGAGAAAATTTAAAAAATAAATCCAGCTAGAGCAACATAAAAATTACCTTTGAATGCTCTTGGTGAGAGCACTAAATTTCTACATTGCCTGTGAAATAGTTTTAAAAATAAAAGGATGTTTATTTGAATTTAAGTATATTCTTTGCCCCTTTCGGTGGTTATTTTTTCAGGTTGGTTATTGGCAGTGAATCATTAACAGATTATTTACCTGTTTTTTTTCTTGGGAAAGTCAATGTAGAATATACTTTTGAGACAAGTCAAAAGAAGAGTCCTAGATATCAAATTAGTATATAATTAACGATATTTTTAAAGACATTTGCTGACCTTTTTTGTGACCTAGCACCAATTGAATCTAACATGACTTTGTATAAAATTTGTATTACAGGGCGCCTGGGTGGCTCAGTCATTAAGCGTCTGCCTTCTGCCCCTGTCATGGGATGGAGCCCTCCATCGGGCTCCCTGCTCGGCAGGAGGCCTGCTTCTCCCTCTCCCACTCCCCCCTGCTTGTGTTCCCTCTCTCACTGTCTCTATCTCTGTCAAATAAATAAATAAAATCTTCTAAAAAATAAAAATAAAGTAAAATTTGTATTACTGCATGTACATGAGTATGTCAGTTAATATTGAAATACATATTAAGAGCATAGAAATGACAATATAGTTAAAATTTTATTTTTTTATCTGACAGAGACAAAGCGAGAGAGGGAATACAAGCAGAGGGAGGGGGAGAGGGAGAAGCAGGCTTCCCACCAAGCAGGGAGCCCGATGCGGGGCTCAATCCCAGGACCCCGGGATCATGACCCGAGCCAAAGGCAGACGCTTAACGACTGAGCCACCTAGGTGCCCCAAGTTAAAATATTTCTTAAAGTGAATTTTGGATCTAATGCAGGCATGATGTTTTAGGTATATTTCCAATGTAGAATTTAGAGCTAATATAACAATTAAGAGTGTTAATTTGCTGTACTAACCCATTTTTTAATATAACCTAAAGATGGAAACTTAAGGAATGTTCGAGTCTGGTATAATCCCTGTAAGTAACATCTATCAGCAAGCACATGGTCATGTTGTAGTCAAACTCTCAAAATAGAAATACCTTGTAAAAATATAACTGGTGCTTCAGATTTGGAGTCTGAGACTATTGTAGACATTTTCTAAGCAGTTTGTAGAGATTCAAAAACAAAGAAAACCCATAAATATTGTAGCAAGGTGTAACAATAGTTTACTGCCCTGGAATTAAACTCTCTGACAGTTTTCCTACTGACATAGTTGGAAATCAAGAATTAAATTTAAAATGCCCCTAGCTAGCCAGAATAAACAAGCCCATGCACTAAAACTATGTACATAAGATAGCCAATTGATTCCTCTCTCAGAGTCATTTACTTTTACTTTGGTATTTCATACAGGTTTGATGATCTGATTTCCAGACATTTATGCTTCATAACATTAAAAGAGGGAGGTATAGGGGAGATAAAAATAGAAGCAGGTATTACCTAAGCCAGTCAAAAGAAGTAGTTTACAGCAAAGGAGGAAGAGACATAAGGGAAGAAGCAATATAAAAACCGGATAGAGGCCATTTCATGTAAAAGCAGATATTCTTACACATTTCAAGGCTGCTTCTCACATAGAACATTTTGATTTCATAATCAGCTCATTACTGAGTCCTCAAGAAAAGATTATGTTTAACTTTGTATTTCTACTTAAGACGGAGAAGCTTAAGATAGATTTTACATCAGTTTTCATCCGAAGTAGTTAAAATAATTAATGCATTAAATAATCTGTGAATTACTTAGTAAACTTGGCTATCCAAAATGGTTCTAGGTAATTGAGATGTTGACTTTGGTACTATCGTTAGCACAAAAGTGTTAAGAGAACACCGAAATAAAGGTCAATTGCAGGAGACATCCTCCTGTCTTAGGGGACATCCTCCTGTCTTCTTCCTCACAAAAATGTTTTTCCTAGTAGAGCACAATTCTCTTTTATAATAGGTAATAACTGAAAACATAGAATTCACTTTCTATAAATTTCTTCTTTTATACCAAAATTCTTTCCCATTTTATTGTTGTCTTATTTAATGACCATTGAGTCTCTAATTACCTGAGGGATCTTTTGCCATTCTCTCTTCCCAAGGCCATCCTTCTGTTGAATACAGTCAGTTCATGCTGCCAAGATGAGCTTGTAGAGCCTAAATTTGACAGACAGATGATAGCAAGGTAGGAGGGAGGATAAATAGATTGGCCTGATAAGACTAATTGGAAATATAGACAATAAACTGATAACACTGAACACTTTGCTGTGTGATAAAGCTACGTGGTTCTTGTCTGAAAAGAGTATACCCCTTTTGAATTGAAGAGTCGAATATGATTAATACTGAAACCATTCTGAACAGTGTGATCATGTATATAATTAAAATAATGAGTTTTAGATTATAGGAACTGAGAAAAGAGATAAAAATAAGGTGAAGTCATTATAAGAGTCTTGCTGAATGAAATGTGAATTGAATTGGGCCTTTAAGAAACAAAAGAATTTGGAAAATGGAGAGGAAAGAAGAAGGAAGGCATTTTTAGCTTGCAAGAATAGGCAAATGAATAGAGGCAAAAATAAATATGTAAGGGGGATTAAAGGGACAGATGATATTGGATAATATGGCAGACCCTGATTTTGGAAAAAATGTTAGTTGAGAGGATTTTGATTTAGATTTAAACACCATGGATGATAAGATAGTAAGGAGAACAAGTAGGTTCTTGGGTAAGAAGTATAATACTTCTCAGGTTAATTCAAATTCACATACATGCCCAATCAATTTTACATTACAAACTTTATTCCTTTTACCTCAAAGAGAAAGAGGAGGTAAATTTGGAAATTAAGAAGGGATATGAAAAGAGACCAGATGGGATGTTTATTTTATCCACTGAAGTACTTTAGTACTTAAACCTGTAGTGGGGGGAACATAGACTCTTTTTAAAAAATCTTTTGAGAAACTCTGGTCCCTCCGGAAAAAAACATTTAAAAACCTGTGAATAATTTTCCATTGGTTTACAGCTTATAAATTAAGGTTCCCTATGTTAAACTAAGCTCTTTTAAAGAAGAAATTGTCTCTTCTATCTCTGTATTCCTAGCATTTGTATCCCTGACATCAGTGGAATAAATGAATAACTTTATACCTGCCTTTTCTTACTTTTGGGACTTGGGGTGCTTTCCTTATCTGCCAGAGAAACTGTTCTGGAAATGTCTCAGACACCATCCCACACCCAAAAGTTAGGTGCTTTTTTCTCTATGTTCTGTGGCTTTTACCTTAAATCACAGTAAGGGATGTCTATTGCTGACCCCCTACCCTATATGTGGAACCCTACCAGGTTCTTTGCTCACTGTCTCCTTTTCTTATAAATTCTTTTTGAAGCAGATATTTTTATCCCTATTTTACAGGTGAGGAAGTTGATACCAAGGCCTCAAAGTGAATGGAATAAAGATTTGGACTTATTTATTAAATTGCTTTTCGTATTTGTTTAGATGTCTGTTTCTCCCTCTGTTCAAAACTCATCAATGGCAGAGACCTTCTTCCATCATTTTTATATACCCAGGGTCTGGTACAATGTCTGGCACATGAAACCTTTTCAGTCAATTTGGTTTAAAGATATATGTGAGTAAATGAATATATACAAAATGATTCTTTTTTATTATATTTTTGTAGACATTAAAGTTCTTAATCTACTATAGAGACTTTAAAGTTCTGATTTTTTTTCTTAAAGATTATAGAATCTCTAGGACAGGCATTTTATGTTTTACTTTTTGGTGCCTTTCAGAAGGTCATCCACCTGCCTGGCACAGGGCGAGCCCTCATTAAATACTTGTTGATTTAACTGATAATTTATTGAAGTGCCTTGAAAAAATGCAATATTATTCAAATATAAACTAGTGAGATTAATGAATTCATTTAATAAATATTTATTATCTCTGTCTCAGGAACTGTCCCAATAGAGTTTCCTGTTAAGCTAGATTTAACCTACACAGTATCTTTGGGTCTAAAATATCTTTATTTAGGAAGATCATCAATTTTTTTTATTCAAAGGTGCACATAATAATTGACTCACCTTTATATTGTAAGTATGCATTACTTTATATGTTCTAAATACACTTGAATAATGTTTTCATTATAGGTTACCTAAACTTCTCCCTGGCTTACTTACTAGATTAGAAATTTCTATTTTTTTCTTCCTTTTTTCTCCTTTAGAATAGGATTATTTTGCTTATTCTTTTCAGTGATAGAAATTTATATGACTAGAGAAAATATAGTGATTGTAGATTTATGATGCTTTTTTTAGGAAAATAGAACAAGAAAATATAAAATATCTCATAAATTTTCAGAATCTATGTTTTGGGTATATCTGAGACTGGTCTTCTGTTGGGCTTATGAAGACTCTTAGATCTTGCCATTTGGCCTGAAAATCAGTTCTAGTGTAGAGTTTATTTATGAATGCTGATTTAAAAGAGGTATTATTTGTATGTACTTTTACATCATAATGTTCTCTAACTTTAACAACTGGGCAGGTATGGATAAAGCAGGTAGAGTATTTGCATTTGGGGCACAAGACACCTAGCAGGAAGTGGTAGAACTAGTATTTAAAACCAGATTTCCCGGGGTTTATGTTGTTTTCCCACTCTGTCTCAGTTTGGTTACTTTAGGATTTAAAGTATAAACTAGTTCCAAATAAATGCCAAATTCATCAGGACAGCACTTTTAAAATGTTAAATTGTCTGATATTTATCTCTGATCACATTAAATTTTATGGTATATGTTTCATTTTTGCATAGGCAAATATGCTGAAGATATATTTGGAGAATTGTTCAATGAAGCACATAGTTTTTCCTTCAGAGTTAACTCGTTGCAAGAACGTGTGGACCGCTTATCTGTTAGTGTTACACAGCTTGACCCTAAAGAAGAAGAATGTAAGTTTATTCATATTATATTTTCTTTCACATATATCTTAGGTTTGGTGAGATGAGCAATATATTTAAGAAAAGTATTAAACAGTTTATTACAAGTCTTTTTTACCCATGGCCTTTGATGTACATGTTGTAATAAGTCAGTGAATTATCTAAAAGTATCATTAGTATGGCTCCTGGCTTTTCTATTGTCTTTTTCTTTTTTGCTTCTTCTTTTTGTATATTAAATAGCTTTTAATTTTTTGACGTAAAATTTTTTTGAAGATTTTATTTACTTATTTTAGAGAGAGAGAAAGCGAGCATGGGGGGGCAGAGGGAGAGAGAATCTCAAGCACACTCCACAGTGTGGAGTATGGAACTCTAACTCATGACCCTGAGATCATGACCTGAGCCGAAATCAAGAGTTGGACACTTAACCAACTGAGACATTCAGGCACCCCTGACATAAAAAAAAAAAACTTTAGCCAGACTTTTTCTCCATTCTTTTTTTTTTCTCCTTTATAATTTATTTGTATACTTTTGTCCTAGAAATAAAAATTGTTTGAAAATTACTTGAAATCTTTAGGTTTTATTCTGTAAGAATATAATTCCTTTTAATATTCTTTTGTGTGTGCATATTGTTAAATTGCTAAATTCTGAACGAATTATTTGAATGTTACTCCCCACTTTAAATCACCATTTCCCAAAATACCCAAATAGCCTGTATATAGGACAAAAGTGTTCTATACTGAGTATTAAACCAGGGATATCAGGTAGAAAACAATATAGCAATCTGAAATAATGGTAGAAACTTCAGTGGTAAAACAACATTTTATACTTCGATAGAATACATTGAATGCTGTTGTGTCTCACATTCCTCTTTTTGGTTTTTTAGGTGTTTTTTTTCTTACACAAAAAGAAATGGAACTATTCAGAACATAATTTCCACTTATTTTCCCTAGAGAATTACTTAATGTATGTCTCTTATAACCCTTTCTTCAAAATATTTTTTTGTTGAATAACATTTTTAGTATAAGTGCAAGTTGTGTAATAGACCTAAACTTGAATGAAAACAATAGAAGATATCACTGGGAAAAGCAAAAAATAGAATGTAATGATAAATATCTTCATAACTGAACCAACTTCTTTTGATATAACCTAATCTAAAGCTTAAAAAAGTAGACAACATGTTAAGTTTCTACTGATTCCAAAGTGATAAACTCAGATCTGGATGTGAAAAATCAAAACAGTAGTTTTTCTTCTTAAACAGCATTATTGAGATATATTTCATACACCCTACAATTAACCTGTCTAAAGTTAAAGTGTACAGTTCAGTGGTTCTCAGTATATTCACAGAGTTATGCAACTATCAGCATAATCAATTTTAGAACATTTTCATCACTCAAAAAAGAAACCATATACTCATTAGCAGTCACTCCCTATTTTCCCTTTCTCCCAGCCTCTAGCAATCACTAATCTACTTTCAGTCCCTATGGTTTTACCTATTCTAGACATTTCTTATGAATGGAATCATACAATATGTGGCCTTTAGTGATTGACTTCTTTCATTTAACCTAATATTTTCATTATTGGTTCATGTTGTAGAATGTATTTGCATTTCCCTGAAGACTAATGATGTTGAGCTTTTTCTCATGGCTTGTAACCATTTAAAGACAAGTGATCCAGCAGGAAGTGGTAAAGCTAGGATTTAAAATCAGGTTTAAGTGACTTATCAGTTGTGTATCTTCTTTGGAGGTTCTTTTCCCATTTTTAAGTTGGAATGTTTTTCTTTTTCTTGAGTTATAAGAATTCTGTATATATTCTTGATCCAAGTCTCTTATCAGATATATGATTTACATCCCGTTCTGTGGGTGATTTTTCTTAGTGATATCTTTTGAAGCATGTACATGTATATTAATTATACTTCAAGAAATTCTTGAAATAATTGCTACTAGCGAAAAAGTATTTTATGACCATACGTTCAAATATATAATTTACCTCCAAAATTTTTAAAGTTAAACATTTAAGTTATAAATATATGCCATCTAATAATACAGAAATACAGAGGTAGTTCCTATATGTAACAGAAATAAAAATTAACACTTAGTTTCAAAATACTGTTAAATTTCAACAAATATCTTAGTACCCCAATTAAAATTGAAAACAAAAATACACATAACAGTTAAGTAACTTAAATGATATGTTTAAATGTTTAAAAAAATTTTAATGTGCCAGTAACTGTCACAATTTTTCATAGTTTCCTTTAAAATTATGGGGAGCATTGGAGAAGGATTCAGAATCTAAAAGATGAATTGCTTAATCTGATGTCGTTTTGGGGTTGTTGGAAAGAAGAAATTTTCAAAGTTATTTAACCTAGATTTTTAAATTCAGTTCACATGAAATAACATTATGAAGACAATACTAAATTATGGAGTGTAATATTAGTATTTTTGTTTTCTAAATTACTGTTAAATAATTTAAGTAATGGTGAGAACTATGACTATAATTTAGAAAATGTGTAAAAAATGAGTTTTTAAACAAAGACATATAATTATATTTAATTATGTTTACAAATATTTTGTTGACTTTCTGTGTTACATAATACTACTTAAATACCAGATGTCGTTGTTGGCAACTGGACGGGCTTTTGTCACAGTGGCCTGTTAAGACACATGGTAAATGAGAGTGGCTAAAGATGGAGAATTGCCAATTAATGGGGCACCTGTGTGGCTCACTTGGTCAAGTGTAGGACTCTTGGTTTCGGCTCAGGTCATGGTCTCAGGGTCATGAGATCAAGTCCCATGTTGGGCTCCACCCTCAGTGCAGAGTCTTAGAGTTTCTCTCTCCCTTTCCCTCTCCCTCTGCCCCTCCCCCCGCTCTCTCTCTCTCAAATAAATCGTTTTTTAAAAAAGTGCTTATTACTTTATACATTCTTTACATCCTTGACTAAGAAAGTTTAGAAAGATTAAACACTAGGTTCCATCCTGGTTATATACTTCTGGTAAATAAGTGGGGTTGGGGAGTGGCAAGAATTGATCCATTTTGATTATAGAAAACAGAGGCCACATCTGACAGGAGCCAGAGAACAGTGTGTGGTGTTAGGGCTAAAGGATCAGTCTCAGAGGCAGACAGATCTGGGTTTTCTGTTCTGGCTCCATTGCTTATTAACCATTTTGCCTTTGGCCAGTTATATAATGTTTCCTAGTCTTGGTTTTCTTATGTTTCAAGTGGAGTAATAATTTCTCTTATTGAATTGTTGCAAATATTAAGTAAAATAAAAATTAGTGAAAATATTTAGCACAAATAGTCCATACTCATTAAATATCTCATATCATTCTTTAGTGATAATGAGAAAAAACTTTTTTCTTTCCTTCTCTGAATTTTACTTTGTTTTTGAAAGTGTGTTAGAAATCATGCAGCAGTGGAATACTAGGAAGACAGTCCTGGTGTGGCCATTGCAGAGCCACATTTGCTCCAACTATTCCTAGATCCAAAGGTTCTTGCTGAGTGAATTTTACTTGTGAGGATGATAGAGATACTATTTTAGGGAGAAGAATAATTTTAGAATTGTGTAGTACTGGCCTTGCTCTGGTATAAAGCATTTGTCTACATACTTAGAGCCATATTAAATATGTTAGAAATCACCTACTTTTTTAATATCAAAAAGTCAATCTAAGAATTAAGAACATACTAATTTGTTACATTTCTTATTTTAACATGCTGCATAGTCCAAAAGAAAATGAGTAAATGAAGTTATTTTAGATTATCATGTATGTGATGGAGCTCTGCTGGTTACTGGAGATACTAATGTGCAAGACAGTGTCAGTCTTCAAGAGCTTATAGCTAAGTAGAGATCCTTACAGTATAAGATAAAACATAAGTGAAATAGATGATGATATAGATTCCCTGGTACTTGAAAATATTTTCTTTATGGCAAAGTTTGTTTTAAGTTTAAAGCATATGTATAATATTTATAGTCTAGATAGCATAGAGGTCAACAGTATATTTAGCCCAGAATGCCACTGAAGACTAAGTAATTCCTTTAGTGTTGTTGATATAAGCTAAATAAAAGTAATAAGGGGAAATGGGAAAAAAGATTATTTAAAAAGAGGAAGAAGAAAAATGTGGGTTAGTGGGGGCTGGGGATGGCAAGTAGGAAAAAGATGTTTGATGGGAAATGTAGATAATGCTTCAGGTATCATTAGAGCCTTCTGAGCCTTAGAAATCAAAGGTGCCTTCAAACTTACCTGGTTGGAATGATATTGGGATATAATGATAGAACATTTAAAATGGGGTTCCTGATTTACAAGCCTCTACAGTCACAACTTCCTGAGCTGTGCTGACTCTTAAACAAATACAGTTTGTGAATTTGTATTTATGTGAAATCCACTTAGTAAAATAAATAAAATACATTTTTGATTTTTGTTTTAGTGTCTTTGCAAGATATAACAATGAGGAAAGCTTTCCGAAGTTCTACAATTCAAGATCAGCAGCTTTTCGACCGCAAGACTTTGCCTATTCCATTACAGGAGACGTATGATGTTTGTGAACAGCCTCCACCTCTCAATATACTCACTCCTTATAGGTCAGTGGGCTACTAAATATGAAGGCTGGCTATTTATTGCAGAATTTCAGTCCAAATCTGTAGCAGTCTATCCCCAAACATTTTTTACGTCACTGGGCTTTTCACCAACACAGAACTCTCTTCATCCACCACATTTAGAAAACTTTTGCTTTATTCACTAGGTACATTCCTAAGATTCTGGCATACAGAAGACAAGACTTATACAAGGGAGTTGTTTTAAGAAGTCTTATTAATCAAAGCCAATGGCAGACTTATTAATATGAAGGGGCAAAGAGTTACTGTCTTTTTAATGTAATAGCTGGTCAGATGAAAAATAAAAAATGAAGAGCTCAAAATTCCACCACGGTAACAAAATAAATATCATTTTTGCTTGCTCGTGCCTACTCTTGATCTATATGCATTAAGTTTTTACAAAATGCATATGCAGTATCTGTTTTTAAAATGTTTTTTACCATTTAAAATAAAATCTGGAATTCCTCAGGCTTTCTTTGGGGGTACTTTCACATGATTGGTTAAATGGGTAATTTAAGATACACAACACATATCCTGAACAAAATGGTATTCAGATATTTATCTCAAACTGTTTTGTCAGTATGCAAGTCATTGGATGAAAATAACTGTGATTACTAGAATGAGTTTTAAAGGATATTTTTGGGATTTGGTGAGATAATAAGTAAATTAGAGTATTGGCAGAAACCCTGTATAATTTCCCTATTCTAAATGATATTATTGTCTTTTCAGGCTTTTATCTTTGGCAGAACCTTTTGTAACTATTGGAATTTCCCAAAGGACTTTTAGAAAAGTTGGTATTCAGCACAAGTTAGGGATGAAAATTGTCCAGATGTTCTTCAGATTAGTAACACCAACTCTGAAAAACACCTTTTTTTCCATTGTCCTTAGTTTTTTGTCTGATTCGTGAGAAATATTTTATTGATGCAGCATTCTAATTTATTTTGTCAGTATTTTTACACATGCTGTATTTCATTAATGTAAGAGAAAAAAACATTTTAGTAAAATTATTCTGATTGCCTAAGTCTTACTGATACATGTTTTGATATTTTACATTTCAGAGATGATGGTAAAGAAGGTTTGAAGTTTTATACCAATCCTTCGTATTTCTTTGATCTATGGAAAGAAAAAATGTTGCAAGATACAGAGGATAAGAGGAAGGAAAAGAGGAAACAGAAGGTATTAAAAGAGATTCAAAAAATTGAAGTTAGTTTTGGTGTATTTGTGTTTTGTTGCATACGGGGAACTTGTTTAGGCTTGTATCTTGACAGTTTTATACTGAGGTCTTTATAACCACACAGGAAGATCACAGTCTACTGGGGGAACAGGTGAGCAATCAGATTATTACAATATGGTCTGATAAGCGCCATAACAGAGGTATGTGTGGAGGGTTTAGGTAGCACAAAACTGCACCTGCTTTAGCCAGAAGACAGGGTTGGTAAACACTTTCAACAAAGCTTATAATAAATATTGCAGAACAAACAGGAATTAAGTGGACCAGGGAAGAGGAGAAGGGCATTCTGGTAAGAAGGGATGAAGGAATATTGTGCAGATATTGGCAAAGTAGATTAAGTTATATTTTCTTACCACAGATCATATCCTAAATGTTTTGGAAAGATTATTATATTCTCACTAAATTCCTCTTGTCTGTCTGCTGTGTTGCCATTTCCTACTTGGTAATAAAATTCACTTGGATCTCCTTTATTTCATGTTGATGATAACTGGAAATAAAGAAAGAGGAAGCAAAATTGGGATTTAGGCAGAATTATGAAGGAGGCAAAATCCCTCTCTTTCTCCTGTAACTATCTCTTCTCTCCTCCCTTTCCCTCATAGTGGCTTCATTTTATTTTCTGTACTAGATAGTATCCCAGCATTCTAGCCAGAGTTTACAAACTGGTGACTGACTGGAAGCTCAGGTTATGCCTGCAGTCAGTGTTTTGTTTGACACACACAGTGGTTTTAAAATTCTTGAACTGGAAAGCCTTGAATGGGCATGCCTGGTTTTGTTTTGTTTTTTCATTACAATCCCCATCTTACACCTGACTTTCTTCATTCATTTTACAATGTTCACATGAACATTTCACATTCATGTATGTGATCTGCTTGGCCCCTTTGGGCATTTGACTTTGTTACACCAACTCTAGACCTCGCTATGCTTTCTCCCACAATTTGAATTATTTTGTGTTTTAATTTTTGAATACCCTGTTTCTGATGAGGGACACAGTTGTTATGGGTTAATTGGATAATTGTATTGGCTAGCTAATTGGTCACTTTCCAGATTACATAGCCTTAAATTTTCAGGTTTTGGTTAGAGTTAGTGCCATTAATGGTAGAAATTTCACTCATTATAGCAAAAACTAATAGATGTGGGAGCAGAATTGGTGAATCTTTTTTCATCCGAAAGGACTTTCTGACCTCATATTTTATTATTTAGGCATACTGTTTTTATCTGGTGCATCAATTCAAATTAGAGGTTAAAGAAACTGGGATTGGAAGCAAGCTAGCTAAGATTTAATTCTGAATGTACCAATGAACTCTCTGTGTTACTTTAACTATATTATGATGGCATTGTCTTTTTCAGTATTAATGTTAGAATTTTATTTTGATTGTTATAACATCTTTTTAAAAACTTAGCCCTTCAGCATTTGGCTTTGTTTTAATACATCTGTTATAGCAGAAAAATCTAGATCGTCCTCATGAACCAGAAAAAGTGCCGAGAGCGCCTCATGACAGGCGGAGAGAGTGGCAGAAGCTGGCCCAAGGCCCGGAGCTGGCGGAAGATGATGCTGATCTCCTACATAAGCATATTGAAGTTGCTAATGGCCCAGCCTCTCATTTTGAAACAAGGTTTCTTTTTTGTTTGTTTGTTAACAAAATTAATGATAAAATACTGGCTCTGTTTCTAATATCTATGCCTCTAATTCTTAGGTCCTGAATTGTTGAACCAGCAGACCCTGCTTTAGCTATAGAAATAATTTTGAAACCCTGACCACTGTGAGCCTACTAAAGTCTGATCTTGGGCCAGTCGTTTTCATACCTGGATTTTAGTTTTGTCATCTATAGAAAGAGGTGGTTGGAATAGATGATCTTCAGGGTTGTTTTAGCTTTCATATGAAGTCTCCATGCTTTCTCAGGCAGAGTCTGCTAGAATTTCATAATAGAGGAATGGGGTCTGGAATGTTTTTGAAATATTACTGATTCACTACATATAAAATATGAGCTGAGAAAGGGTAATATTTTGTTCCTTTTTCTTTCTCCTGACTCCCTTTCTATGCCACATCTCCCATCTCAGTTACATCAGGAATTTTAAACAACATTACTCATCCCCTTTTGCAGAACTATAGAATAGGTCTTTTTTCCTCTCTCAGTAGCCATGGCCCCATCTAAGTAACATGCTATCCTAACTAAACATTATACTAGCATCTTTCTGTAAAGGAATTTGTGTATAGTTGAATGAGTATAGTTATTATTATATATATTATAGTTACTGATTTTTGAATGGAAAAGAGCTTAAAGTTTTCTTTGGAATAATACATGTAAATTATTAGGCTTATATCTTGGCCAAGTTTAGGAGTAATATACGTGTAAGATACTATTTATATGCATTACTGGAAGAAAAAGACCAAAAAGGATTGAGATTTATTTTAAAAAGTAATCTATAGGGGCGCCTGGGTGGCTCAGTCGTTAAGCGTCTGCCTTCGGCTCAGGTCATGACCCCAAGGTCCTGGGATCGAGCCCCTCATCCGGCTCCCTGCTCAGCGGAGAGCCTGCTTCTCCCTCTCCCACTCCCCCTGCTTGTGTTCCCTCTCTCGCTGTCTCTCTCTCTGTCAAATAAATAAAATCTTTAAAATAAATAAATAAATAAAAAGTAATCTATAGATAAACATTTTTTTCTACTACTGTTAAGTAATTATGATATTACCTTACCCGGTAACATAAGTACAATACAGTTAATCCTTGAACAATGAGGGAGTTAGGGGCACCAATCCCTTTTGCAGTCAAAAGTCCACATGTAACTTTTGACTTCCCAAAAACTTAACTACTAATAGACTACAGTTGACTGGAAGCCTTACTGAGAACATAAATAGTCATTTAACACATATTTTGTATGTTATGTGTATTATATACTGTACTTTTATAATAAAGTAAGCCACAGAAAAAATGTTAAGAAAATCATAAAGAAAATACATTTACAGTGCTGTACTATAAAATAAAAAACCTCATGTAAGTGGATGTGCTCAGTTCAAACCTGTGTTCAAAGTCAGCTGTATTTTCTAACTTCCTTTGTGTACATTCGTCCCCAGCATGCACTACAATCAGTAAATATTTATAAATCTTAAGTCACATGTTGCTTTGTTGTTACTCAGTTATTTTCTGAGTACCCTACCACCCTAACAAACACCAAAAAGACAAAACAATATAATTAGCCATCTCCGTGGTGCTAGTATCATGGAGGCCTTTCTCACTGATAAAGACATTTGGAAGTCATTTAGGTTTAAGAGAGCAACGAGATATCCTAATGGTAGAAAATTCCAGTTTTCATATTCTAGCTTTTCGTCATTGGCATCGTGTTTTAAAGGAAAAAAATGAGAGAGACAGATAGCTTTGAACACAATTTGCCAAAAGTTAATTACTTTCTTTTCTTGTTTATAAGATTCTATATGTAATACTTTTTATCCTTTTGAATTGAATTAGTATTATTAGTAGGTTGCATTGTGAGCAGCATTCTTTGTTTTAAAAGCAGTAATAAATTTCTAAAGTTTCTTAGTAGTGGTTAAAATATTGGCATTCAAAGGATACATGTTAAATATCTCCTGTAGAACACTTTACTACACCAGTAATTCAAGAAAAATACACTGATACTGTATTTTTTTTTTTTAGACCTCAGACATATGTGGACCATATGGATGGATCTTACTCACTTTCTGCCTTGCCATTTAGTCAGATGAGTGAGCTTCTGACTAGAGCTGAGGAAAGGGTCTTAGTCAGACCCCACGAACCTCCTCCACCTCCACCAATGCATGGAGCAGGGGATGCCAAACCCATACCAACCTGTATCAGGTATGTTGGGACAGGCACATGATATTTGTTCCTAGGGGTTGGTAACCTTTTTCTTGAAAGGCCAGTTAGTAAATATTTTAGGCTTTGTGGGCATACATTCTCTGTCACAGCTATATACTCAGCTCTGCCATTGTTGCGTGAAAATAGCCATAGACTGTACATAAATAAATGCCTGTTTGTGTTTCAACGAAACCTTATTTACAAAAACAGAGAGCAGTTGACACGTTCTCGGGGAAAATTTAGTGAATGAGAATTTACTTTAAAGATTAAAGTGTGATGATTTCATTTTATTATAGCTTTCTTATCAAGCACATGATGTGCAGTATATTAATAAAAATTAAGAATTTCTGGACTGTGGTAAAGGACTAAGAAATGGGAACCAAAGGTGTGATTCTAAGTGTTAATTTGCTATTATGGGGAATACTCCCGAGAATTTGAGAGAAAAGAGGCAATAATCTTTCAGTAAAGCAATTTTGAAGTTGAATTTTGTCCATTGTTACCCAGATTATAAAATTTTTAATAGGTAAATAGAGACCAGCTTTATAATTTTCAGTTAAAAAAATCAGCCTTCTGTCACTGAGTCATTTGATGTTCCATCCTCAGGAAGGAAGAGAGCCATAAATTTCCTTTTGTGGCTTGTAATTAGTTGTTATTGATTTAACTGAAATGACATATGATGAGTCTTAATAGCTTCAGTATCAATGCAGCGTTTAATGGCCACAGGTATTGCTACAAATACTGTAATATGATAAATGTTGAGTCATTATAAAGACTCCTATCACAGCATAAAATTGAACATTTTATTTATCAAAGTAAGCATAAAATGCTTGAGTGTATATGACAGGTGCATGGAAGGATGAGACCATTTAGAATATTACAAACGAAAGCACCACCTCTTCATTTTCTTGTTGCTACCTTCCCTTCACCCTAAATACTGAAGAATTTTTAATTTCTTTAGGAACATGTTAATGCATCTACCCTGATACAATGACTGATAGTTGTATCTTTCCTGTGGTTGGTTCTTTCTCTTTTAATAACTTGCTAGGATTTCTTTATCTTCAGTTCTGCTACAGGTTTGATGGAAAATCGCCCTCAGTCACCAGCTACAGGCAGGACACCTGTGTTTGTGAGCCCCACTCCCCCACCTCCTCCACCACCTCTTCCATCTGCCTTGTCAGCTTCTTCCTTGCGAGCCTCAATGACTTCGACTCCTCCCCCACCAGTACCTCCCCCGCCTCCACCTCCAGCCACTGCTTTGCAGGCTCCAGCAGTACCTCCACCTCCAGCTCCTCTTCAGATTGCCCCTGGAGTTCTGCACCCAGCTCCTCCTCCAATCGCACCCCCTCTAGTACAGCCCTCTCCGCCAGTCGCTAGGGCTGCCCCAGTGTGTGAGACTGTACCAGTTCATCCGCTCCCACAGGGTGAAGTCCAGGGGCTGCCCCCACCCCCACCACCGCCTCCTCTGCCTCCGCCTGGCATTCGGCCACCATCCCCTGTCACAGCTGCAGCTCTTACCCATCCTCCCTCTGGGCTCCATCCAGCTCCATCTACTGCCCCAGGTCCCCATGTTCCATTAATGCCTCCATCTCCTCCATCGCAAGTTATACCTGCTTCTGAGCCAAAGCGTCATCCATCAACTCTACCTGTAATCAGTGACGCCAGGAGTGTACTTCTGGAAGCAATACGAAAAGGTAATTGCCTCATGGCCGTTGAGAGCATTGCTATGGTAGCATTAGAAACTTTCTAAATATTTGACACAGTAACATTTTCCTCACTTATAAAATTTTAGATGATATTTTTGCACAAATGGTTTTTATTTATTTTTTATTTTCTTTATTTTTAGAAGATTTTATGTATTCATTTGAGACAGAGAGATAGAGAGAGAGAGCATGAGGAGGGGGAGAGGCAGAGGGAGAGGGAGAAGCAGGCTTCCTGCCGAGCCAGGAGCCCAATGGGGTCCTCGATCCCAGGACCCTGGGATCATGACCTGAGCTGAAGGCAGACACACAACCATCTGAGCCACCCAGGTGCCCCTCACAAATGGTTTTTAGAAAGGAAAGCTATGTTCAACGTATATTTTAAATCATTTTCCAGAAAATATATCACATTTAATTATTTTATTTTCATACTTTGGTAGGGATTCTTAAAATGTTTATGGAATAAATGAGAAATTTAAATATCAGACTTACAGAAAATTTAGTTAAAACCCTTTATATTATGTTTAATATGTATATTAACTCCTTTAAAAATGGTATTTTCTTCAGTGTTAAGGCTGTCCATTTGGTGTATCAGTGACACTTGCTCTACCAGATGCCTTTATAGGATTAACGTTCCTCTCTCAGGAGCCAGCATTTCCTCTTATTCAGCCAGCATTTCCTAGGCACCTACTTTAAGCCAGGCACCAACAGTATAGAATGAATAATAGCGCCTTTCCCTCGATTCCTTGGGAGAATAAAGCCACAGGAAATATACTCAACAACATTCATTTGACCACTGGTTAACTTTTTAGGGGGGCTGCTGAGTAGGGAGGCACAGTAGACCATCATGGCTAAATAAACTGTAGATACTCACTGGGATAGCTGGTAAGTTTGACCAACTAGTTTTATAGATAATGAAAGAATTAATTGACCAAATTAATATGATTCCAAATATGATCCCTTCAAATTCTTTTTAATAGATCTTGCTTTTCATTTTCCTGGTAGTATTTCTCACATGTATTTGATTTTATTCCAGAAAGATTAATAATATGTAGTATTTAGTATTTTGGTTTACAATGAATGCTTTGGTTTTTCTATATCAGGTATTCAGCTACGCAAAGTAGAAGAGCAGCGTGAACAGGAAGCTAAACATGAACGCATTGAAAATGATGTTGCCACCATCCTGTCTCGCCGTATTGCTGTGGAGTATAGTGATTCAGAAGATGATTCAGAATTTGATGAAGTAGATTGGTTGGAGTAAGAAAAATGCATTGATAAATATTACAAAACTGAATGCAAATGTCCTTTGTGGTGCTTGTTCTTTGAAAATGTTTGGTCATTCCAGTGTTTTGCTTTCTTTTCCTTATGATAAATAACCCTTATCCTCCATAATTTTTGATTTCTAAGAAAAATAATAGCATACATTTCAAACTAAATGTTTTACAGTGGCTTATCTTTTTTATTTTTCCCTGAAAAGATAATTTGGTCAAAAAACCACTAAGTATTAAGCATGGACAGCTGTTGTTAGAGTAGCAGATTCAGTTTTTTGAGATACCTTAATTGTGCACTTTGTGAATTTTAATTTAAAGAAAGCAACTGAGATTGAAATCTTGAGGGCAGCTGTATCTATTAATGAGCCTTATTCCATTTCCTGATGTTTTAAAAGAAGAAACACTGCCTTGATTATATGAATACACTCAGAAAGTACACTTAGCTAGTAGTATTGAATTCTCTTAAAGGAATGCTTGAATTTTTTTTAATTATTGTTTTACCGTTTTTAAATATTTGCCTTATTTGAATGTTTAGCAGCACCCCCTTTCCACTTATATATTGTGTGGTACGATTTTGCTTGCCTATAAGAGTTTAAAAAATTTCCATGTGAAATACTCTGACATAAACATACATGTAACTTACATTAACTGTTAAGAATTAACAGTCTGATTTAATAAATGGTTCATTTTAAAGGTTCATGGGTGTTGCTCTTTGAATCAAACTATTTCTGATAATTTATCAAATATATATAAAGTAGGCTTTTAATACATAGATAGTAAGCAAAAAATGTTAAAACCACTTAAGCTGTATAATTTCTTCTTAATTAAAGAGATTCATGTTGTCTGGTATGTAAGGTAGCTTTTATATCATTTTATCCTAAGGTCACAAAAATCAGTATTTTTTAACTCATGCTCTTAAATTAAAATCTCAATGTGCTGTCTAATTTCAACACAACTTGACTTCAGTTTAACAGCATTCTTAATTATATTTTGCAATGATAAAGTGAGTTGTTAATGTTTACACAGTCCAGATTAAAGGATGGAGGGAAAGCAGCATTAATATTAGATTGTTTAATGTGAAGTTTTTGTAGTTGGACTGTAAAAGTGACAGTAGTCTTCATCCTTTTACAGTGCAATTTCTAGCTCCTCCCATCAAGACATGGGTTCTTCCCCCCCCCCCCCCCGCCTTGGATCTGAGTGTTGCTGAGACTTGTTCTAGCCAATAGCATTGTCTCAGGTTAAGCCTGCTAGAAGATCAGAAACCTCATACAGAGAGCTGTGCCAAGTGAGACCATCTTAGACCAGCCAAGCACAAGCTCACCCACTGGCCAGCTGTAAACAGATGAGCAAGATTAGCTAAGATTAGCCCAGCTCAGAAGAATTGTTCAACTAACCTATAAATTTATGAGCAAAAAAATAATGCTTATTGTCTCGTACCTAAGGTTTGAGATGGATTATTTCATACAGCATTAGTGCAACAGTAATAGATAGCTGATAGATGAGGTCATTGGTAACTTGGTAATTTGGGGGTTATTTAGGTAAATAACTAATGACCCGTACTCCTTGTGGAATAAGAATGAGGAACTAAGTTCTATTGTGGCAATAGTTTGGACATTAAAAAAAAATTTCCTAATAGTTCTAATTAACAGAAGATTTGCTTTGTTCTTTTGGGTAGCTTTGCCTAGAACAAGAGATTAGATAGTGGGGGCACCTGTGTGGCTCAGTCGGTTAAGAAGTTTTGACTCAGGTCATGATCTCTGGGTTGGGCTCTGTGCTGAGTGTGGAGCCTGCTTAAGATTCTCCCTCTGCCCCTCCCCCCACACCCCACCCACCCACTCACATGCACACACATGCTCTCTCTCTCTCTCTCTTTCTCTCAAAAGATTAGTGATTTGAGATTTCCTTCAACTTTACAAATATATATGTATATGTTGAATTCAACTCAAGAAAATATGACACAATTTAAAGTTTATCCTCCTAAGTGTGTAAAAGGCAGTGGCAGTATATAGTTTTTATAAAGCTCAGTTGGGCCAGTAACCAAAATGTAATGGTACTGGCATTGGAGTAGTTACGGGTAATAAAAAAGGAAATGGTTGGGGGTTTCTTAATAATAGAAGTGGATCTGCTTTAAAGCCTGGCAGTACATATCCTAAATAGTTCATGAGATTATTTTGTTGTTTGGAACATTCCTGAAAGATAAGAAAGTACCCGTAGACTGAAGGGGCCTTATGTGTCATATCTATTTTGAAAGCAGAATAACCTTTCAGTCTAGATATTTCAGCTTAACTTGGTGATAGAATTTTGGAACAACTGTTCAGTGGTCAATTTTAATACCCTAAGAATGAAAGTTACTGGACAATTACTGTCTTCTTCTTACTGAATTATATTACTATTCCACTAGGTCATGGAGCATAGAGGCAGGAAAAATGAATTGTATATCATGGAGAAATAATTGGCTTCACTTTTTTTGGTCAGAATTGTTACCCGTTTACCTCCATATTGCCAAATTCAACAAATACTTTTTAGTCCTTAAGTTATTTGACCTTTAGTCTGTAAAAAATACATACAGAATATATTCTGTGCATATTCTGTGTATTGTTTTCTGTGTATATTTCTCATTTTCACTCCACTGTTCCTTGAAGCTGTCTCTGGCTTTTTTGTGTGTGATGCTGTTCTTTCCCCTTCACAATAATGGTAAGACAGAAGAGGAGGGGAATATTTAGCTGCAGTGGAGCTTAGGAGGACATTCAGTCATTATAGAGGGAAAAGAAGTGTGTCTATAACTTTTTCTAAGGAATATTTGTAAGTTCCATATTTGTAAGTAATTTTAAACTAGAACCACTGCTTTTCAAAACTTACCTATTTAGGCAGATGAGATGACTCCTGAAGCATTTTCATGTTATAAATATTTATTAAAAGACAATTAAGGAAAATGTTCATTTGGATTGTGTTCTGTAAGTTACAAAACACCTCCTTTTATTTTCACTTTCGGAAAGCCCTACCCTTTCTTCAACATCCATCTCACATCCATATTCTCATAAAGTCTTCTCAGATCACCACGACTGGAGTTCATATATATTCCTTTTCAATTTTTCTAATTCTTTTATTATAAGCCTTCTTCAAGTACACTTAAATGCCATTTTGCATTACAGTTATTACCTATTCAAGCTTGCCAAATAGATTACTCACAAGAGAAAAGGGGCCTTGTCTTAAACAGGCAACTCATAATTATCTCTTCTTGTAAACAGATTCCGAAATAAACTTTTTTTCTTCTGTCCACTGGTGCTCTTAAAATCATATCTTCCTAGGCACTGCTCCTGCTTAGAAAAATTTCCTCCATTAATCTCAGTAACACAGTTGAGCTAAAACTAGTCCTAACTTCGTTAAAACTGTGTGTGTGTGTATGTATGTGTGTGTGTGTAATTTAAGAAATGGAAAGCATAAGATTGCCTCTTCTGGCCAAAACTTAAAAGTTACTAATATTTCTGAAGTCTTAAGGCAGAGAGCAAAATTGATGAAGTGTTTTTATTTAATGGGAATATCATGAATTACTTTCAAAACATAACTTTAACTTTGCCCTTAGTAAACATACTACTGCTGTTTATTTTTTCATTTTCACTCCACCGCATTTACCTTGACCCCAGCTGTTTTTAAAACTACCTCCCTAAAAGTACTGAAGCAAGTACAAAATAAATTATTTAAAGCTCCTGAATAGTTTAAGAAATTCCTTTTTGCAATTCATGATCTCTGTATTGTCTATGTTACATAGTAAAAAAATGTAAATAAACCAATGCAAGATATTAATCATGCAGTATCAGAATTTGAAGATGGCTTTGCTGCATTGAAGTAATGAAAATGAAGTATCAAAGTATGATTTTTTTTATGTTAATCACCATACATTACATCATTAGTTTTTGATGTAGTGTTCCATGATTCATTGTTTGCATATAACACCCAGTGCTCCATTCAGTACATGCCCTCTTTAATACCCATCACCAGGCTAACCCATCCCCCACTCCCCTCCCCTCTAGAATGATATTTCTAAATTGTATCATTTAACTGTAATTAATAAGCTAATCATCTTACTGAAGCCAAACAATAAATAGGAGACCCTTAAAATACAAAGAATATGTCTTTTCCTCCCTTTATTCATTGCTGTATGAAGAACAAATTTATTTATGTTCTCCATGATTTGGCTGTAGAATGCATCAGTAATCTCTTGCTTTTCAAGCCTGACAGCCAGGCTGTGAATAAAGAATGAATACCAGCCTTGAATGAACATTTCAGGCACTTTTTTTTTTTTTTTACAGACTTGTTATCAATACCTTTTTCTCATTATTGTAAGGCCAGCTGCTCTTTTTTTCCTTTAGAAAAAAAATTTAAACCACTGACCATGTATTCAAGTCATCTTTCTCAGGATATTTATAGTTTCTCCTCTTTCTTACTGTAGATAAATTGCTTAGTGGTAATGATTTTGAATATTTTATAGTATCTATATAAATATGTTCCTTAAGTGTATGTGTGTGTTATACTCAAAGACTTCTTAATAAATTTCTTACTTATCCATCCTGCCTTTAGGCTAGCTTTTTCAATACTACTCTTTTGATATAGGACACTGATGTCTCCAGGGGTAATAAAATTTCCCATCCATCTTTTTGGCTCAGAAACAACATAAAAGACGTAAGAACCATCAAATCACAATTTGTCTTCTATTGTAATAGCTTCCAATATAACTTAAAGGTATCAATTTTATTCTTACCTTTGAAATCCATGAAATGTTGCACTTCTAACTTTAAAGAAAATATATAGGAAGTATATCTATCTAGACCATTCCAGATGAAGGAGCACATCTCCTATCATTAATGCTTTGTTTTTATTAATTTTATATTTATGATGTTTCTTTTCATTTATTCAATAAATTTTTTTGATGCCTACAGAGTTACATTGCTGGGCATTGGGGCCACAGCAGTGAATAGACAGAGCCCTACTTTCCGAGCATACTGATAAACTAACAAAGAACAATGAGTGTTATGTTAGGGAAGCACATAGCACAGAGACCAGACTTAGTCTAGGAAGTCAGGAAAGGCCTCCCAAAGGAAATGACATTTAAAGTTTGATGTGGACCTAGGCGGATAAATATTGAAGTGAGGGTGGACAGTCTACCAGACGAAGTAGGTGTATGAATGTCTGGAAATGCTTGATACAAAGCATGCATGGTTGGAGGGGTATAAGTAGAAATAAATGAGAAAGGTAAGCAGGAGCAAATCATGAGAGGGTTAGGAACCATATTAAGGAGTTTGCAGTTATTTCGTGGACAGTAAAATTGAAGAAGTGACATATCAGAATAGCATATTGGAAAGATAATTGGCAGCTGCAGTGTGGTAAATGAATTAGAGAGTAGTAAGCTTGGAGGTCAAGAGACCAGTCAGGCTTTGTAATAGATGACATAATAATTAGGGATGGTGGTGACAGAAGAGATAGATGATTAGATAGATTCAAGAGAAATTCGGGATGTGGAATACACTGGACTTGGTAATTAGAGAGGAAGGAATTGAGGATAACTTCAGAGTCCTGGCTTTCTGATAGACCATTAGAGGAGGGGGGGGCAGGATGGATGATGCAGTTTGGGACATAAGGTAGGGAAAGGATCACCTACATGGTTGGAGGGAAGAATTAATCTTGGATTTGTAAAAGGAAACCTCTTTGCAGGAAGGACTGGTCCCAAAAAGTTGAGAAAGTTTCCTTCTAATAGAGGATCTGTTTTCTCTTTGAAGTAGATGACAGTGCTGCCTTGGGTGATTGGGGAGACAGGAAGAATGTCAACAGTTTTAAGAAAAGAGAGGTCATTCAAAATGACTAGTTTAATGCAATAGTCATTGTGATAAATGGGAGAGCTTTAAATTAGGAAATTGTCAGACCGTATTGAAAACATTGTTGAGATTGGTGACCATGAATTTATAGTGGCTCCAGGCTGTACACTCTATGATTTTTCCCCCCCCTAGGAGTCTGGAGACAGTTGCCAGAAGGAAACCATTGAATTCTTTCAGCATCGGGTTTTGACTGTACTGTGATATGGAAGGACAATCTCTAGGAAAGACTGACTGGTCTCCTTGCTATCTTAACTCCATGATTAAGCTCCAATGTTGGAGTTCTTCTCTATTTTGCCATAATGCTAGTTAGATCTCCTTTTCTCATTAAGTACATTCATAGACTCTTCTAGATTATCAAATCACACAGGTGAGTCTTCTCTTGTTTTGAGACTTTATATTCCACCTTCCCTATGCTCAGTATTGTCTTGGTTTTCTTTTATTACGCAGCTTCTCCTTTCTATCCTGTCACACCTGCAGAATTCCTGCTCTATTCCCATTTTAATGTGCTCAGCTACCCTTTATTTTGTTATCTTTCAGATCTAGAAATCTTCTAAGGATTCTATCAAAGATAATTCTGCCATGAAGGTTATGTAATTCAAAACAAAGAAGTAGCAAGGGATTTGACTTCTTATCTATCCCTTTCAAGTCTGAGCTGCCTCCTCTGCCTCGTTTACTTTGTCGGCAGGAATCCATTTTCTTTTGAAGATACTTCCCTCAGCTCAAAAAACAAATTCTATGCTTGATTCTATTGATTTTGTTTTTTAGAGCATATAAAATGAGGCCAAATTTTTAGATTTGATTCTTGGATTGATTAATAGCCACCCATCTCAGAAATGTCTGGCATAGGGTCTCAGTAAAACAATCTGGATAATTCAATGTGAACTGCTTACCATTATCAAAAAAATAAAGAGTGGGGCCTACTAACCAAGCACTAAGCCTTTTATTTTGATTTCAAAGACCAGCTGATTCCTTTTGTTTGGTTGTTTAATCTTTTTTATTGTGAAACATGCATAACAGAAAAGTGCATAAAATTTTCAGCTCAGTAATTGACTGCAGCGTGAGTACCAGTATAACCACCATCCAGATCAAGAAATAGAATATTGCTATCACTCTAGAAAGCTCATGCCCCCTCCTGACTACTAGCCCTTTCTTCATCTCCAACCCCAAGGGTAACCACTATCCTAATTTATGGTAGTCACTTCCTTGTTTCTATCTTAGACTTTCAGCACCTAAGTATGTGTTTCGAATATAATAGTTTAATTTTGCCTATATTTTGAACTTTACATCAGTGGTATCTTTTAATATGTGCTTTTTTTGTGTCTGATTTAAAATTTTGTCTGTGAGTTTCAACCATGTTATATGTAAACTACTTGGTTTGTTTTCATTGTTTTATAGTAGTCCATGCTATAAATATGTCACACATTATCCATTCTACTGTTGATGGATATTCTAGTTTGTAGTTTGGGGCTTTTACAAATAGTACTGGTGTGAACATTTTTACATATGTTTCTTGTTCATGTGTGGGCATTTCTGTTAAGTATATACCTAGAAGTGGAATTGCAAAGTCACAGCACATGAGTATCTTCAGCTTTAGTAGATAAAATGTCAAACAGTTTTCCAAAGAAGTTGTACCAATTTATACTCCCACCAGCAGTCTGAGAATTCCTGTTGCTCCACATCCTTGTCACACCTTCTGGTATTATTCGGTTTAGTTTTAGCTATTCTAGTGGGTTTGTGACAGTGTCTGATTGTGGTTTGTTTTCTTTTCCCTGATTACTAATGAGGTTGAGTATCTTTCCATCTGTTTATTAGCTTTATCTTTTCCCCATCTGTGGCTTCTCTTCTCACTTTATTGGTGCTCTTTGAAAATAAGTTACTAACTTTCAGGTAGTCCATTTTATCAGTTTTCTTCATGATTAGTGTGTTCTGTGCTCTAAGAAATATTTCCCTATGCCAAGTTTATAAATGATTACTCTATACTGTCTTCTAGAAACTTTGTTGTGTTACCTTTCACAGTTGGATCTGTAATCCATCTGGAATTGATTTTTATGTGCCATGTGAGGTCAGAGTTAAGTGTCATTTTCTTTTCCTATGGATATCCAATCTAGTTAACACCATTTATTGAAAAGACTGTTCTTTCCTCTCTGTGTTGCAGGACCAATTTATAAAAAGTTCATATGTATTTATGTTGATATGATTGCATAATATGACTGTATAATGATGACAGTACAGATATGCACAAATGAGTCTATTTGTAGACCTTATTCTGTTCTACCAGTCTATTCTTCAACCAGTATCACAGTTTTTTGAATGGTTTACGGTCTTATAGAAAGTGTTGATATCTAAGAAAGCAAACCTGTTTACCTTGTTGTTTTTCTTTAAAATTATCTTTACTTTTTTTTTATTATGTTATGTTGACCACCATACGTTACATCATTAGTTTTTGATGTAGTGTTCCATGATTCATTGTTTGCATATAACCCCCATGCTCCATGTAGAATGTGCCCTCTTTAATACCCATCACCAGGCTAACCCACCCCCCACCCCCCTCCCCTCTAGAACCCTCAGTTTGTTTCTCAGAGTCGTAGTTCCCCCTTTTTTTTTCCCCCCCTCTGTTTTCCCCCCTTATTCTTCCCCTCCCTTTATATTTTTTTTTTTTTTTTTTAACATATAATGTATTGTTTCAGAGGTACAGGTCTGTGATTCAACAGTCTTACACAATTCACAGTGCTCACCATAGCACATACCCTCCCCAGTGTCTATCACCCAGCCACCCCATCCCTCCCACCCCCCCACCACTCCAACAACCCTCAGTTTGTTTCCTGAGATTAAGAATTCCTCATATCAGTGAGGTCATATGATACATGTCTTTCTCTGATTGACTTATTTCACTCAGCATAACACCCTCCAGTTCCAACCACGTCGTTGCAAATGGCAAGATCTCATTCCTTTTGATGGCTGCATAATATTCCATTGTGTATATATACCACATCTTCTTTATCCATTCATCTGTCGATGGACATCTTGGCTCTTTCCACAGTTTGGCTATTGTGGACATTGCTGCTATAAAGATCGGGGTGCACATACCCCTTCGGATCCCTACATTTGTATCTTTGGGGTAAATACCAGTAGTGGAATTGCTGGATCATATGGTAGCTCTATTTTCAACTTTTTGAGGAAATTCCATACTGTTTTGCAGAGTGGCTGCACCAGCTTGCATTCCCACCAACAGTGTAGGAGGGTTCCCCTTTCTCCGCATCCCTGCCAATGTCTGTCATTTCCTGACTTGTTAATTTTAGCCATTCTGACTGGTGTGAGGTGGTATCTCATTGAGGTTTTGATTTGGATTTCCCTGATGCCGAGCGATGTTGAGCACTTTTTCATGTGTCTGTTGGCCATTTGGATGTCTTCTTTGGAAAAATGTCTGTTCATGTCTTCTGCCCATTTCTTGATTGGATTATTTGTTCTTTGGGTGTTGAGTTTGAAAAGTTCTTTAGAGATTTTGGATACTAGCCCTTTATCTGATATGTCATTTGCAAATATTTTCTCCCATTCTGTCGGTTGTCTTTTGGTTTTGTGGACTGTTTCTTTTGCTGTGCAAAAGCTTTTTATCCTGATGAAATCCCAATAGTTCATTTTTGCCCTTGCTTCCCTTGCCTTTGGCGATGTTTCTAGGAAGAAGTTGCTGCAGCTGAGGTCGAAGAGGTTGCTGCCTGTGTTCTCCTTTAGGATTTTGATGGACTCCTGTCTCACATTTAGGTCTTCCAACCATTTGGAGTCTATTTTGGTGTGTGGTGTAAGGAAATGGTCCAGTTTCATTCTTCTGCATGGGGCTGTCCAATTTTCCCAACACCATTTGTTGAAGAGACTGTCTTTTTTCCATTGGACATTCTTTCCTGCTTTGTCGAATATTAGTTGACCATAGAGTTGAGGGTCAATTTCTGGGCTCTCTATTCTGTTCCAATGATCTATGTGTCTGTTTTTGTGCTAGTACCATACTGTCTTGATGATGACAGCTTTGTATTAGAGCTTGAAGTCCGGAATTGTGATGCCGCCAGCTTTGCTTTTCTTTTTCAACATTCCTCTGGCTATTCAGGGACTTTTCTGGTTCCATACAAATTTTAGGATTATTCCATTTCTTTGAAAAAAGTTGATGGTATTTTGATAGGGATTGCATTGATTATTCTTGGCCCTTTGCATTTCTATATACATTTTATTTTATTTATTTATTTTAAAGATTTATTTATTTGAGAGAGCGAGAATGAGAGAGAGAGAGAGTACATGAGAGGGGGGAGTGTTAGAGGGAGAAACAGGCTCCTCACTGAGCAAGGGAGCCCAATGCGGGACTCGATCCAGGGACTCCAGGATCATGACCTGAGCCAAAGGCAGTCGCTTAACCAGCTGAGCCACCCAGGCGCCCCTCTATATACATTTTAGAATCAGATTGGCTGCTAACAGATTGAACATTTAGATGCAGCTATAGCTAGATTTGCCTTGGTAAGTGGGAGCCCATTATGTGGTCTTCACTTTTGCCACAGTGGCTGCTCAGTTCATATGCCTTCATGTACATTTTCCTGGCCTTCACATAGTAGACCTCCATCAACTGAGCAATTAAATGTCTCTGAAAGTCTGTGACTCAAATGAACAAATCTTCAGTCAGCTGCTCAGTTATATCTGCTCCTCCAAAGCCAGAAATAAGGGCCTTTTTGTAAGCAACCCAACTAAGCTCTCACCCATAGTCTCAACCTGCTTGTTACCAGCCCTTACATTCTCATTAGCCCTCTGCAGAACATCATAGCAACTTGGCAATAACCAGCCAACCCTGCTGTCTTTTTAGGCATTGTTCTCCTCATTTCATTCAAATGTGTGAATCATTATGCATGCAAGGGCAATCACCTCTCCAGGATGTTTTCTTACATCACCTTAGGTGAAATCTGTAGCAGTTTGGCTGTATCCATGCCCTGCATACCACTCAGGGTAACATTCCTCTTTGCCTGCCAGGTGATGAATAAGCCAGTCCAAAACTCCATCCTACCACTTGTGTTCTTAGACCACTCCTGCCTCCACCTATGTTAGTTTAGGTCCTCTGAGATACATATGAAAGACAGGATTAGATGTGCAGGATATTTATTAGGGGAGGGAAAGGGAAAGGGGCCAAAGAAGGCATGTGGAGGGCCTTTGGATGGTGAGAGAGGGAAAAAGGAAGATTTGTTGAAAAGTGTCTCAGACTACAGAGCTATTCTAAAAGTTTTGGTTAGGCCTATGGGGAGTCTTCATTCCAGAGTTGCCTCTTAGAGGGATGGGCCACTATTACTAACCCTGCTGTGCTTAGTCATTGGTTAGGAGCAGCATAAGGTAAGCTTGGCCTTGGCATGAACATAATAGTTGATCCAGAAGGGTAGCAGCTGGGGCCTCAGTTAACTATGCTTCCCCCAGCAGGAGATCTCAGTACATTTTTATGGCTATCACAGATTGCTTTGGTGCCTTTGCCAAATTCAAATGAATATACGAGTACAGCTTTATTTCAAGGCTCTCTTATTATCCCATTGGTTTATTTGTCCTCTGCCACAACCTCCACAGTTTTGATTACTGGTACCTTTTATAAGTCTTGGAGTCAGGTACTAAAAACCCTTCAATTACTTCTTTTTAAGATTCCTTTAGATATTCTAGGTCCTTTATATTCCCATGTGAATTTTAGAATAAGCTTGTCAATTTGTACAAAAAAAATTCTTCTGGCAATTTTGACTAGGATTGCATTGAATCTATAGCTCAACTGGAGAAGAATTAACAATACTGAGTTTTCCTGTCAGTGAACATGGTCTGTCTATTTAAGTCCTCTTCAATTCTCAGCAGTATTTTGTAGTTTTCAGTGTAGAGGGTTTACATGTTTTCTGTTAAGTTTATTTCTAAAGAATTTCATGTTTTTGACAGTATTTAATTTTTTAAATTTCCCTTTCCAATTTGCTCTTAGTATACAGAAGTACAATTAATTTTGTGTATTGACTTTGTCCTTCCAACTTGCTAAACTCACCTATTAGTTCTACTAGTTGTTTTATAGAATCCATGGAAATTTTTATGTAAACAATCACATCTGTGAATAGAAACAATGTCTTTCTTTTCTGATCTGTATGCCTTTTATTTATTTAATTTTTGTTTTATTACTCTGGTTAGGACTTCTAGTGCAATGTTGAATAAGAGTGGTAAGAGCAAACATCCTTGCTTTGATCCCATCTTCAGTGAGAAAGCATTCATTAAGTATGATGTTACCATTAAGAATGATGTTAGCTTGTAAAAATCCTTCTACAAAAAAAAAAAAAGAATGATGTTAGCTGCAGCGTTTTTGTAAATGCCTTCTACCAGACTTAGTAAGCACTCTTCCATTCCAAATTTGAGTTGCATTTTGTCAGATGCTTTTTCTGTATCTGTTGAACTGATGATATGATTTTTCTCCTTTCTTTTATTACTGGGATGGATTACATTGATTTTCAAACATTAAATCAACCTTGCTAGAATAAGCCTTTGCTTGATCATGATCCTTTTTATATGTTAGATTTGATTTGCTAATGTTTTATTAGAGATTTTTTTTTAACACTTTTCAGGAATGCTGATAGTTTTTTTTTTTTTTTTGGAATGTCTTTGTCAGATTTTCACATAAGAGTTCTGCTAACTTTATAAAAGTATCCCCTTCTCTGTTTTCTGAAACAGTTTGTGTAAGATGAGCATTCTCTTTTTCAAATGTTGGATAAAATTTACCAATGAAACAATGGGAGGCTTAGAGTTTTCTTTGTAGGGTGGTTTGTTACAAGAGATTTAACTTCTTTAATTGATGTTGGGTTATTTAGATTTTCAGTTATGTCCATTTCATCTAAATTATTGAATTTACTGGCATAGAGTTGTTTATAATATGTCTTTATTATCCTTTTAAGGTCTGTGGTGATATGAAGTTTTTGTTTTTTGTTTTTAATCTTCCTTGGAGTCCAAAGGGCCTCTTGAATCTATGGTTTGATATCTATCATCAGTTTTGGAACATTCTCGATCATTATTTCTTTAAAAAGTTCTGACCTATTTTCTTTCTTTTTCTCCTGGAACTCCCAGTTGCATACATGTTAGACCTCAGTGCCTCTTCTTTGTCTCTCAATCTCTGTTTCCTATTTTCCATTTTTTTGTCTCTCTGTTAAATTTGGATATTTTCTTATGACCTCTTTTGTAATTTACTTAATCTGTGTCTAATCTGCTTTTATACCTATTGAATGAAGTCCTAATTTCTATGTATTTACCATTTCTAGAATTTCCAATTTTTTAAAAGTTTCCAGTTCTCTTGTCAGAATTTTTAATCTTATCTTTCATCTCCTTGAAAATAGTAAGGATAGTTATGAATCTGATAATTCCAGGATCTGGAATGAATCTGGATAAGTCAAATATTCCATATTTCTAATGTTTGTTATTTCTGTTGGTTTTCTTATATATATTTCTTATATATATATTTCTTATATAAAGACAATATATCTTTATGTACCTAGTTATTTGTACTTAGAGAAATAATTCGAAGGCCTTTTTTTTTTTTATCATCTTCCAGAGAGGAATTACTTTTGCTACTTCCAGGCCCAGCAGTCAGTATAGGATCACTTCAATCCAGTTTTAGGAATGGAGGTGTTTCAAAGTGAGTTGCAGAGCCTATCCACTTCTGATTTGAATTTACTCCTGGGGGGCAGCCCTTTAGGGTCCCAACCTAAAGTGGGGAGGTTCACCTGCCCTTCCCCTGTGGCCAGTCCCAGACTCCAGTTGCCATATATTCCAGCACTATAAAGGTGTTAGAAGTACTGCTTATTTTCTCAATAGCCCCTTCCAGAATCATTCAATTCATCTAAGAGAAAGTGACTGAGCCATCAAATTCCCCCAGATCTTGGCCTGCCAATTCTTTACTATTTTGTTATCTCTCAGGTAGTTTTAAGCACGTATCTTTAATGTTTTGTCCAGCTTTCTAATTGTCCTCAGCAAGAAGGTAGATCCAAATTACCTAGTGCCTCATTACCAGAAGAGATTGGTCAGCCCAATCTCTTTTTTCGTTCCTTTATCAACAAAAAGAAAATTAATGTGAAGTCCATTTTTGGAACTTAAGAAAAGTTAAAATTAATAACCAGACATTTTTCCATCTTGAACATGTTACATAAAATGCACAATTTCCAAATTTTAACTGAGTTTTTTAAGCTCACAATTAGACTGTTCACTGTGAAACTGCATGCAGCTGTATTTAAAGACACATCAGAACAAAAAAAGAGAACTGTGAACAATCCAGGTTTTTTTTTTTTAAAGATTTATTTATTTATTTGTTTATTTGAGACAGAGAGAATGAGAGAGAGAGAGCACATGAGAGGGGGGAGGGTCAGAGGGAGAAGCAGACTCCCCGCCGAGCAGGGAGCCCGATGCGGGACTCGATCCCGGGACTCCGGGATCATGACCTGAGCCGAAGGCAGTCGCTTAACCAGCTGAGCCACCCAGGCACCCAATCCAGGTTATTTTTAACTAACAAAGAGAAGTGTTCAAAAGCATAGATACAGAAGTTTATGTAAGTGGAGACAGTGCATCCCTGGAGTTTTCGAAGAATGAGGAAAAGCAAGTGACAGATCTGTCAAATGGCTCCCAATTTACTGCTTGGGGACTTAGAGGATGCTATTTGAAGTTACACATATTGTAAAAACTTCATCATAAATTAAAATTCCCCAGTGGCACTTTTCTTTGAAGTGGTCTTGCTTGAGGGAAGAAGGTTTGTATTTGAAGCATTTATTTGTACTTCCAATTCTATTTTAACTTTCTGGTGACGAGAGTCTCAGTGGATTATAAATGGTGCCCTAAGATAATACCTGATAATACTGATAATATCTCTCCTAGAGGATACATCTTTCTACTTCTGGTTGTTGGTATAATATATGTTTGTTAAAATATAAGCTATCTAGAATTCATGAAAAATAAATCATTCTGGGTAAATCTTACCAGATAATGAAGGATTAAAACTTTACACATTATAAAGGAAGTATATTACTATTACTACCATTACCACCCCCTACCCCCACCAACCATCTGTTTAGGCACTGTCCTAAGTAGTTGACATTTTTTTTTCTCTGTTGAAGTGTACCTTTATTTGTTTATTTTTATTTTTTATTTTTATTATTGAAATATAATTGTATAAGGTTATATTAGTTTCAGGAGTATAACATAATGATTTGACAGTTCTATACATTAAATTACTCGGTGCTCACCATGATAAATTTAGTCACCATCTGTCACCATACAACATTATTATTATATTACTCACTACTTTGCTGGTGCTGTACTTTTCATCTCTGTAACTTATTTATTTTATAATGGGAAGTTTGTACCTCTTAATCCCCTTCACCTGTTTCACCCATCCCCCCACACCCTCCCATCTGGCAACCACCAGTTCTCTGTATTTATGAGTCTATTTCTGTTTTTTTGTTTGTTTGTTCATTTGTTTTGCTTTTTAGACTCTATATATACATGAAATCATATGGTATTTACCTTTCTCTGTCTGACTTATTTCATTTAGCATATTACCCTCTAGGCCTAGCCATTTGTGTTGAAAGTGGTAAAATCTCATTCTTTTTTATGGCTGAGTAATATTCCTATGTGTGTATGTGTGTTTGGTGTGTACCCCATCTTTATCCATTCATCTATCAGTGGACCCTTGGATTGCTTTCATATCAGTAAACATAATGGTGCATATATCTTTTTTTCAAAGATTTTATTTATTTATTTGAGAGAGAGAATGAGAGAGAGAGAGCACATGAGAGGGGGAAGGGTCAGAGGGAAAAGCAGACTCCTGCAGAGCAGGGAGCCCGATGCGGGACTCGATCCCGAGACTCCAGGATCATGACCTGAGCCGAAGGCAGTCGCTTAACCAACTGAGCCACCCAGGCGCCCTGCATATATTTTTTGAATTAGTGTTTTCATTTTCTTTGGGTAAATACCCAGTAGTGGAATTACTAGATGATATGGCATTTCTATTTTTAATTTTTTGAGGAACCTCCATACTGTTTTCCACAGTGTCTGCACCAATTTAATTCCTAAGAGTGTATGAGGGTTCCTTTTTTCCACATCCTCACGAACACTTGTTTCTTGTGTTGGTTTTTTTTTTTATTTCTGACAGGTATGAGGTGGTATCTCATTGTGATTGTGATTTGCGTTTCCCTGATGATTAGTGATGTTGAGCATCTTTTCATGTGTCTGTTGGTCATCTGTATGACTTTGGAAAAATGTTTATTCTGGTCCTCTGCCAATTTTAATTGGATTATTTGTGGGACACAAATAAAATCGGATTATTTTTGGTATTAAGTTGTATAAGTTCTTTATATATTTTGGATATTAACCCCTGATTGGATATATCATCTGTACATACCTTTTCCTATTCAGTAGGCTGTCTTTTCATTGTGTTGGTGTAGTTTACACTCTTTATCTCATTTAATCCTCCTAACAACAGAATGAGGTAGGAACTAGTATTATCACCATTTTGCAGAGGAAGGAGCTGAGTTTCAGAGAAGTTGTGACCCATGTCTCACAGCTTATCAGGAGTAAAGTCTGAATTTGAATCCAGGTCTGTCTGACTCCAAACCCATGTCCTTAGTTACTGTTACTGTTGAAAGCTACTGTGAATTTTCTACCTTTTAAGAAAGGATATTGTGGATATCATTTCCATTTTAAAAAATGATACTAACATGACACTTAAAAGAATGTATTGTAATTATGTGTATATATTACTATCTCCTTATATTAGACTATGAGCATCTTGAGAAGTCCAACTTGTTCATTTTTGTATCTTTATACAGTACACAGTATACTTACATATAGTATAAGCCCTAGCTTCATAGAGGGCTCTGGAGGCCTTTAGTGAATGTTAAAATAATGAAAGAATGAGTTAGTGTCACTATTTTCAGTATTAGTTATTGTGAGGTGCTAAAAAGCAGATCTAAGGGAGTTTGTGGTGCATGAAGCTAAAAGGGTAGTGTGTCCATCCTTGTACTTAAATTTTTCCCTTTGAGAAAAGTTCCAGGTGTCATTTTTCTTTTTTGCTCACTTCTTTCTATCATTCAAAAAATATTTACAAATTGTTGCTATGTGTCAGGTGCATATGATTATCATGTGCTTGTAAAGAAAAGAAAGACCCAGATCTAAAGTAGCTTACAATCATCTCCTCATAAAAGAGTGAAGCTCGTACCGCTGCACCTCTTTTAGGAAGGGTAAGAGGGTTTGGTTCTTTCCAGAAAAAAAAATTATTAGAAATTAGAGATGGAAATAGCCTTATCATAGAGAATCTTCTGGCTCTAAACAAAATCCTCTACTGTTTTATTATGTTGACTTGTCGGCACGATTGATGCGTCATTAACGCAGTGAATACACAGATACCTCTTATAAAGCTTCTATCTACACTTCCAGTTCACTTGCATTATTAGTTCGTGGAGTGAGGAAGAATTGCCTATCCTTTACCCAGTGGTTTTTAAACTTGGCTGATCATCAGGTTCATCTATGGAACTTTTAGAAACCTCTCAGCCATTATCTCAGCATATTTCTTTTCCACCCTGTTTTCTTTCTCGTCTTCCTCTGGGATTTTAATTACATACGCTTGATTATTTGATACTGTCCCACAGCCCCTGGATGCTCTGTTCTGTTTTCTTACCCACCCTCCCAGAAACTCCTTTTTTTTCTTTTGTGTTTCAGATCGGGTAATTTCTGTTGCCTTATCTGTGAGGTTTGCAGATTTCATCTTTGGCTGTGTCAGGTTACTAACATCCAACGCATTGCAGCTCCTTACTGGGCTTTTTATTTCTAGCATTTCCATTTCATCTTTCTTATCATTTCCATCTCTCTACTGAAATTCCCCTTCTGCTTATGTGTGTTGTCTACCTTTTCTGGTAGTCTTTAACATAGTAATCATTGTTGTTTTAAAATTCCCTGTCTCTTATTCCAGCAAGGATAGCTACTGACACTCTTTGCAGTTCTGGTGAATGTGAAACAATATCTCTTTAGTTATTTTCTTTCATATCTTTATTGGCCATTTGAGTTTCTTCATCTGTATCTGTTCGTATCCTTTGCCAATTTTTCTGATAGAATATTTGTGTTTCTCTTATTGATTTATATTATACAATAATATGAACTGTAAATATCTTCTCCCAATCTGTGCCTTGCCTTTAACTTTGAGTATGAAGAGTTTATCATACAGAAGTTTTCAGTTTTAATGTGTAAACTTGTTACTATTTTTCTTTATGGTTGTATTTTTCATGGCTGATTAAAGACAGATTTTTGTACCCTGAGGTTGTACAGATACTGTCGTATAATTTCTTCTGAAAATTTTAGAAGTTAGCCTTTTCATAGTAGGCCTTTAACTATCTGGAATTTATTTTTGTTTGGAGTATGAGAGAAAGAATCACTTTTCTTTATGAATAAAAAACAATTATACAGTCCTTCCTATCGCCACTGAATTGTAATGCCACCTACTCTTACATATCACATTCCAGTGTATGAATGAGAATGGTGGTATATTAGTCTTTCTCTACAACAATACATTTTCCTGTTTACAGTTTCTAAGTCTTGATTTCTGGTAGGCCAAATATCTTTTGACGTTTCGTAAGAAGAATATTAGCTATTTCTGGCCCTCTAATCTTTCAAATGAGCTTTAAGACCAACTTAGCAAACGCCATGAATACTTTTTTTGAGATTTTGATCGAAATTGCATAGATTGCTATCTATGCATAGACTGTAAAGATAGAATATGACCCCACTGTCCAGGGAACACATGCTGAGCCACTCCCAAGAACTCCCTTTCCACACTTGGTTAACAGTCTTGAGTTGGCCTACAAATTTTGCAGCTCAGTCAGCAACCAATAGAGAACTCATTGTTAGGCATCTCCAAACTATTAGCCTCTCTTGAACCAACTGCCCTCTCTACTCCCCACTTAGCTAACCATGAATTACCACACTCCTCTTAAGTTTACTGCTGACCACTCCTTCTTTGTCTTTGTAAAATGCTTTACCTAATACATTGAGCAGGAGTAGAGGTGGATGGTGGTAATTCTGTATTCCCTAGAGGGAAGAGCCGTCCCAAATGTGGTTGGTTCATGGTAGTGTTCCTATAGGTAGTGTACTTGATTACTCTTGACCTCACTTTCAGTCTTAACAGTTCTGGGATGACGCACCAGAAAAGTCCCATTCAACATCCTGTTTACATATACCTTACAATCCTTGTTTATAAGGCAGAGATTGTAAAATCTTTGGGAATAGGCACCTGTCTTGATAAATGTGATATCTCTAGCATTAACACAGTACCAGGACAGAGAAAGTGATTAATAAATGTTTTGTGGAATGTATGGAAGCCATATGTGATTTTTTAATTCTTGATTAAAAAAATAAAAACATTGAGTATCTCTGTACTTTTGAGATCTTGGGACTGCAAGAGAAGTTTTTGGATATTTGAGAAATTAAATTCTATTCATTTCAATGTGAGACTAGAACCTTCAGTAAAGTCTAAGATACAAAGGAGGGACAAGATGCAAATGACTGCACCTAATATCAAGGACTGAAAAACATCTCAGAGGAAAGCAGTCCAAAGCAGGGCCAGGCACCAAAGTGCCATTCCATAGAGGACAAAAGGAGAGGCTCGGGTAGGAAGAAGCAGCTGCTAAGGGAAAGAAACAGTACAAGTGAAAGAGACCTTTCCTACCCTCGTTGGGAGGTTCCAGCCTCTAATTGGTAAGTTCCTGCTCTCTCCTACCCTTTCTATTTCTTCATCAAAGATAAAACCTTGGATGAGCTGTACTTGTCTGCCCATCCACTTCTACCGATTATTTTCCTACACAATCCACTCCCATTAGCTCCATTCGAAAATGTTTTGGTTATGACTGATAACCTGCACTGTACTACTCACTAGCTATCTGTTACTGAGAAGGGACTCTGCTGAGAGATAGTCCTCTATACTCTTGCACTCCAGCAAGCCCCAGACTGCTGTTTACCTGGGCCATTTCTCAGGGTTGTTTTGCAGTGAGCAACCTTGAGGGATGAGGTAATCTCTCTCTCCCCAGCAAAGAGCAAACTTGCTTGCTTCCTGCTCTAAAACATGGGTACCCCAATCTCAGTATTGTTCTCCCGGAATATAACCCAGTGGGTATGCAGGTTCATCTACATCTAGGCCCATTCACATCCCCCCCAGTGGGACCCGGAGCTTGGGGAACCATTGACAACATCTGACACTCTAGCTACTGCTTTTGCTGTGAGTAATAAAGTATTTCACTTTTTACTTAGCTGTCTCATGTCTTCTGTCAGCATCCAGGAAAATAGCTTGCAAATAGGATGAAATCTCAGATCCTTTACAGTTCTTGACAGACTAAACTGTAACCATGCAGCCAATGAGGTTGTCTGGGACTTGCCTGCAACTGGAACCATCACAAATGATTTATTTTTTTGTGACCAACCTGTTTACATCATTGCAGGAACATTGTGAAAATTGGGCGTATCTTAGAGGAGGACCTTTTAGAACTGGGGTTTGGGACTCTGAACCAAGACCAAAGGAACACTTTTTTTTTTGGTCAGAAAATTTGCCATATAAAATCTTTCTTCCTGTAATTAATGAGAGATGACAGCCAGTATCAGAACTAGAACTTACAGGGTCTAGGCCTCAGCTGACTCCTGTGTGCTTGGTTGGAAACTTAACATCTGCCCCTTTTCTTCACCTTCCTTCTTCCTACCCTCTTTCTCCCTTAAACCCACAAACTGGCCAATTAACTTTTAAAATATGTTTTATTTGAAAATAATCTCAAACTTATAGAAAACTTAGAAGAATAAGAAATAGTACAAAGAACATCCAGATACCTCTTGTATATAAGCTTACACTTAATTCCATTCTATTGTGAATAATGTTAGCCTGAAGTTGCTATATACTCAGAACATCTTTATTATCTTGAGAACTTATTTTTATTTTTTTAAAGACTTTATTTTTTGACAGAGAGAGACAGCGAGAGGGAACACAAGCCGGGGGAGTGGGAGAGGGAGAAGCAGACTTCCTGTGGAGCAGGGAGCCCAATGCAGGGCCCGATCCCAGGACCCTGGGATCATGACCTGAGCTGAAGGCAGACACTTAACAACTGAACCACCCAGGCACCCTGATCTTGAGAATTTAATAAGGAACTTGGTGGTTGGGAGCTTGAACACCTAGTATTTCTCCAGTAAATTTATTTTCACCTCACAGGAATATTATGATATTTTATATCATAGTTCCACATGTATAATTTGCTATTGTCTTCAAAGCATGATTTCTAGAGGTATCATTAATTTTTTTAAATTTCATTCCTTCCAGGGGTGCTGGGTAGCTCAGTCGTTAAGCATCTGCCTTCAGCTCAGGTCATGGTCCCAGGATCCTGGGATCGAGCCCCACATCAGGGAGCCTGCTTCTCCTCCCACTCTCCCAGCTTGTGTCCCCTCTCTCGCTGTAAATAAATAAAATCTACAAAATAAATAAATAAATAAATTTCATTCCTTCCTTAGGATGAGATCTAATTTAAAGTTCATGGTGTCTGTTATTTGGAATGTATGTTTTTTTTTTTTAATAATACTTTATTTATTTATTTGAAAGAGAGACGGAACAAGCAGGGGGAGTGCGAGAGGGAGAAGCAGACTCCCAGCTGAGCAGGGAGCCTGATGCGGGGCTCGATCCTAGGACCCTGGGACCACGACCTGAGCCGAAGGCAGGCGCTTAACGACTGAGCCACCCAGGGGCCCAGGAATGTATGATTTTTAAATATTTACTTAATTTTTTCAGATCTTATAGATGTTAGTGACAAATGATTTGTATTAGAAAACCACCACAAAGAAATTCTGACTGATTATCACAGGTTGAAAACCCTTTGCAAATGCCAATGCCACACAGACATTAGTTGTGGGTTGCCGTAACTGCATGTAGTACCAGTCTAGCATGTAGAAAAAAGAAAAGTAGCTTAAAGGAAAGGGACAAGCAAACCAGGTGATAACAGGTTAATTTTTTAGTTATCTGGGATTCTGTGGGCATGGTCTTGGCACCAATCTGCTGCCAGGTAAATACGACAGAAGATAGTCTCTGAATATTTTAAGGAAAAATTCATAAATTCAGAAATACTAACGGTGGTTACATTTCATTAAAACATGATTTTCTTACTGGCCCGTGGTGATTTATGACACTGAAACGTGAATAGAAACGTAGCAGAAATCAGAGCAAGTTTGCTTATATCAGTTTAAAAACTTAGTGCCGGATCCACATTAATAACACGGTTAGTTTTAAGAAAGAAAGGAGCTGGTTTTAATTAGGATTGAAGTTTCCTACTGTGACTTGTACTTGGAGAGTGTCACATTAACTTAAAATGACATGGAAGCTATCTTCCTAAGAAAATAAAACCAGGACCTTCTTACCAGAATTGTACATTTTGGGAAGGCAAATAACAAATGATTCTATGAAAATTTCAGCTCACTTTAATAAAATATCTGAACTAGCTTGTTGTAGCAAAAGCTGGAAGGCATTTTCTTTTTATATGTTTTGCAATATATAAAATTTATAAAATATGTAAACTGAAGCATATGAAATTTCTCTTTTCCCAGGAAACTTTCTAACATGCTAATGTGTACATGAACAATGTGATTCATGAAGGATGACCTTCCCTGATACAACTTAGATATCCCAGGGACAGAGACAGGGTATACAGAGATAGGAGGCTTTTCAGAGAAGATGTAGGTAGACATAACACCCCTGGGAATCGGAGTGAGATAATTCTGAATAGAGAGAGAGGCTGGAGACACTCAGCTCACTAAGTTAAGAATTCGAATGGCAAGGACAAGGAAGAATAAACTTGAAGGTTGGAATCTGCTAGTGGAGATGGTTGGCTCTGATTAGTACATTGGGTAAAGAGCTGGGGTACCAGGGCCAGAAGAAAAAGCATATTGGTGATTTCTTAGCAGAGCTCAAAGCGTGGAAAGCAATTTTGGTGTCGGAAAGGTGTACTTGGGTCCAGACAGGGAAATATCATGCTACTCCAGAAACAAGGACAGCTTGTCTGAAAGAACTCAATTTAACTTGGGTTTAATAAGCCCTCGGGCAGGCAAACAGTGTCCATCTTGCCCCTTTCCATCCTGAGGGCTGAAAGCTAAGGAAGGCACTCACAGCGTGGTCTGAACAAGACAGTTCAATCTGTCAGCCATTTGAGTTACTTAAGATTTGCTTTGTACTACAGTAAAGATTACAACCCACAACAATCATACTACGTTACAGGGAAAGGGGAAGGGACAGGGATTCAACTATGACAGAGAGAGTGAAGTAAAATCATGAGCACAAGGGAGTTGACTGTTTAGGTGAGATTAACCTTGTCTCGTGGGGGTGGGGGTGGGGAAGGGGGCTTCCAAATAACAGCTAAAAGTAAACCAAAGCCAATGATTAAACCATGACAAAAGGGCAAGAGTTTGGAGGAAGGAGAGGGTATGCCATGAAACTTAGGTTTTATCCCTAGGGAAAAAAACAAGATTTAAAAAAAAAATCAACAACAATAATTGCAATCATAATTCCTAACATTTAATGTTTGTTTTGTTTTGTTTTTAACATTGAAGAAACAGGGGCACTTGGGTGGTGCAGTCGGTTAAACATCTGACTCTTGGTTTTGGCTCAGGTCATGATCTTGGGGTCATGAGATGGAGCCCCAAGACTGACTCTGCACTCAACGCAGAGTCTACTTGAGACTCTCTCTCCCTCTCCCTCTGCCCCTATCAGCCCCCATGCTCGCTCTCTCTGTCAAATAAATAAATAAATCCTTAAAAACAAAGAAACATATATCCAGATTCTTAAAAATCTTACAGACATAATCCCAGTTATGCAAAAATTATAAAACACAGAACTCTTGAATGAACTATATATCAGATATATCTCTAGATCATAAGATTGCCACTTCTTTCTACAGATTATATGTATTTTCCACATAAAAATTTAATTTGAAAAATAAGATTTATTTTAAAAAACCATACTTTAGAGTTTAAAAAATCTGCAGAAGACCACACTGATGCTAGGTTAGAATCACCAGCCAGGGCCAGCTTGAGGTAGGAGGGAAGGAAAGATACACACACACACACACACACACACACACACACACACACGTTATGTATACATATACGTATATGCAGGGACAAAATGTTTACTTTTTATACCTTCCATTCTCTCCTGGAATAAATTTTCCCCCTCAGTCATAAGGGCCTCTCCATCTCATCCCACTTCACATACCCCTTCCTAACTACCTCAGTGCTGCCTCCGTCCACTATGCTGGCAACTCGGCAGCTCCCTAACACCACTGGGCACACACCCCCATGATGCTTCATCCCCGTCTCACCAACAAAATGCACTAGTCCTCTTCTGTATCTTGAGTGGGCTTATTGTGCACTATCTGTAAGTCAATAAGCTAATCACCCATAAGATTTGTTGCTAATAGTTTATTACCTATAGCATCTTTAACAGGAGAAAGTGAAGACTGGAAAAGCTTGAACAAAAAGAATGATAATTTAACAGGTGAATTTTGGCATTTCAGGAAAGTGTGGGGCCGAGGTTTCCTGGATGCCTCTCAACTCACCCCCAAGACTTGAGGTGTCTTGGGTTATCTTGTGATTTTAATACTGCGAGAGAACCTATAAGTGATGTCCAGTAAACACAGCTGTAGAGGAAGGAACATCATGCTGAATCCAGCTGTGTCAGTTGAGCTCCTCCAACCCTAACCTCGCATGTTACATGACCCTGAAGAACCCTACTTTTCTTTGGTAAGACTCATGTTATTCTAGATGTCGCCTTTTGAGATCTTTGGTTAAATTAAATTGTGCCAGGTATCCCATTATCCAGAGATCTAGTCTTTCTAGAAATAAGATAAAAGAATAAGAGATTAGGTAATACAGGATATAAAACAGCCATCTCTGGGCTGCTTTAAACTTAAAATACTTCATTCAGTTTCTGGGAAAGTAGATTGAAGGAAGGAAATACATGTTATACATGTAAATTTATTTAATACAGTCTTCTAAAATGAACTACCTTTCAGATATATTTATGTACTTCTGTAATTTGTCAATAAGATTTATTAGACCTCTAACATCAGTATTTGATTCAGCCTTATATTTTCAGCAGGAAATGATTCGTCTTCTCAAAGAAAATGTGTAATCTCTGGAGTTCTTTCAAATATGTTCCATTTTCATATCTAAAAATAATGCTATCAAAGTAAATTTTTTATCAATAGCAGTACAAACTGTCTTGAATTATATGTGGCTTTAATTTGATATTCGTTAGCTAAGCTAAAAGGTAAAATACTAAACTCACTATATTTCTTTCCTGGAATCCTGCTGAATTCCACAAAAATAGAAACTTAAAAAATACATGGAGTAAAATTTTTTTCTGCTATTGTATTTTAGAAAAAGCTACCCTGGTTAGATGCCAGAACACAGAGGATATAGTATCTAGATGACAATCCTTCTAAATAATTTTCAACCACCCAATTTAAATGCTTAAGATTACCATTACTTTTCAACAGATCAACAAACATTAATTAACCCGTGAGAGGCATTTCACATACAGGGAAAACACCAAGCATAAATATTCAATAAATATTTGTATAGCTCCACAGCACAATAATAATAAAACATCATGATGAAAAAGACCCATTCATTCAGTGTGTCTTCAGATGTTCCTTAGTCCTCAATGGTATCAATTTTCTCCATATCCTGACGTATCACAGGAAAAAAAAAATCTGCAGAAGACCACACTGATGCTGCGTTAGAATCACCAGCTAGGGCCAGCCTGAGGTAGGAGGGAAGGAAAGATACACACACATACCATCGTGTGTGTTTGTATATGTGTACATATATGGACCCTGTATCTCCTTTAGTTGAGGAAACTAATATTAGCATGTCACTTTTTAAAAATCTCACTTTGGCATATACATTATTTTTTTTAAGACATGGATGTGGAATATATCTCAATGTGGTGTCTTTGAACGATCATGTCTCTGTTGTCAGGGGTGCTTGCTTGAAGCGGAAGTGAGAAATTGTTGGCTGAGTACAGTCAAAACTGGATGCTCTGCCAGGGAGGACAGTGTGACAGTGAAGGGATATGGAAAGGGTTTATGTTGCCCTGATGGGCAATGAGAATTGAAGGATGACTCTAAAGGGTCCCCAGACATGCCTGCCGTTGAGTGTGTGGCCTGTCACGTGTGGACATCGTTACTAGACCATGAGACATCAGAGGGAAACTGGAAATGATTAAAGAAAGATGCTAGATACTATTTTACTTTCTTTTGTCTCATTTTAACTAAAATCAATTGCAAAATTGAATGCCTGCAAAATCTGAAATAATAAGAAATGTTTCAGTCAGTAAAATCATTAAAAGCTAACACTAACAGCTCTACATACAGTATGTCATTTCATCTTCGCAACCACCCTGTAGGGTAGGTATTAATATGGTCCCCATTTTACAGAATCCAAGGCACAGCAGGTTAACTAAATGTCTTGAGGTCACCCAAGTAGTGATTGGCAGATCTAGTCTTTGAACCCAAATAGCCTGGCTCCAGAGCCCATACTCTGCACCACTCTACCCTTCTACTTATACAGCATGAACATTTTCAGTGTTGGATGCCTGGAGGAGGTGAGGCAGTAAGCATCTTCTCTAGCTGGACCTCTAACCCAGCTGCATTGGAATTGATGACTGCTGTATGCATGCATGCATTATTGAGTTCCTGTTCTGGTCTGAGTGTACTTGCTCGTGGTAACAGATCAGCTCGTTCTGTTGCATTCCACTTAACTGCGGATGTGGGGAATTGTCTCTCTTAGAAGAGCCATGTGTCTCTACTAAACCTCTGGATGTGGTGATGGAGTTTTTGGTCTTCTTCAATGAGACATTAAACATGACATTTTCCCAGTAAGAGAGGACTTCTTATGGACCACAGAAAACCCCACCAGAACAGACTGTCAGAAAATATGGAAGAAACTTATTCAAACTCTACTGTTATCTCTTAAAATAAATAAACGGATGGTTAGAAAGCAATTTTGTACCTCCCACAATAATAGGACTAAAGCTCCAGTGATAAGCAATAGTTGGTCAGGCAAGAAAAGCTTTGAAATTAAGTGGTCTCAATAGAACAGAATTAATCTTGTGATTAACCAGTTGTATGATTTTAGGACTACCAGCTCATCTGAAAAAATGAACCCTAGGACCCATTAATTCCACTCTTGTAGGTGCATCCTTTTTTTTGTCTTAAGGCTTTATTTCTTCCTGAGACTCCTTTTAAAATGTGGCTTCCCCTGGGAGAGGGAACAGCTTTTGCCTTTATCAGCCTGCACCTGATACTGCTCATCAGTTGACCAGGGGTTAGAGGACAGGCAGCCGAGGGGCAGAACAGCCCATGGAATCCAGCAGAAAAGGTGCAGAGAAGGGCTGAGAAAACTCCATTACCTCCTAGACTTTCCCATGCCTGGTCCACCTCGGAAATTTGAGAAGTACAGTATTCAGCCTAGAAAAAATGAAGCTTTGAAAGCCCTTTACAAAGGATGTCTTGTTTAACTCTGACCCCACCGATCTTCTGGCTGCTTGAGCTTCAAGTCTTGGATTCTAGGGCATAGACAGTTGTTCACTCCTTTCTCTCCATCTATGAACTAGTCAGGTATCAAGTTGCGTTGCGTTTCTCTTTGCATTCTTTCTTTTACTTACGCCTCCCCTTGAAATCCGACTTTTAACATCATAGCTCAGACTCTTGTCACTTGCCAAAGTTACTAAGTGACAGCTTGCCCGGGGTGACCATGGATCACAAATGGCTCTGAGATGTATGATTCCTGAATGAAAGTAGGATGCCCCTGAGCGCCCTGCTGTTCATAAGCATTGTTTCACCGTAACTATAAGCTCAGAACCGCTTCCTAGTGAGAGGCACTTTCACAAAGAAGGACAGTACAAAGCACTGAGTGGTGTCAGGGACTCAGGAGGCTGGGGGAGATTTGGAGAGCTGCACCCTCAGCCACAGAAGAGAGAAAGAGAGCCACAAGCTCCTGGTACTATGGGACAAGGGACGCAGAAATCAGACTATGACAACTTTCAAGGTTCTGGATCCTCTGGATGAGCCTTATCGTTATCCTTCTCATTCCCCTTTGAAAAAACCTAAAAGAAGAAGCACCTCTATGCTTAGTTTTGGAGATAGAAGGGAAAGGGGGGATAAAGCACGTTATTGATCAGTGTTGAGAAGGTTACCATTCGGGGGACTCCTGGGTGGCACAGTCAGTTAAGCTTCCAACTCTTGGTTTCAGCTCAGGTCGTGATCTCTGGGTCATGGGATCAAGGCCCATGTGGGGTTCCATGCTCAGCGGGGAGTCTGCTTGAGGACTCTCTCTCCCTCTCCCTCTGCCCCTCCCCCCCGCTCGCGTGTGACCTTGGGCAAGTTTCTTAACCTGTCTAGGCTTTAGTTTCTTCATTTATGCGATGGGGACAATGATTGTATCCCATCTTTCACCTTGTATGTTTAGGCACGAGGACCAGGACAAGGGCTGGCAATGCTATTCAGCCCCCAAGACTCCATGAGGGCCACACACAGTGGTGAGTCTTTGAAAGTGATACAATTAAGGAACACAGACGGTGCATCTGCACCAGGTTTAAAAATAAGTATACTTACTCATGGGGGACAGCAGAGCAAACTCGGTTAAAGGTACCTTTTAAGCAGACATCACACAATACTTTGTAGTGAAAGAAGTAAAAAGGAAAAAATTCCAAATACAAAAGGCATGCTTTTCCACTTAAACTAAGATTAAGTTCTGGATACTTGCTTTGATTAATCTTACCCCTTTTAAAAAATGCTCGAGGCAATTTCTTCTGTTGGTGGTTTTACTGTTTAACAGTAGTTAGGACTGGTTCCACTATAAAACCTCCCCGCTGCCCACTCACCAGGGGCAGAAATATCTCCCTGAGATCTTTCAAGCCAACTGGAGAGAACAAGAAACGTAGACCTGGATGTGTCCACATTCATCCATTGTCTGCTGTGTGACCTTGGCCAAGTCACCCTGCTTGTAATTGCCTTAGCTTATTCTTTTTTTCTTTCTTTCTTTTTTTTTTTTAAGATTTTATTTATTTATTTGAGAGAGAGAGCAAGCAGCAGAGGGAGAAGCAAACTCCCCACTGAGCAGGGAGCCCAATGTGGGGCTCGATACTGGGACCCCAGGATCATGACCTGAGCTCAAGGCAGACGCTTAACAGACTAAGCCACCCAGACACCCCTGCCTTAGCTTTTTCATCTTTAAAATGAGAAACCCTTCCAGCTAAAAACAGGGGGGTTATGCAGGTGATGAAGAGTGTGGATGCCAAAATCCAACCTCTGGCTGAATCCTGGCTCTGCATCTTACTAGCTTCATAACCTTGGATGAGCCATTTAACCTGTCTGTGCTTCGGTCTCCTCATCTGTGAAATAGGACTACTAACAGTACCACCTCAGAGGGTTGCTTTGAGGACCAAACAAGTGAACGGCAAGTATGTTAGTTCATGCTCCAACTCGTGGTGCTATTATTAGTCTGTAATTCTGTAATGATATGGAGAGAATTTTTTTTTTTAGCAACTAGAAGGAAGGTTCCTCTGGGTGAGGCACCTGTATTGGGAGGACGGTGTGGTGAGTGAGCCTGGGGCCCGTGAGCCCATAGGACACAGGATGGGAGGAACAGTTTGCATTTGCTTTGGAGGAGGAGGGCGTATGTATCCCTTGAGGAGACAGGTCTCTTTTACCTCCAAGTCCCATTGCTCTACTTCTCTACAGGCTCCCGTTAGCTGAATTTCTGAAACCTCTTTTCTGTCAGAGACAAGGGCTAGCACCATGTTTTGACCCCAGATGTTTTTAATTCTCTGGCAGAACGATTTATTTTACCACCTCATTTGTTACCAGAGCCAGATCATTTAGCAACAAAATCAAAAGTAGCTTAAAAACCACTAGACCATTACATGTCACAGCCAATGTAGTACACAGACGAACAGTTGTTTTCTTCATGCGTGTGTGTATTCATTCATTTACAAATATCTGCTGGTCCTCCACCATGTGCCAGGCACTCTTCTGAGGCCCGGGAGAAAAGCAGTGAACGACCACAAAAAGTCCCTGTTTCTATGAACCTCACATTCTCCGGAGGGAGACAAACCCTTATGAGAACACAGGTAGTGATCAGTGTGGCAGAGAGAGGTAAAGCAGGATAAAGGGACAGAAGGGAATGTGGGGCTGAAGGGTGTTCGGTAGAATAGGCAGGGAGGGTCTGAGAGAGAGCAGAAACCTGGAGAGGGGGAATGAGCTCTGCCTGGTGTTTCCGGCAGAGGTTCTAGCAAGTGTGAGGCTCTGACGTCACGCTTGAAGCAGCAAAGAAAGCCAGCGTGTCAGGAGCAGAGTGAGCAAAGGGGAGGGTGCTCTGAGAGGCGGGCACACCCCCTCACGGTGGGCCCCAGAGGCCCTGGGAAGAACTCCAGGTTTGATTCTTACTGGAACCAGAAGACATTTGAGCAAGGTAGCGATAGGAGCTGATTTGTGGTGTTCAAAGATTCTAGTTGCCACGTGGAGAATAGACTGTAGGAAAGAGAAAAGGCAAAAGAGGAGAACTCAGGACAGCGTTAGTGCAAATCCAGGCACGAGATGACGGTGCCCATCAGGATGGGGGCTGGGCAGGGGTGAGAAGTGCTCATAGCTGGGATGTACTTCAATGGTGGAGCCCCCCGTCTGCTTCAGGAGGATGGTCGGGGCCCTGCTGTGTGTGTGATGCCTGCTGGACCTCCACGGGCCCCCAGTGAGATGGGCTACATCTGTGTGGAGTCTAAGAGCTGTAGGCATCAACCTAGGCATCATCAGCATGCAGAAGTAGTGAGCATGCTGATGGTGAGTGAGATCACACAGGGTATGAAGGTGGATGAGGGGAGGACTGCCAAGCCCTGGGTCAGCTAGAGTTGGGGAAGAATGGAAGATCCTGCAAAGAAAGGGGAGTGAACAAGAGCAGTCAGCCAGCTCAGAGGGAAACAGGAGAGTGGGATCTCTGGAAGTCAAGTGGAGGAAATGTTAAGGGACAGAGGCAGCAATCAGAAGTGCTGCAATGAGATGAGTAAACTGAGCCTGAGTCCTCATTGAGATGCCGCTCGCTAGGCCCTTTTCAATGCGAGGGGTGCTCCCCCTCTTCACAGACAGATTGCTAATGGTCACTGGACTTAGTCTAACTCTATTTGAGGAGCTCCTTTCACTCCAGATTTTCTCATGACAACTATCATGGGTATGAGGAGAAGAAATGAGCTCACCCTATGGAATCAACTCTCTGCTGTTTACTGACAGTTAAACATACAATTTTTGCAACAGCTACAAACTCTATCTAGTGAATGGTGGGGTTCTGGGCTTAACTCCAGTCCCTCCTTCCTCTTGAATGGGTGGAGCCTTATCCAGGAGGAAATACCCTGCCCCCAGACCCCCTATGTTCTCTCTTGTTTTTTCTTTCCCCTCAATTCTCTCTTCTTGATTGCGTGCTGATATTTTTTAAATTTTTTATTGTTATGTTAATCACCATACATTACATCATTAGTTTTTGATGCAGTGTTCCATGATTCATTGTTTGTGCATAACACCCACTGCTCCACTCAGAACATGCCTTCTTTAATACCCATCACCAGGCTAACCCATCCGCCGACCCCCCTCCCCTCTAGAACCCTCAGTTTGTTTCTCAGAGTCCAGAGTCTCTCATGGTTCCTCTCCCCCTCCAATTTACTCCCCTTTATTTTTCCCCTCCTGCTATCTTCTTCTTCTTTTTTTTTCCCTTAACATATATTGCATTATTTGTTTCAAAGGTACAGATCTGTGATTCAACAGTCTTGCACAATTCACAGCATTCACCATAGCACATACCCTCCCCAATGTCTGTCACCCAGCCACCCCATCCCTCCCACACCCCCACCACTCCAGCAACCCTCAGTTTGTTTCCTGAGATTAAGAATTCCTCATATCAGTGAGGTCATATGATACATGTCTTTCTCTGATTGACTTATTTCCCTCAGCATAACACCCTCCAGTTCCATCCACGTCACTGCAAATGGCAAGATCTCATTCCTTTTGATGGCTGCATAATATTCCATTGTGTATATATACCACCTCTTCTTTATCCATTCATCTGTCGATGGACATCTTGGCTCTTTCCACAGTTTGGCTATTGTGGACATTGCTGTTATAAACATTGGGGTGCACATACCCCTTCGGGTCCCTACATTTGTATCTTTGGGGTAAATACCCAGTAGTGCAATTGCTGGATCGTAGGGTAGCTCTGTTTTCAACTGTTTGAGGAACCTCCATATTGTTTTCCAGAGGGGTTGCACCAGCTTGCATTCCCACCAACAGTGTAGGAGGGTTCCCCTTTCTCCGCATCCCCGCCAACATCTGTTGTTTCCTGACTTGTTAATTTTAGCCATTCTGACGGGTGTGAGGTGGTATCTCATTGAGGTTTTGATTTGGATTTCCCTGATGCTGAGCGATGTTGAACAGTTTTTCATATGTCTGTTGGCCATTTGGATGTCTTCTTTGGAAAAATGTCTGTTCATGTCTTCTGCCCATTTCTTGATTGGATTATTTGTTCTTTGGGTGTTGAGTTTGAAAAGTTCTTTATAGATTTTGGATACTAGCCCTTTATCGGATATGTCATTTGCAAATATTTTCTCCCATTCTGTCGGTTGTCTTTTGGTTTTGTGGACTGTTTCTTTTGCTGTGCAAAAGCTTTTTATCTTGATGAAATCCCAATAGTTCATTTTTGCCCTGGCTTCCCTTGCCTTTGGCGATGTTTCTAGGAAGAAGTTGCTGCAGCTGAGGTCGAAGAGGTTGCTACCTGTGTTCTCCTTTAGGATTTTGATGGACTCCTGTCTCACGTTTAGGTCTTTCAACCATTTGGAGTCTATTTTTGTGTGTGGTGTAAGGAAATGGTCCAGTTTCATTCTTCTGCATGGGGCTGTCCAATTTTCCCAACACCATTTGTTGAAGAGACTGTCTTTTTTCCATTGGACATTCCTTCCTGCTTTGTCGAATATTAGTTGACCATAGAGTTGCGAGTCCATTTCTGGGCTCTCTATTCTGTTCCATTGATCTATGTGTCTGTTTTTGTGCCAGTACCATACTGTCTTGATGATGACAGCTTTGTAATAGAGCTGGAAGTCCAGAATTGTGATGCCGCCAGCTTTGCTTTTCTTTTTCAACATTCCTCTGGCTATTTGGGGTCTCTTCTGGTTCCATACAAATTTTAGGATTATTTGTTCCATTTCTTTGAAAAAAGTGGTTGGTATTTTGATGGGGATTGCATTGAATGTGTAGATTGCTCTAGGTAGCATTGACATCTTCACAATGTTTGTTCTTCCAATCCATGAGCATGGAACGTTTTTCCATTTCTTTGTGTCTTCCTCAATTTCTTTCATGAGTATTTTATAGTTTTCTGAGTACAGATCCTTTGCCTCTTTGGTTAAATTTATTCCTAGGTATCTTATGGTTTTGGGTGCAATTGTAAATGGGATCAACTTCTTAATTTGTCTCTCTTCTCTCTTGTTGTTGGTGTATAGTAATGCCACTGATTTCTGTGCATTGATTTTATATCCTGCCACTTTACTGAATTCCTGTATGAGTTCTAGAAGTTTTGGGGTGGAGTCTTGGGTTTTCCACATAAAGTATCATATCTGCAAAGAGTGAGAGTTTGACTTCCTCTTTGCCGATTTGGATGCCTTTGATTTCTTTTTGTTGTCTGATTGCTGTGGCTAGGACTTCTAATACTATGTTGAATAGCAGTGGTGAGAGTGGACATCCCTGCTGCGTTCCTGACCTTAGGGGGAAAGCTCTCAGCTTTTCCCCATTGAGGATGATATTTGCTGTAGGTTTTTCATAGATGGCTTTTATGATATTGAGGTATGTACCCTCTATCCCTATACTCTGAAGAGTTTTGATCAGGAAAGGATGCTGTACTTTGTCAAATGCTATTTCTGCATCTATTGAGAGGATCATATGATTCTTGTTCTTTCTTTTGTTAATGTATTGTATCACGTTGATTGATTTGTGGATGTTGAACCAACCTTGCAGTCCAGGGATAAATCCCACTTGGTCATGGTGAATAATCCTTTTAATGTACTGTTGGATCCTATTGGCTAGTATTTGGTGAGAATTTTTGCATCCATGTTCATCAAGGATATTGGTCTGTAATTCTCCTTTTTGATGGGGTCTTTGTCTGGTTTTGGGATCAAGGTAATGCTGGCCTCATAAAATGAGTTTGGAAGTTTTCCTTCCATTTCTATTTTTTTTGGAACAGTTTCAGGAGAATAGGTATTAATTCTTCTTTAAATGTTTGGTAGAATTCCCCTGGGAAGCCATCTGGCCCTGGACTTTTGTTTGTTGGGAGATTTTTGATGACTGCTTCAATTTCCTTAGGGGTTATAGGTCTGTTCAGGTTTTCTATTTCTTCCTGGTTCAATTTTGGTAGTTGATACATCTCTAGGAATGCACCCATTTCTTCCAGGTTATCTAATTTGCTGGCATAGAGTTGCTCATAATATGTTCTTATAATTGTTTGTATTTCCTTGGTGTTGGTTGTGATCTCTCCTCTTTCATTCATGATTTTGTTGATTTGGGTCATTTCTCTTTTCTTTTTGATAAGTCTGGCCAGGGGTTTATCAATCTTGTTAATTCTTTCAAAGAACCAGCTCCTAGTTTCGTTGATCTGTTCTACTGTTCTTTTGGTTTCTATTTCATTGATTTCTGCTCTGATCTTTATTATTTCTCTTCTCCTGCTGGGTTTAGGCTTTATTTGCTGTTTTTTCTCCAGCTCCTTTAGGTGTAGGGTTAGGTTGTGTATTTGAGACCTTTCTTGTTTCTTGAGAAAGGCTTGTATTGCTGTATACTTTCCTCTCAGGACTGCCTTTGCTGTATCCCAAAGATTTTGAACAGTTGTGTTTTCATTTTCATTGGTTTCCATGAATTTTTTTAATTCTTCTTTAATTTCCTGGTTGACCCATTCATTCTTTAGTAGGATGCTCTTTAGCCTCCATGTATTTGAGTTCTTTCTGACTTTCCTCTTGTAACTGAGTTCTAGTTTCAAAGCATTGTGGTCTGAAAATATGCAGGGAATAATCCCAGTCTTTTGGTAGTGGTTGAGACCTGATTTGTGACCTAGGATGTGATCTATTCTGGAGAATGTTCCATGGGCACTAGAGAAGAATGTGTATTCTGTTGCTTTGGGATGGAATGTTCTGAATATGTCTGTGAAGTCCATTTGGTCCAGTGTGTCATTTAAAGTCTTTATTTCCTTGTTGATCTTTTGCTTAGATGATCTGTCCATTTCAGTCAGGGGGGTGTTTAAGTCCCCCACTATTATTGTATTGTTGTCAATGTGTTTCTTTGTTTTTGTTATTAATTGGCTTATATAATTGGCTGCTCCCATGTTAGGGGCATAGATATTTACAATTGTTAGATCTTCTTGTTGGATAGACCCTTTAAGTAGGATATAGTGTCCTTCCTCATCTCTTATTACAGTCTTTGTTTTAAAATCTAATTTGTCTGATATAAGGATTGCCACCCCTTTTGGTGTCCATTAGCATGGTAAATGGTTTTCCACCCCTTCACTTTCAATGTGGGGGTGTCTTTGGGTCTAAAATGAGTCTCTTGCGGACAGCATATCGATGGGTCTTGTTTTTTAATCCAATCTGATAGCCTTTGTCTTTTGATTGGGGCATTTAGCCCATTTACATTCAGGGTAACTATTGAAAGATATGAATTTAGTGCCTTTGTATTGCCTGTAAGGTGACTGTTACTGTATATTGTCTGTGTTCCTTTCTGGTCTATGCTGCTTTTAGGCTCTCTCTTTGCTTAGAGGACCCTTTTCAATATTTCTTGTAGGGCTGGTTTCGTGTTTGCAAATTCCTTTAGTTTTTGTTTGTCCTGGAAGATTTTTATCTCTCCTTCAATTTTCAATGAGAGCCTAGCTGGATATAGTATTCTTGGCTGCATATTTTTCTCGTTTAGTGCTCTGAAGATATCATGCCAGTCCTTTCTGGCCTGCCAGGTCTCTGTGGATAGGTCTGTTGCCAATCTAATGTTTCTACCTTTATAGGTTACATATCTCTTCTCCTGAGCTGCGTTCAAGATTTTCTCTTTGTCTCTGAGACTCATAAGTTTTACTATTAGATGTCGGGGTGTTGACCTATTTTTATTGATTTTGAGAGGGGTTCTCTGTGCCAGTTGGATTTTGATGCCTGTTTCCTTCCCCACATTAGGGAAGTTCTCTGCTATAATTTGCTCCAATATACCTTCTGCCCCTCTCTCTCTTTCTTCTTCTTCTGGGATCCCAATTATTCTAATGTTGTTTCGTTATGGTAACAAAATGTTTATGGTATCGCTTATCTCTCAAATTCTGCCCTCGTGATCCAGTAGTTGTTTATCTCTCTTTTTCTCAGCTTCTTTATTTTCCATCATTTGGTCTTCTATATTGCTAATTCTCTCTTCTGCCTCATTTATCCTACCAGTTAGTGCCCCCATTTTTGATTGCACCTCATTAATAGCCTTTTTGATTTCGATTTGGTTAGATTTTAGTTCTTTTATTTCTCCAGGAAGGGTGTCTCTAATAACTTCCATGCTTTTTTCAAGCCCAGCTAGTATCTTTAAAATCATGATTCTGAACTCTAGGTCCGACATCGTACTAATGTCCGTATTGAGTAGGTCCCTGGCAGACGGTACTACCTCTTGTTCTTTTTGCTGAGGTGATTTCTTCCGTCTTGTCATTTTGTCCAGAGAATAGATGAACGAGTGAACAAAATGCTAACAGGTTAACAACGTCCCCAGAAAATATACTCTAAATAAATCAGAAAAGACCTGAAACCAGGGGAAAAGAAAGGGAAAGAAAGAAAAAAGAAAGAGGAAAAAAAAAGAAAAAGAAAAAGATAAAAACAAACAAAAACAGAACAAAACAACAAAAAAAACACAGAATATGATCAAATATGATCAGGCTAGTGCATAGATCAGTGCCACACAGTAGATTTGGGGTGTATTTTGGTCTGTTAGAAGATAGTGCCTCCTAAAATTGTAAAGAAAGAAAGACTTATATATGTACAAAATAAGGGTTGATACAATGAAGGGATGGAAGATGACTGTAAAGATGAAAATTATAAAAGATTTTATAAAAGGAATTGATAAGAAGTTGTTTGAAAAAAGAAAGAAGAAGATTTAAAAAAAAAGGAGAGAATGTGATCAGGCAGGAGACTAGAACAAAGCCATACACTAGAGATTTAGGGTATATTTTGATCTGTTAGAAGAAACTGTATCTCAAAATTTTAAAGAGAGAACAGCTTATATATATATGCCAAAAATAAGGGTAAGTACTATGAAGGGATAGAATATGACTCTAAAAATGAAAAATAAAAATGTTTTTTTAAAGGAATTGATAAGATGTTGGTTGAAAAAGGGAAAAAGAAAAATAAAAAAAAACAGTTAAAAAAAATTAACTTTGAAAAACTAATGAATCATGGTAAAAAAGCCATAAATTCTATGTGCAGTATTCCCCTAGCCCTGGAGTTCTCCCGTTCTCCTTGATCGGTAAACTTGGAATTGGCTTGCTGGCTGTTCGTGCTGATCTTCTGGGGGAGGGGCCTGTTGCCGTGGTTCCCAAATGTCTTTGCCAGAGGCGGAATTGCCCCACCCTTGTCGGTCCGGGCTAAGCAATCTGCTTGGGTTTGCTCTCGGGAGCTTTTGTTCCCTGCAAGCTCTTGGTACAGCTTTGGAGGATGAGAGTGAAATTGGTGGCCTCCCAATCTCCGCCTGGAGGAGCCGAGAACTCGGGGTCCCGCTCCTCAGTTCCCCCCCAGAGAAAAGCAGTCAATCACTCCCGTCTCCCCAGTCTCCGGCCGCACTCCGTGCTCACCCGGCCTGTGACCGAGCGTTTCTATCTCTGGCACCCGACCCCGTGTGGAGTCTCCAAACCCAGCAGATCCCTGCGGTGCGCTCCCGCGCCACTCCTCCCGGGGCAGGAAGGGGAGTCTCCCCGGCTCTGCTGCTTGTTGGGTCCCTGCTGGAGGAGCAGTGTCCTGACTGTGCGGCGGATCACGGTTTATGGCAACCCCAAGCTGAGAGCCCGCGCCTCGGCTCCGTCTCTGCAGCCGGCTTCCCCGCTCCAATCCCTGGGAGCTCTGCCACACTCAGGCACCCCCGGTCTTTCTGTGACCCCGAGGGCCCTGAGACCACACTGTCCCACGAGGGTTCCACCTCCCGCTTAGCCACTGGAGCGACGTCCCTCCGCGGAGCCGGCTTCTAAAAGTTCCGATTTTGTGCTCCGCGGCTCTATCACTTGCCAGAAGCAGCTGTCGGAGGCCCCCTCCCCCACCGTCTATCCTCCCGAATATCGCCTCGGATTCATTTCTCCGCACGTCCTACCTTCCAGTAAGTGGTCGCTTCTCTCTTCAGAAAGTTGTTGCTACTCTCTTCTTCGATCTCCTGTTGAGTTCGTAGGTGTTCAGAATGGTTTGATCCCCATTCAGCTGAATTCCTGAGACCAGACAAAATCCAGGTCTCCTACTCCTCTGCCATCTTGCTCCACCTCCCTGCTGATATTTTTCTGGGTCCCAACCTAGTTTGCATGAGAATGGCCACCCCCGGGCTGACATATTCATTAGGAAGACTTCTCATTCTGTTTGCAGGAGTTCAAAACCCACTCTTTCTGTTGAGCCTTCCTCAACCACGCTACTCATTCTTGTTCCTAGTCTGCGGCTTCATAGAGCCATGTGGTGCTGGCACTTAAAAGGGGTTCACTTTCCTTGGTGTGCCCTTTGTGTGGCTGGCCTGCCACCCTTGCTGAATGGCTTCTCTCTCCCTTGGGTGTGACGGTGGGAGGGTTGACAGGGCCTACCTGATCTTCCACTGGGAAAGGCCAACTTCTAAAGCAAGTTGCTATAGTTACCAATCTCCCCCCCCACCCCCCACGCCCAGCCGCGTAGCAGTCACTGACTCTATGCTCCTTTTCTTGTGTCGCCGTATCAGACATTCTCCTTGGGTACAGCAGCCTGGGGGTTTGTTATTAAGCAATTCATGCCCACGTATGTGGGGGCTACACAAAGTGAGGAGCACACACACACAAACACACCCATACATGCATATTTCACATTCGATGTGCTTTACATCACAGACACTTTTCAACTACGATTTCTTGCACTAAATCCATTTTAGAAGGTTTTCTACAATGATAACAGATTGTACGTGGAATCGTTTTGTGCATTCCAGAGAAATGTTTGTTTCCATGTTTCTGAACACAAATTATGCACGTGGAAAGTTTTCCCAATTCTTCTCTCAGTAATTATCTATTTTCTATCTCTAGGAGAAAAAATATCAAACCGAAGTTGATTGTAGATGAAATGATTCATTTGTGAGCATTTTTGAAAAGTTAATGATTCAAATCAGACCCATTGTTGAGTTTTTTTCCATTGTTTGTGCGTGACGGTAATTACTAGAAATTGTGACACTTGGAGCCTAATTGAACTCCTCTCTTAGCTGACAGACACCAATGTTCTAAGTAGAAATTCAGAAAACTAATAGAGTGGGGGGATGAACAGCATGTAGCTCTCGCCTCACCCAGCTCTCAAGGAAAGCGCGTGCGCAGACCACAGACTGGAGCTGGATCCAGTTCAGCGTCCTGGGGTGGGCGTGGTGACAGGGCTCTGCAGGACTCTGGCTCTCCCTTCCCACCTGGTCCCATCTTCTCATCCTCCCCAGGCTCCGTGGCCTGGCTGCAAGTGCTGCTGGGAGGGAGCAGGGCTCTGGCCCCTCTCTGAGCTGGCTTTCTGGCTGGAGATTCTTGGTTTTGTGCGTTCCCCGCTGGGCTGCCCGGCTGCGGGGGTGGGTGGGGTGGGGGGAGTGGGGGGGTGGGCGCTGGCCCTCTGAGGCCTAGTGAGCACACCCTCTGGCAGACTAATTTGGGGATCATTTCCTCTGTGTGAAGATATTGGTCCTAAAAACTGACAGGAAGCCTCTCCCTGTCCCTGCCTCGGCGGTATGCCAGGCTGGGCCACCCATGGGGAAGGTCAGCCTGGGACTGCAGGAACCAGAACATGCAAAGAACATTCAGAGGAAAAACATGGTTGCTGTGTCTCTTCCACAGGAGGGGGCTTCTGCCTGGTGGGTAGGCTTCTGTCGGCTCTTTCTTACTGGGAAGTTAGCAAACGTAGATGTAATGTTGAGTTTCCAGAGAGGTTTTCCAAAGACAAGCCTGAGGAAGAGCTACCCCAGGGTGGGGGAGAGACACTTGTGTGGCCAGTGCCCCCAAATCGCCAACAGGGTGTAGAAATTGCCAAGGGCTGCGTCTGCCCTTCTCAGCCCGCCCCTCACCCCCGCGAAGGCTACACCTCTTTCCCCTGCACCTGGACTTTCCAAGAAGAACGGGGCCTCTCTGTCAACTCTCCCAGCCAGGCTGCATGCTCTATTTTTATCTGCTCACTAGGCTCCTTGCAGCTGGTTCTAAACAGTCTGCCCCCCACTCCACACACACACACACACACACACACACACACACACACACACACACACGAGACCCAGATTTCAAAACACTTTTCAGGATCTCTGGAAGAAGAAAAAAGAATGACTCAGGCAGTGTCCCTGAACTCTCACTTCTGTCTCCTGGAACAGGAAGACCATCAGGCTCTGCTTAGGTTTTCCTAGAAACTCTCTCCAGGCTGTGGACTGTGTCAAGTGCAGGGCTCACCTCATTTACCTCTCTTCTCTCGGGCATGGCTTTCTTGTGCCTTCTGTTTTTCTAAGTCTGAAAACCACTGTTGCGTATACCTTGTCATTTTTTGTGATACAAGCAGGAGGGTAAATCTGGTCCTGTTACTCCATTGTGGCCAGAAGTGGAGTCCTCTTCTTCAGGGGACATGTTCCTTCCAATTGGGTTCCATGACCTGACATTCTCTGGCTTTGTCTCCTGCTTCTCTAGAAGCTCCTCTGGAGCCTTGCAGGCTCATACTGTTAGAGTCCCTCCATGGTCCACAGCCCCCTCTCTCCTCCTGTTCTGTAATTGCTCCCTGGGTGAGCATGTCTGTGCCCAGGGCTTTGGAAACCACCCCCATCACAAATTAGATGCTTCGCCCAGAGCTCCTGCCCCAGGTACCCAGCTGCCTCTTTGACTGTACAACTTGGGTGTCTCTAAGCACCTCAATCTCAAGTCTGAAATGTATTTATTTTCTTTCACTTTCAGATATGATCCTCTTCTTACTATACCACCGGTTATGAAGCCAAAACCCATGTGTCCTCCCTGACATTCCCTCTCCCTCACCCCCACATGAAACTTATTGCCAAGTCTCGCTGACCCTTCTTCAAAAGATCTCCAAAACCTGTTCCCTCCTGTCCATCTGTACTATCACTCTGGTCCAAGTGGTAACTCCTAACTGGTCTACACCATCTTTTCCTGTTTTGTTCTCTGCTGCAGCAAATCCCGATTTTTTTTTTATTATTATGTTCAATTAGCCAACATATAGTACATCATTAGTTTTTGATGTAGTGTTCAGCAATTCATTAGTTGCGCATAACACCCAGGGCTCATCACGACACGTGCCCTCTTTAGAATCCTGATTTTTTAAATGCAAATCTCTGATTATTTCATGTGACCGGTTCACAGATGTTAAGGACTACACATTTTCTGGCTGATCTGGCCCCTCTCCAGGCTCACAGCACACCCCTCCTACCACTCCTGACCATCTTTCTGTCCTTACACGCTCGTGCTCCCTCTTGCCACTGTTCTCCCCACTGCTGTCCCCACTGCCTAGAATGGTCATCACCCACTTTGCCTGCTCCTCCTCCAGAGTCAGCTCAGCCACTGCTCCCTAGGGGAGCCTGACTAGCTCAAGTCCTCCATCTCATACTCTCGCGGTACCATGCACACCTCCTTTTCTTGGCACTTGGTCCAATGAAAGCTTGACTTCTATTTGTCTAATTTTGTGTTTAGTGTTGCTTTTCCTCCCTAGACTTGGTAAGTTCCGTGATGGGTTTTAAATTTATTTTCCCCCTTGCCATCCTGTTCCCAGCTCCAGTGCAGGGCTTGGCTCTGGGTTGCGGCTCCAGAAATATCCTGTGGAGCACATGAGGGCCATATGGGTGTCCAGGAAGTGGGAGGAGCAGCCGAGCAGGGGAAGTGCACAGACAGCGGGTGCAGGGACCACAGCTGCTCCCCCAAGAGGAGCGGACACGCACCTGCTGAGGCTGGCCCCCCCGCAAGCTGCTGTGCTCTGATGTTGGTAATGTCCTTTCTGCTACCAAAACGGCGTAACTCTTCTAAGTATTTAAGGTGACTTCCTCGACTCTCTTTCCAGAATTTTAATAAAACTTTTAGGAAAAAGAAAAAAAAAGCCAAGCAGGACATGGGGAGGTCACCTCAACGCCCAACAGAAAAGGCCACTACTCTAAGCTGTGGGCCCTCGGCTGGCATGTGGGGCCTGACCCTGAACCTCTGTCCAGTGGCTCTAAGAGCCCCAGAGCATTTCTGGCTGTGGTCTTCCCCCCCCCCCCCGCCACCCAGGCCCCTGTCTTCTCTCCATGGGCTCTACCAGCACCAGGAAAGCAGAGGGTGGGCCAGAGCCAAGCCACACACAGTGCCTCAGGAATTTTGGATCCCCTGGGTGAGACGAGCAGCGCAGACTGTACCCACGATGACCTAGTGGTTAGAAATCCAGCAGGAGCTGCTTTGGAGGCTGGGTTTTGCTGTGGGGGTGCAGCCAGCCCTCCGTGTGGGGTGAGGTTGACCTCCCAGCTCAGGGTGCCTTTCTGACATCAGGCAAGCTCAGGGTGTTTCTGCTCCAACACAACAGGACCATCTCTTTAAAAGGGTCCTAGGCAAAAAGCAAACATGTTTACCCTTAGAAAAGATTTCAGCACACAGCACATTAATGTGGGCTTTCGGGGGAGGGAGAGAGAGTAAGTGAGTGAGTTACGGCGGCGGAGGCCCTGGGGAGAGTCATTAGCTGTGCTCTGACCTGATGGCATTTGTTCTTAAAGACTCAATCAACTCCTGGTTCTGTCTGAAAACCAGTGTGGCCCTAACGCTGCTCTCTTCGGCAGCGGGGACCCAGGACAAGAGAAGTGGCGATGCCCTCATGGGGGCAGCAGCGATTCTTGGAGCCTGGTGGGTGGCTCTCCCCGCTCAGGACTCTGTCAGCCCTGAGGGGAATGCCAGGCAGCCAGGGCCCCTTTCCCAGCCCCAGAGCCTGGCATTATGTTGCTGAAGTTGCAAAGGCATTTGAGGCAAACCTTCAGAGCCTGCAGCTCCCCCTTCTCTTTGGGAATTTTTGACATGGAAGAGATGGTAGTGCAAAGAAGTGTGTGTGTGTGTGTGTGTGTGTGTGTGTGTGTGTGTGTGATGTAATTATAGGTTTGGGGCATGGTGCCAGGTAGGGAGGATCTGGGAGCCAACAGTTGAATGAATGTTATTTACTCCACATTCCTGCCCAGGAAACCCTCAGACCAAAACCGTATCCAAAGTCCTGAGAGTCAGACAGACTTTATAGTCAAATACCAAGTTTCCCCTTTGACCAAGTACTTAAGCTCCCAGACCCTTGGTTTCCACATCCGTAAAGTGTGAAGACATGATAGCTATCTCTTTGTGCTAGTCTTAGGAAAAGACTTTGAGGCAGAGATCCGTGTGCAGGAAGAAAGGCCCTGGGGGCCAACACACGTAGGGGAATGGGAAGGAAGCAGGACTGGGCAGCAGGAGAGATTGGGACAGCCAGTCACAAGGCCTCTGCCAGCTTCACAGGGAGCTCCAACCTTAGCCTTTCTGAGCTGTGCCACCTTGAATCAAGAGGGGCCAGGCCTTTGCACCTCACTCATTATTCCTCATCAACCAGCCACTGGACACTGGCTGTCCCTGGGGAGAGAATGTGATCTTGGGTAAGGAAAGTGACTCAAACACCCCCCACCCCCACCTCCAACAGCTGGGGGGGATCTAGGCAGTGAACTGCAGCAACTATTACAAGGTGTTGGAGGAAATCAAATGACATGACCTCTCTATAATAAGGTAAGAATTAAAAATAAACAAATAAACAAAACTGACCTAGTTCATCTTTTCCCAACCTTGTCCTTGGAAAAAGTGGCATTGTGTTATTAAAGTTCTGAACTGTCATCCTTAAACTCAACACCCTGCAGGGGAGAGAAAAAGCTTTCATGTTTCAGATTCATTTACGGGGAGCAGGCTGGATGGTCCCAGCCCGGAGAAGATGGAGGCCTGTTTGGAGGTAAAGAGATGGGAATAGTCTTGATTTTAAAGGGAAGGGAAGAGACATTTCCTACAACTGAGGAAAGATCAGTGGACGTGGATTCTGATTTGTGAGGGTTGGTCTCCTCCCCCTTCTATTTAGCCCCAGCAGATGGGGTGTGCATTTGAGAGGAGGGAGATTGTACATTTCCAGTTGTTGCTTTGGCAATCTTGGAGAAAACCCTCTGGGCTGATGCCTGGCAGAAAAGCAGCAGAACCGCCTCTGTCCGAAGACTGCATAGAGTCCTCCAGGAGAAGCCTGTAGGAACTGAAAAGTAGATGCCCTTTCCAGAACATTCTAAGCTGCATAAAATCTCATTCTCCTGGGACTTCTGCATGACTAGGGAGGGAAAGCTCCCTCCATCACTGAGATAGATTTTTTTCCCACTAGCCAGGTGGGGGGAGGCCCAGAGTGGTTATCTGATTTAGAGAAATAAAGAAATGAAACAAACTTTGTGGAGTAAATTTCATACCCACATCACATATTTAGCACCTAGCAAGTGCCCAGGACCCAGTGGGCACACAATGAAAAATCCCTTTCTTTCTCTTTCTTATCCCCCAGGGATAAACCGAAACCTTATAACCAGTTGAAAACCTTTTCCTGTCTAAAGCAAACAAACAAACAAACACCTGGACAGAAAGACAAGCTTCTCTGGTAGGTTTGCTAATCAACCACAAACTTATTAAATATTTACTATGTTAGATTCCTACCAGGATGGCAGACTAGATCAGGCCACTTGCCAATCAATACTGAATAAACACAGAAGCAAGAAGAAAATGTGCATTTGGGAAAAACAACAACAGCAACAACAACAAAAAAAACCAAACCCCAAAACAACAACAAAAGAAACAAACAAAACTCCCAACAAGCCCCTGGGAAAGTTGTCTTGAGCTCTTATGTGGAGGAAACCAGAAGCAGCACAGTGAGGAGACCAACTGGAGAAAAGCCTTTAAAGGCTGTCCTCGCATCTCCCTAGAGTAGCCTCATGGCGCTCATAGCCTGCCTCTTCAACGCAGATCCTGTGGCTGCAGCCGGGACTATTGGTATAGGTGTGTGCAGGGCAAAGTCATGGCAGCACAAAAGCCAACCAGGGGGAAGAACTGATGAAAATGGATGTGGACCAGGGGCGCCTGGGTGGCTCAGTTGGTTAAGCCTCTGCCTTCGGCTCAGGTCATGATCCCAGGGACCTGGGATCAAGCCCTGCATCGGGCTCCTTGCTCAGTGGGGAGTCTGTTTCTCTCTCTCCCTCTTCTGCTTTCCTTGCTTGTGCTCTCTTGCACACACTTGCTCTCTCTCTCTCTCTCTCCCCCTGTCAAATAAATTAATAAAATCCTAAAAAAAAAAAATGGATGTGGACCCAACAGCTAATCTCTGAGAGTCATCCTTTCGTCCTCCCTCTCTACACCCCCAAGGATGGGTAATTGAATGCTAGGAGACGACCTCCTCTCAATCCTGCCTTATCCTAAAGATTCAGAGATGAAAGCTTGACCAAAGTTGTTGCCTGATGGAAGGCCAAGAGCCTTGAAGAATTATAGTGATCCCATGCTACTGGGGACTCTCTACTGAGGAGACTGGGGACTCTCCGATCCCCAGCTCCACCCCTCCCTTCCACCTTAAACTCACTGGAACTGATACAGTCTAGTGTCTTTGGCCCTATGTATTAAGAATACATATTACAAAACAGAGTAGAGGAAATATTAATGGGTGAAATAAGTAGAGGAGAGGAGAGAAAGAGAAGCTCATGAGCCAAAGTGACTGGAGAAATACAACGGCTAAATAAATAGGTAAATAAACTGTACAATGTATCCCACTGGGCAGAAGTATTTGAACAGATGGACCAAGAATTTAAAACAAGCACTATAAATACACATACAGAAATAAAGAAGATATTAGCAAGAATAAAAAAAATCACCAAAAAGAACAAAGTAGAAAATATTAGGTGTGAAAAAGGTAAGCAATAAAATTAAGAACAGCATACATGGGATAACTAGTAGGATTGATACAGCTAAAAAACCATCAGTGAGTTGGAAGATCAGATTGAGAAATTCTCCCAGAATGCAACAGAAAAGGGTAAGATGAGAAAGGAAATAGGTATTTAAAAAATAAGGCTAAAAGAAATAGAAGATAGAGAAATGTCTACAACCACATAATTAGAGTCCTAGAGATGGAGAAAATAAAAACAAGAAAAGGCAATATTTGAAGAAATAGTAAAGATAAATTTTCTGATACTAAATTATTTTATCTGGCCAATCTATTATTCAAATGTAAGGACACACAAAAAATGTTCTCAGGCATATAAAGCTTCAGAGGTTTTGCCACTGAAGATCCATATTGATAATACTTTTGGAAGAAGTACTTAGATAATAGGAGAAATAAATCCTGACCATGAAGCAAGAGTTGTAGGGAACAAAAGTGATCATGTATCTTGGTAAAGTTTTCTATTGTCTTAAAAGCTAGGCTGGAAGGAAATATATTTACATAATGTGATATAATAAGAAAGATATTTGGTCTTTGTCCCCGATTGCTGGCACAGAGCTCTTACAACTCTTGTAATAAGGTGGTAAGAGCATCTTTTGTGCCTAATGAGACAACTTCTGGCAGGCCCCTAGATAGCTTCAGGATGGGGGCTCATGGCCAGAGAAACCAAGCCTTGCTTAGAAGCTTGGAACTTTCAACCTTACTTTCCAACCTCCGAAAGGGAAGAGGGGCTGGAGATGGAGTTAATCACCAATGGCCAATGATTTCATCAATCATGTCTATGAAGTGAAACTTCTGTAAAAACCCCTAAACGATGGGGTTTGGGGAACTTCCAAATTGGTGAGCACAGGGAGGGTGGTGCACCCCAACTCCACATGGACAGAAGCCCCTGTGTTCAGGACACCGACCTGTGTGCCTTCTTCATTGAACCTGTGGGGGGAGGGGAGGTTGTGAAAACCCCTGACTCTATAGCCAAGTTGGACAGAAGCGTGGGTGACCCAGGAACCCGATACTTGTGACGGGCATCTGAAGGGAGGGCCGTTTTGGAGGGCAAGGGGCTTGAACCTGTGGAATCCAACTAACTCTGGGTAGTGTCAGAATTATAAGTAAGACTTGAAGTTGGTGTTACAGAGTTGAAGAAGTAGTGTTGGAAAAAACATTATGTATTTGGTGTCAGAAGGGAAAAAAACCTTCTCACATAATAACCCAGAAAAAAAATTCTGTCCACATTATGTGGGGCCAGAGTGGGAGGGAGCTCAAGAGGATGTGAGATCTACTAAAAGAAGTGGGGCGATAGAGCAATGCATTTAGGAGAAGAGAGGTAAACAGGAGGATGGGGCTTAAGGTCAATCGCCATAAGGAAAAAACCAGAATGTATCATCTCAGTCTTACAGAAGAAAACCTGACACAGTCAGCAGAATTTAGGAACAGAGAAAAGAATGAAAGAGAAAGCAAGTAGAACAAATGGAAAACACACAGTGGAGATAACATGGATGGACGTTCGGGCACAATGCTAAGTGAAGTAAGTCAGATGGAAAAAGATAAATACTGTACGATCTCACTTATATGTGGGAATCTTAAAACAAAACAAAACAAAGCAAAAACCGAATTCATAGATACAGAGAACAGGGTGGTGGTTGCCAGAGGAGGGGGGTGGGGTTGGTGGTGAAATGGGTGAAAGTGATCAAAAAGTACCAACTTTGGTTATAAGATAAATAAATCCCGGGCATACAATGTACACCAGGGTGACTATAAAAAATAATAAAAAATAAATAAGATCGTGGAACTAAATCCTAACGTGGCAGCAAAAAGGCTAAACTTACCAAAGGTAGAGGCTCTCAGAGTATGTTCAAAAACAAACAAAATATGATATAATATATTGTCTATACAAGACACATGTATGACAAAAATATAGAAAACTGACAATAAACATAGATAAAAATATATACCAGGCAATCATGAACAAAAAAAATTGGGACAACAATACATTAATATCTTACAAAATAAGAATTTAAGGCAAAAGATATCACAAGACACAGATGATTGACATTATATGTGCAAAAAAGAATAAAGGAAGAAAAGATAAACCTGTTATAAACATATTATACTATTAAGAAAGCTTCAGAAATATTCCAACCCACTGAAAGAATGGCAGAGAGAAACAGATAATCCTACTTAAAAAAAAAGAAAGCAGAGCTATCAATGACCTAACAATAAAGTAAAATAAAGATTAAAACAAAGATTTCTTTTCAACCATACTGGAACATTTACAAAAACAGATCATGTTCTAGGCAACAAATTAAAAATGAATACATTCAGAAATGAATAAACACAGAACCAAACAATTCCTTTTGTTAGGAAACAAAATAATATGCTACTGAACAGCCTTTGAGTTACAGAGAAAATCATAAAGGAATTTAAGGAATAGCGGAACTACCGTGAATGCTGCACATCAGAACTGTGGGCCCCCGCTGAAGGTTTCAGAAAAATTTATAGCTTTCAATACATTTATCAGGAAGCAAATGTGAATAATAAATGAAGTGAGCAATCAATAAGAGAATTTGGAAGAGAGCAACAGAGCAAACAAGAAAGAAGGAAATGTTTATAAGGGCAGAAATCAATAAAGTACTGAAACACAAAGAGCAATTGACAGGATAACAAAACATGTTTTCAGGAATTAACAAGACAGATCCTTGGCAAGACTGATTAAGGAAAAAAGAGTAGATGTAATTTCAAGATACAGAATAAGAAGAGGGAGAGAACTACAACAGAAAGAACAAAGAGGAATGGAAGGACACATGCATACCTATCTGCCACTGAATTTGAAAGCCAGGATGAAAGAAATGAATTCATAGAAAAAATATGAAATGTTAAAGTTGGCATAGGAAAGAGAGAGCTTGAACTAGAGCAATAAGCATGAAACAAATTGAAAAGATCAAAGACCTACCTCCCCCCACATCCCAGGCTCAGACAGACTCACAGGTGAATTTCAGGAAACTTTCAAGGAGGAGATACTCCTATCTTGTGCAGTTCCACCGGTTGTATCCACAAAGAGGAAGAACGAAACCTGCCCAGGTCATTTTATGAATTTAGTATCACCTTGATTCCAAAGACAGAAGATAAAGAAAATTATAGACTCATTTCCTCTATGAACGTAGATATATAAGCAGAGAGTAAAATACTGGCTGAATACTGAGTTTATTTAAAAAGATGATACATCAAGTGGTGCCTGGGTGGCTCAGTTGGTTAAGCATCTACCTTCGGCTCAGGTCATGATCTCAGGGTCCTGGAATCGAGCCCCAGATCTGCTGCCCTGCTCAGCGGGGGGCCTGCTTCTCCTTCTGCCTCCCCCACTCCCCCTGCTTGTGCACCATTTCTCTGACAAATAAAATCTTTAAAAAAAATAATACATCAAAATCAAGTGAGGATTATCCCAGAAATGAAAGGATGGCTCAACATCAGAAAATTAATCAATATAATCCCTCACATTCTACGCATGTAAAGAATTATATAATGATCTCAATCTTTGCAGAAAAAGCTTTCGGAAAGGATTAATACTTATTTATGATAAAAACTCTTATCAAGTTAGGAATAGAAAGGAATTTCTTAGGTTGATAAAGCTTATGTACCAACATCTTACAGCAGATACATACTTACACATAACAGGAAGAGTTTATCTGTGGCTCCTTTAAGATAAGGATCAGAACAATAATGCCCCTTACATACGAATAAACACTACTCCTGCTATTACAGATACCCCTTAATACTGTCTTACTGATGACTAGAGGTCCCGAATAATATTCAAAGGGAAGGAAAAAATATGTGTAAAGATTGAAAGGGTAGAGTTGAAAGTTTCATTGTTTTCAATAGTCTTTTATTTTCAATGGTCTTTCTAGAAAAATCAACAGGAATTATAAATTATTAGCAGTAATACAAATTAGCAATGTGCTGGATAAGATCAACCTGTAAATATTAATAATATTTTTACATTATATAATCAGAATTAAGATACTATTTATAATAAAAATGAAAAACAATAAATTATCCAGAAATTCACTTGACCAAGACTATATGATAACTCTGAGGAGAAAACTTTTAAACTGTTACAAACACCATATAATATGTCAGTGAAAGAAGAGAGAGTCCATACTCTTGGATGGCATGATAGGATATTATCAAGATGTCAATTATTCCTCAAAGTAAGCTATAAATCAAATGTGATTTCAATCAATATGCCAGCTATTTTTTTTTTTTGAGGAACTCGGTTAATTTACTCTAACATTTATATGAAAGAATAAAGATTCATGACTAATCTGCCTTAAAAAAGAAGAGTAAAGACAGGGAGGAGACCAATCCTAGAGTTCCTGACACACTCCCAAGCCATTATTACTTGTTTTAAATGTAGTTTTGGAGTAAGAAGAGACAAAAGGATCAACAGGAGAGCCCAGAGACAAGTGCAAGTGTGTGTGTAAACTAACGGTATAGCGGTGACACCACAGACCAGTGCGAAGGGAGAGATTATTTAGTACAAATGGGAAGTCTGATACACTATGTAGAGAAAAATACAACTGGATCCTACTTCACACCACATCACCAGGGGACTGGAGAGGAACTAAAACCCAGAATATAAAAGACAAAACTACAGAGTTAATCCAAGAAAATACAAAGAGTTACTTTGGTGACCCAGAAACAGGGAAATAATTTTTTTTTTAAAGATTTTGTTTATTTATTTGACACACAGAGAGAGACACATTGAGAGAGGGAACACAAGCTGGGGGAGGGGGAGAGGGAGCAGCAGGCTTCCCGCCAGGCTTCCCGCCAGGCTTCCCGCCGAGCAGGGAGACTGATGCAGGGCTCAATTCCAGGACCCCGGGATCATGACCTGAGCCGAAGGCAGACTGAGCCACTCGGGCACCCCAGGGAAAGAATTTTTAAACAAAACTTTGAAAGCACATATCACATTGCAAAACAAACAACAAACAAATGAGTTGACTTAACTCAAAATTAAACATTACTGTTCAATGAAAAACGAAGTTAATGAAGAGATGATAGGATGACAGACAACATTTCAAAGTCTCAACTAGACTTTGGATTAATATCTAGGCACACAAGAACCTCTGGCAAATAAAAAATAAAATGACAGAAGCCCTAATGGAAAAAACAAGCAAAGGATAGGGTCAACCATTTATATCCACCCCAATAGCGAATTGTACACCACTATGTAATGCAGATGGAGAGATGCTTCAGATAATTAGCAATCAGACAATGGAAATGCTAAAGCAACGATGAGATGTTAATTTCTACTCATTAGCCTGGCAAAAATATGAAGTTAGATAATGCCAGGTATTTGTAAGGATGTAGGAACCCTTAGGCACCACTCAAGGGAAGGAATGATTTGGTTCAGATTCTTCTGGAAAAAGCAGAAAGGTTTCTGGTCCTACTTAGAAAAATGGGGTATATGCATCCTGCCATGACCCATCAATTCTCTCCTGAGTGCTAGGCAAGAGAAACTCTCCTGAGATCCTTAAGGAGATTGCTCTTTACAGAATTGTTTGTGAGGGCAGAGAGTTGTAAACGATCTCTGGGTCCCTGTTAAGGAGGACAGTGCTAAATGAGATGAGATGTTGCCTGTCTACTTTGAAGTCCTGGTACTCACCTGGTTACTGAGATAGTAGCTTGGATGGACACCGAAAACATATTGCTCAGTGAAAAAAGTCACAAAGACAGTGAACTTCAGAACGCAGTCTCACCCATATGGATAAAACATACGTTTTATAGGAACACAGATTTGCAAAAATACATACATGAAAAATACTGCATTATGTGGGATATGAAGATAAAGGAATAAACTTTCATGTTTTTAAAGATTTTATTTATTTATTTATTTGACAGAGAGAGAGAAAACAAGGAGAGGGAGTGGGGGAGGGAGAAGCAGGCTTCCCACTGAGCAGGGAGCCCGATGCGGGGCTCGATCCCAGGACCCTGGGATCACGATCAGAGCCGAAGGCAGATGCCCAACGACTGAGCCATCCAGGCGCCCCAGGAATAAACTTTTAAAAATGAATGAACAAATGAACAAAGAGAAAGTGTGTGGAACTCATATAAACAGCTGGGTAGAGGTCATTTCAATAAACATGTTGCTGGAGAAGTTTCTGCTTAACCAAGTCAATTTTGATGAATTTGCTTTGTGCAAACAGTAAAAGAAAAATCCTGTCACTTCCAAATTGTTCCCACCATAATGTCTCAGGAGATCTCATATAATGAAGTTTAAAGGATAATCTAAAAGCGAAATTCTATATTAATCTGTTTAATTAAAAAGATAAATCTAAGAAATATATCGCATCTGAGAAGGAAAGAAAAGAAAGTCACTAAGTCAGACAATGAGAGGACAGCCCATTCCAGGGATTAATTATTTATATTTTAAATATATTTAATATATTTATTTAAATATATTTAATAATTTAAAATAATTATTGTCATCTGCAGTTTTTTTCTGTATCAGTATATATTTTGTGCTGACATGTAAACGCATTATCTCTTGTTTTGCCCTCCGAAGAAGGTGCTCACCCTCTATGTGGCAGACACCCGTGTGTTGGGCTTCTGTTTTCCATCGCCTCAGCCTGGTTTGGTCCAGACCCCGGCCCCCCTCCCCCTCCAAGGTGGCCACCCAACCTCTGCCCCCACACGCCTGCCCTGACGGCTGCTTTCTTGAAGGCTTCTCGGTCTCTCTGGGCCCATTAATAAAGCGCAAATTGCTTTTTGAAAGGAATTCTTAGTTGAAGCAGATGGGCCAGTCCTCTTGGATGTGCGGATTCCTCGGAAGGCAGTCAGCAGCTGAGCGAACGGGGCCAGGAAGGGGGGATTAGGGTGGGAGAGGGAAACTGAACGGGGCGGTGAAAACAGACTTTCACTTGCTCGCATCTTTTCCTGAGGCGCGCTGTGTCCCGCTAAGCCTCAACGGCAAGCGGAAGACCAGAGCAAAGTGCACCGTTGGCTGCGGTTGCCCCTTGGGCGGGTCTGGATGGAGTCGATGCTCATCTTTTCAGACTCCCGGGACCCCCCACCCCTTTCCCCGGAGCGGTAGCTCTCTCCAGCCACACGAGGTCCGACGGGCGCTGCAGGGCTCAGCCGCCTGCATGGAGCACGGCCGTCCATTCCCACGCCCCGGGCTCAGCCTGCTTTTCCAAGAGGGCTCGCCGGGTGGGTGATTTCAGCCGGAGATGGACTGCGTGTCCCCTCAACTACCCCCCGCCCCCGCACCTCGCCCTCGGCTCCCTTGTCAGCCTCGTCTGCCCAGATCATATTTCCTTGCTCCTGGTCCTCCTTCCCAGACTTTTCTCTTACTCTCCTATTTTGCAAGAATAAGCTGTGACTCCTGCAGTCAGCACAACAGGGGAAACTCTTCCAAGGCTTTCTCAGGGCTCAGAGGATGGAAAAGACAACTTGGGGTTAACCTCTGCAGAATATTAAAATAATAAGTTTTATATCATGAATAACATTTAATGCTCCATATTAAATAAATAAATAAAATCTTTTTAAAAATCGTATCTATCACATAAGGGTTAGGTAAAATAATGTATGTATTGGCCTCAAGGCCTCACGTATAAAAGTACTCAAAATGTTTATTTGGTGTATTTCCCTCCTTCTGTATATACTGCTTTACACAGTTGGACAATTTAGTATCCACTTTTTTTCATTTAGTATTACACCACTAATATTTTCTCATATTACTATTTTTTCAAAAACCTGATTGAGTCCCTAGAGGACGGTCACTCTGCCTGTTTCAAGGACTTGTCAATAGGCTCTAGGTAGTAAAGACATTTAATAATTTTTCCTCTGCCTTTGTTTCCCACATTAAAAACTATATCCTCTCCTTTGGGGAGAATATGCCTCAGATTCTCAAGTCATCGCCCAGGGGGCCTTCACTGAGAAAAGAGGTTTGCTGTTGGCAGGCATGGCTGACAAGCTCTTCGAACCACTCGGGTCCGAGGCATGGAATAACTAAGCCGGATTCTAAGGCGGGACAGCTGAGAATGAGTGAGGTGAAATAAGTAAACACGTTTTAGACATAACCCATGTGCTTAACAAGTGTAGGCAGTATTTTGAAAATGTTAGGATAAAAGATTCTTTTTTGATTGCTGTAATTTGCAACTGATTTTCTTATTCTAGCAAATGTGTAGTTACATTTTTATTTTAAGACGTAACAAATCAGGGCTGTACAGGTACCTCGGAACCCCTTTTGTTCTTCCATTTCTGTGGCTGACTCTGCAACTCACAAGGCCCTGTTTTTCCAGGTGTGAGAGAAAGTCCTACCTGGTGCTCTAAACCTTCAAAGCTCCGGGGCCACGTACATATACGGGGGCCTGGGGCAGTAGGGCGGGCTCCTGCTTGCTGCCAGTCAGTGCTCATAAGCTCTGAGGGCTCTCTGGCCCTGGGGGTTCTTCATGTGGGGAAGCCCCAGTTCCTCCCTGCAGGGTGTGTGTGTGTGTGTGTGTGTGTGTGTGTGTGTGTGTGTGTGTGTGTGTGTGTGAGTGATGAGCAGGGCAGATCTGGGCTCCTAGAGATAGCAGCAGCCAAGGTGGTTTGAGCACACCTCACCTTCTGTTTGAAAGGATGGGAGGGAACCATTCCAATAAATGTGGGGAAGATGAATGTGCAGCCATGCCCCAGGCATCCTCTTGATTTGAGGCTCCCCTTTTCCACCTGCTCAATGAACTGTGGCAGTGTCGTAATGATACACCAAAGAAGCCTCAAAGAGAGCCTTTCTATTGAATTTCTTAAAGTAGAACTCCTGCAGTATAATTTTCCTAAAATCCACTTGTAATGTATTGTTACATTAGGTGTTACTAGGTACCCAGAACCTATAGGATTGGAGCTGCAAGTCCCCACTTTCCCCACTTACCAGAGGGCCTGTCAGGGGAAGGGGCTTGGCCAGCCCCACAGCTAACAGTGGTCATGCAAAAACAGAGCCCGGAACTCTTGAACTTGAAGCTCGAGACTCCTTTATTCCTCTGACCCTTATATAACTTTTATAAATGTGTGTGAAGTGGGCATCGGCTTATTCAGAGGTGACTTTTCCAATAAGGAACTGGCGTTGAAAGGGTGATTTTTAAGTCTATTCACGAGTTATTTGTGTAAAAACTGACGCATGGAGCAAGAATATAAGATACTGAATTTTCTAAGTATTCAGCGCTAGTAAAAAGCCTAGATTAATTTTTAGGAAGTGCCTGTGCCCGGAAATTGGTCGGCGCTCTAACAAGGATTCTGAATGATCAACAGGTGGCAGTATTTCCCTGCCTTATGCAGTCCCGTTAGCCCGAAGAGCCCAGGGGTATGGTTCCTGAGCCTCGGGGTAGAACACCGTTTAAGAACTTCTCTAGAAACGTTGCCAAGCTGAAGGGAGGAGATGGTGCCTGGCAGTGCCCCTGGGGCAAAGTGCCCTCCTCCAGAGCAATCTGCCCTCATCTCTTTGAGGGGAAAGAATTGAGAGAAGGAAAAAGCAAAGCCAAGTAGGCTGGGCTCAACTGGACTGTTACTTCAAGTTTAATTTATAAAATGCTTGGAAAGATTTCTTTTCCCTTCACTTTGAATTTAAAAACATCGCGGGGCATACTTGACGTAGGGGTGAGACCTGGAAAGGTGTTCCCAGCGGCAGCGGGCCACAGGGGGCGCGCGGGGGGGGCGCGGGGGGAGGCCCTGTCTGGTGAGCGGGGCGGAGCCTGCAGGGTCGTTGGGCTGGAGCGAGGGCAGGACAGGAAGGACAGAGCACACGCAGACCCCTGCGTCCCGCTGGCGTGCCCCAGCCAAAAAATAAGCGCAGGGATCATAGTAAACATTTATTGTGGCCTTACTATGTGCCTCTGGTGCCTAACCAGGGCCTCCTTGGTGAGAATTACACTCACCATTTTGGAATGACAACAATCTTAGATTTCCATGGCTTCACCAAATAGCACAAGTCAATACCCGGAGTAGAAGTGGACCGGATATTTGCATTTTCTGAACAGTCCCCCGGAGCTGTATGGGAGCCCCATTATTGGGGCGGTCCATCTGAAATCTTAGTCTAGGCTTTGATTTGGCATAAACAATACCGAACCCCCTTATTTCAAGCTTGAGGGATGCTGGTGAAGGTCTGCAGACTGAGGAGCAGAATTTTTTCAGGGACACTGATAGATACTGATCTTGCATTGGGGTGAAACGTCTCATTTTGATTATTTGGTTCGTTTTTGGGACTTCTCCCACTCCACAGAATATGGTTTGGATCTTCATTCAATCCTTTTGAAAGCATTTACTGATGCCTCTTATGTACCAGGCTTTGTGCTCAGCATAGGAATGATGATGATAATAATAATAATATAATAAAAATAATAATAATCATAATCATCAGCAGCTGCAACAGCTAACATTTATTGAATGCTTATCATATACCAAGTCCTGTGCCAGGAATCTTTAAGTCTTAGGAAACTGAGTCTGCTCTGCATTCATATTGGGTGACTGTGGTCTTCCTTAACTTACACTATTAGGATCCTCATTTACATATAGAGAAATTGAGGCACAGAAAAGTTGAGTAACCTGTCTGAGATAATACAGTTGAAACATATGGATCTAGAGTTTGAGCCCAACAGTCTGAGTCCTTGGGCTCAACCACTGAGCCCAGGTCATGCTGAAGACATATGATACATGAATAATGGTCACTTAAGTAGGTCTACAAAGTGGCTGCCAAAGAAGATGAATACAAGAGTCAGAGCCATCCTCCTGGATGGAGTCAGGATTTGAACCCAGATCTGTCTAACCCAGAAGCCTGCTTCCATCCAGGTGTGCCATACTACCTACTGGAAAGTAGATTGGGATGCAAGTTTGGGTATGGTAGCAGAGATTGAAGGAAGAGCAGACAAACAAGCTCAAAGAGTATTTCTCTTACATCCCAGGCTGAGCACAGCAGTCCAGGGCCAGCATGGTGACCATGGGGTGGGCACCCAGGCGCCCTTCATCTGCGTGCTGGCTGCTCTCAGCACTCAGCTTCCCTCTTATGGTGTGAGCTGCTCGAATTCCAAGGACCATGTCTGCATTCCAGCTTGGGGAGAAGAGGGAGTCTCCCTCCCTTTGAGGGCACCTTCTGGAAATGGCTCACATTAATCCTTCTTATGCAACCACTCCCAGCACTTAGGCACACGGCTGTACCTAGCTGCAAGGGAGGCTGGGAGTAGAGTGGGAACCGCCTACAATTTTATTCTTTTATAAGATGGAGAGAATGAATAATGGCATACATCTAGCATTCTCTGCCACGGAAAATATGAACCAGAGGGGAGGCACATGAAGGACCAGATAGGTGAGGGTGGCTGGTAGGGACATACACTCCCTGGGGCAGAGTCACAAGTGTGGGATCTGGAGTCAGGTATGCTGGTTGCACTGCTCACAAAGCTGTGGGACTTTAACCACATGTTACTTTACTTGTAAAACTGTGATCATAATACCTTATGTGGGTCATAAGGATTAAATGAGGTAATTCGATCTGAACGTTGCTCTTTTTTAATCTCAGCCTGGGTTCCCTGGAAAGCAGAACGTGAAGCAAAGCCTAAGTGTTAACACTTTATCAGGAAATGCAACCTTGGGGCAGCTGGGGCGAGGCGGGGAGGGTGGGGAGGCAAGTATGGGCCAGCTTTGGCCAAGGCTTCAGAGGAGACCCACCTGTTAGTTGGCCCCATGAGATGTCTGTTGGATGAGAGGAGGGGGCATTGAGGGGGCATTTATCTCCTGGGTCCCTCCTGACTCTTAAACCCTCACTGGTGCAAGTTCATCCTCTGTGGAATTAAAGGCTCCACACTGTTGGGTTGTGTCCCCTGGCCCTTGGGGTGGCTGCTGAGGAATCTTACGCCATGTCCTGTGGCGTTGCTCTCCCTCCCAGGTCCAGGGGTGCTGTAGGGAGTCATAGATGCCAGGTGTCAGCCTCAAGCAATGGACCATCTGGCAGAGTGGTAACAAGGGTAGCTGGGGGTGGGAAGACTTAGAGCTTAGAGCATCCAAGGCAGCTCATGAGACGTACCTAATAGATTACTATTTTGTGTTGGGAAGGACAGCAGCTTTGGAGTTAGACACAGTGGCCATTTCTTTAGCTGTGGAAACTTAGGCTTAGTGCACCCTCTCTGAGACTTGGCTTTCTCACACATAAAGATGCAGTGAGGGGTGCGTGGGTGGCTCAGTCAGTTAAGCATCTGCCTTCAGCTCAGGTCATGATCCCAGGGTCCTGGGATGGAGCCCTGTGTTGGGTGTGCTTCTCCCTCTCCCTCTGCCCACCCCCCACTTGTGCTCTCTCTTGTGCTCTCTCAAATAAATAAATAAATCTTCACCAAAAAAATGCAATGATACAGCCTGTTTGACCAGGTTGCTATGAGATCAAATGGTGAGTTTTCTGTGAAAGGACCTAGTATCATGCCTGGTAGATTAGCAGCTTCCTGCCTGGTCTCCTCCTCTTGAGCTCTGGGAAGCAGCCTCTCTTTCTACTGCCAGGGTTTGATGAGAAACTGACATCTCTTTTTCGATCTTCTGTACAGAGCCATGCAAACAAGAATAAGACACCTCTCCTACCCACCTTCCGACAAGCCTGACGCTTAGAATCTTGCTACGTACAAATCTAGAGCCAAGATCATCACCTCAGGTAAGGCTAGGGAGCTCCTGCCTGTGGCCCAGAAAAGCTTCTACAGTTAGAAACTAGGCCTTGGCAAAACCCCTGACCGCATAGCTCTTGACATCACTCTATCTTCAACATCTGGAGGGCAGGTAGCACGTTTATCTGGTTCCCTGCTATCTCCCCCAAACCTAGCCCAGAATGGAGGAGAGTGACGGTAAGTTTATTTGGCGTTTTGCGATGTATGAAGTACCACTCCGAGCACTTTTGTGAATTTAATCTACTTTAAGTCTCAGTGAGGTCAGCAGCCACCTTCACCAGAATCACCTGGAGGCTTCTTAAAGTGCAGACTTCCAGGGTCTTCCTCAGAACTGCACCAGGACCTCGGGCAGGGCCCGAGGCTGCATTTGAAACCAGGGTTCAGGTGCCTCTCTTATCCCGAAACTCAGAGGTCCAACCCTGTCTTGACTTCCTTTTGGGATCACAGCTGGCCAAATCCTATAAATTCATGTGCATTATTCATCTCCAAGTGAGAATGTTTCTTTACCCATGTAACTCTGCCACATACAGGGAAGTGGAGTGCTTTTCGCCAAGGTATGGGGTTAATAAAAAGTCAATCATATTATAATAACATTGTATGGTGATAGATGGTGAGCATGGAGTAATGTATAGAATTGTCGAATCACTATGTTGTACACCTGAAACTAATATAACACTGCATGTCAACTATACTTCAATAAAAAAACAACAAAACAAAAACAAAAACTCAGACCACCAGTCACAGCTCTAGAACCCAGATAGCCGTTCTTCCCAACACAGAATAATAATGTATTAGATACATCTATGAGTTGCCTCAGATCCCTAGGCTGTAAGTCTTCCGGCCGAAAGCGAGCTTGAGTAGGAAGTGACCAGAGCTGGAGCCAGAGGGGTTTGAGTGCTAGACCTACTCTTGCGGTGGTGTTAGATCTCCACAGCTACTCGTGACCATCCTTGTGTGGCCACTGCTGGGCGCCTGCCTCCCTACTTCTCCCCGGACCTTTCAATGGGCCCCTGGTAACTGAGATACTCCAAAGAAGCCAGAAGAGCCTCCTGAGAGGAGGTTGCGATTGGGGTCCCAGGACTGCGGGCCCTCAAACTCCGGGACACGCAAAGGGATGGCCTGGTCCAGGGCCCTTGCTCTCAGCTCACAGATTCTGGGTGAGAAAGGTGCGCGACACTTTGTTAAAAATGCAGTTTCAGGGCCCCGTGTCCTCTCAGAAACTCTGACTCGGAAGTTCTGGGTGATTTGGGGGAAGGTGACCTTGTGACCTCACCGGTTGCCCCCTCACTGGGGTCTCAAACTGTGCTTGCTGGTCCTGCTACAGAGCATGCAGTGGATTTTTGTTTTTAAAAAAACACAAGCATTTATTTCATTTTCTTGTATAATAATTTAAAAAGTAGTTACTAAAGAAACTGGCGAACATTCTAAAAAACAGGCAGAGGAGAGGGCATGCCATTTGCCCTAACTGAGCCTTCCCCGGGGCCCTGTTAAGATCCAGTCCCCACCCAGCCCCAGCGTGGACTCTTGCCACCCTCCCAACCTACAGATGTGTGTTGCTGTTGATCTGACTTTTTGCTGATGTGTCATTTCCCCAAACATAAAATAACTTGAAAAGAAAGGAAGAAAATGAAAGCCAAGGGAAAATGGGCTGTCAAAGTAGACTCGGGTGATTAAAAGCATTCATTGGGCTCATAAGGCTCAGATTCGTGCCAGAGATGTTTGAGTGTTCCTCTCCTCTGACCCAGGTCAGGGGAAGCTCCCCTGCCTTTCAGCATCCAGGCAGGAGACAGACTTCCCCCGTTCCCATGGGGTTCACCCCAGCCGCACCCAGCCAGAACCAGGGTCAAAGTTCACTTAAGGTTGGATCTTGCCTTCCTTTGGAGGTCCCAGCTACTAACCCACAACTCACATTGTATCAACTCACCTTGTACCCACGCACAGGGTAAGGTGCATCATCCATCTGCAAGTGAGAATGTTTCCTTTAACGAGGGAACTCTCTGTTACTTATGAACTAAAGCTTCTCCACGCTCAATTGCCTTTCATATGTGGAATAGCTGTTTGGGGCTGCAGCAGGGAGAACGTCGTTGCTGTTGTTACATGGCTGACTTCTTTCTGATGGGTTTAAATGATTTCTTTAGTGACTCCCTGCCAGGGTTCCATCCAGGCTTTGTGGGACCCAAAGTTTACTTAATTTTGGAGGCCCTCTTAGAAACAAAAACACACATTACAAAATTAGGTATAAAAGTGAGTATTTATTTAGAATGAGAAATCACAAAAAAGAACACAAACATTATAAAATTCAAACAATATACTATTTTCATTCATTCTCTGAAATGCCCTTATAACACTATTCCTTTTTAGTTTTGGGTATTTTTTGTTTGTTTTTTTTCTTGCACACTCAGTGACTTTGTAATTTTTTTTTATGGAGAAAAGAGAAAGATACTTCATTTTTTATCAAATCTGGCTGATCAACGTTGTTTTTTTTTTCATGATGATATTTTAGTAAGGTTTCTTCCAACTTCACAAATCTTCATTGGCAATGTCATGTTTAGGCTTGCTGTCAGTGTTTGAAAACTGCTATCAAGTTTCTTTTCTATGTGAGCTCTTAAGAACTGGGTGGATTTTCCAGACTTGTTTCTGGCTTCATACGTTCCAGATCTTGGCTCTCCTTCACTATCCCAGACTTCCAGAATGTGCTCGCCCTGCTACGCAACCCCTGGCCTTGCACCTTTGTGTCAGGAGGTCAAATGAGAATGCTGAGGGGGCAGCAGGAGATTTCCTGGAGGCCACTCCTCAGGGCGGCCAGCAATAATCTCGCAGCACGTGGAAGTAACTGCTGACCACATAAAATGTCCCATGAAACCCAAATTTTAGTTTGTCCAAGGAAGCAGAGCCTCTTCCTGTCTTGGCTCTGTGGTTAGCTACTGTGTGGCATTCACACGTGGCAGGGACAGGCCTCCGCGTGGCTCCCCCTGAGCTGGGACTACTGTCACTTTAGCCTTGGGCCCAGGACGGAGTCAGCCGGACCTGCTGTGAACTCCCCAGCTCCTTTGCTAAGATACATGCAGACCCTCAATTGTCTAGCTAAAAAGATAGCGTTGGAAGCAGCTGTCTCATTCTGCCCCGAGGAGAAGGAAGGCAAACTCTGTTTCTCTTCCAAAGAGGAGCGTGTGGGAGGAAGGGGGCTGACATCGAAGGTCTTGTATGAGCTGGTTTCCGGTGTTCCAGTTTTTCAGCTCAACTTGTGTGAGTGGTTTCTTGGGAGGGGTCCACTGTCAGGAAATTACTTCCTGTCAAATTAAAAGTGATAATAGGCAATACCTGGCAGTGTTGGAGGGTGTTGAGAAGGCAGTGAGACAGAAAATTTCTTCGCTTGTCTCTGCCAAGCCAAGAACGTCGGTCAGCACCAAATAGCCTGGCTTATAGGGAAATTGGGGTTCAGGTGGTCACAAGTCACAGGAGACATTCTGTTTAGGGGCTCAGGATTAGTTTTTATGTTTTTGTGGGGCTGCAAATAATGGTTGTCTTTGGTAACACACAGGCCCTGCCGTAGGGCAAGTACCCTCGGGAGGGGTAACGCCAGGCTGCCATGTTTATTCACGCCCTAGTGAGAATTTGTTCATCAGCTAATTCCACAGACTTGATGTCTGGGATTATCAGGAAGGAGACCAGCCTTGTCAAGTGTTGCGGGGGACAGTGTGGGGGGGAGTTCAGAGCCCTGGCCTCTCCACCCCTTTCCTTCAGGGTGAGGGGCCCTAGCAGCCTGTGAGTGACAAGAAACTCCTGGCATCGGGAATGAGGGACAACTTAAAATGGGCATGAAGTTGGAAGAGTGTCAAAGAGAAATTCCAGTTGTTTCGTGGGCTAGTCTAAAGCTGACCCAGAATCTCTCAAATAACCTATGATCTTCCGTTCACAGAAGCCTTGCTGAGGAAGAAGGGAAGGGATATGGCTCTGGGATCTGGTGCTGTTGTGACTCTGTTCTCAGGATGCCCCCGGATCTGGGCCATCCCAGGTGGTAGCAATGATGGTCACGGCCAGTGTGTCATGCTTGCCTCTTTCCCTCTCCTCCATCTCTCTCCCTTCCTCAAATATCCCTGAGTAACTAGCCATTTGCCAGGTGCTGGGATTCAGAAGGGAACAAATACAGACCAAGTCCCCATCCTCACAGGCTTACATTCACATGAGGAGGGACTCGCAAAGCAGTACTATATGATGTGCTAGACACTACTCCCTATTTATCTCGAATCCTCCCAACCGCTCTGCAGATGCGGATTATTATTCCCATTTTACCAGTAAGAAAATAATACCTAGGACAGTGTCTGAAAGACAATACTTATTCTGTAGAATGAATGAACTAGTGAACAAAGGAGTGAACAGAGGCACCGTGAATGTAAGTGGTTGACCCACAACCACACAGCTCATAATCCATGTAGCCTGGGTCTGGCTCCAAAGCCTGGGTCTGGCTTTCTAGACTGGGTGGGGTTAGAATCTCCCCTGATTCTGGAAACAAAGGCTAGTAGGCCTCTCCCTTCTGAGCTATCACTGCTTTCACCCTTTGTCTTTCTCCTCTCTCTTTTTTTAATCTTCTCTTCCCCCTTCTTCTTGCCCATCCCTCGCCCATTCCTCCTCATCCTGTCTGCTTCTCAGCAGATCGCAGCAGACAGAACAACCAACGGCATGGCTCTCCTTCCTAGGGGCCTTTGGGCCTGTAGAATCAGCTGCTTCCTGGAGAATGCTGGGTGGTGACGAGGAAGCTAAGGAGAAGAAAGGAGACTCTACTCATCCTCACTTTGACTCCACACACCCAGGGAGGGCTTCAGACGGGACTGGTGAATACTGATAAAACAGTCCATTTCAAGAAGACTCTCACGGGCAGAAATGTATCCCCCAAATCTATACACTGAAGCCCTAACATTCTACAACCTCAGAATGTGCCTGTATTTGGAGATTGTATTTAAAGAGGAGATTATATTAAAATGAGGCTGTTAGTGTTGCCCCAATCCCAAAGAGAGGGTTAGGACACACCGAGAGTCACCAGGGGCATGCGTGCACAGAGGTATGACCCTTCAAAGAAACAGCAAGAGGGCGCCACCTGCAAACCCAGCACAGAGGCCTCCGTGGGGAAAGTAATTCTGCGGGCACTTTGACCTTGGACTTCCAGACCTCTTGGACTTGTTTAAGCCGCCCAATCTGTGGTATTTTGCGACGGCAGCTGTAGCCAACTAATATAACTCTTATTCTCACATCCTCAAAATACTGAGGTTAGAGATACTTCCTCTTCCTTAAAACTTCTCAGAAGACAGTGAAGAACCTTCTTCCCCGGGTCCTCTAATGGGGAGTGGGCACCGTGAGTCAGGATGCCTGGCTGGGTGGTCTGGGCCTCCCCTCCAGAGACCTTTCTCACGCTCCTGGCCCTGCCCACCTGTGAGGGCTGACAGGTGTTGTGGTCACCCGAGAAAGACAGCGGGCTCTGGGGCCCAGGGGACAGGGCAAACGACTGTCAGCATGCATGGCTCTTCTGAGGCCTAGAATTTATGTAACTGGAACAGGGAGTCTTAACTCCTGGGGCCAGAGAGGGATTTGGGTCGACAGGAAGTTGAAAATAGAACTAAAATGAGTCCGAGGAGCTCCATTCACATGAAGTAGGACTCGCCTGGCCTCTGAGCGGACCGCATGAAATAGGAAATAATTAAATGTTGTTTAGTGCTCAGACAACCTGCAGGGTTCACTCAGGAGCCGGCCGAGAAACGGCTGCCACAAGCCGCCACGTCCGTTTTCCTGAAAGTTCTAATGGAAATAGCGGCTTATTCCGAAGTCAAAACAACCGTTTACATTTTGTTGCCTGTGGAAAGGCCACTCACAGTGGAGCCGATTTGGACGAATCGGAGGTACACTGGGGTGTGCCACAGCCCGGTCTTTCCCTGGTAAAGAATTCAGCAATGCCCCCATCCTTCTCCCCTCTCCAGGGCAAGCCATCCTCACCTCCTTTTGGATTCCTGTGCACTCGGCGAAATGGGTAACTTTCGAGCATTTCTACCAGGCTGGGGATTTCTTTTTTCTTTTTTTAAATTTTATTTTGTTATGTTATGTTAATCACCATACATTACATCATTAGTTTTTGACGTAGTGTTCCATGATTCATTGTTCCTGTATAACACCCAGTGCTCCACTGAATGGAGTACATGCCCTCTTTAATACCCATCACCGGGCTAACCCACCCCTCTCCCCCCTCCCCTCTAGAACCCTCAGTTTCTCAGAGTCCATAGCCTCTCATGGTTCGTCTCCCCCTCTTATTTCCCCCCTTCATTTTTCTCTTCCTACTATCTTCTTCTTCTTCTTTTTTTTAAACATGTAAGGTATTATCTGTTTCAGAGGTACAGGTCTGTGATTCA
>NW_027397068.1:29530924-29575694 GCF_003265705.2 Callorhinus ursinus | reverse complement strand
ACCACTCCAGCAACCCTCAGTTTGTTTCCTGAGATTAAGAATTCCTCATATCAGAGAAATCATATGATACATGTCTTTCTCTGATTGACTTATTTCGCTCAGCATAATACCCTCTAGTTCCATCCACGTCGTTGGAAATGGCAAGATCTCATTCCTTTTGATGGCTGCATAATATTCCATTGTGTATATATACCACATCTTCTTTATCCATTCATCTGTCGATGGACATCTTGGCTCTTTCCATAGTTTGGCTATTGTGGACATTGCTGCTATAAACATTGGGGTGCACGTACCCCTTCGGATCACTAAGGGGCAGCAAACGTGGAAAGAGATACAAAGATTTGTATCTTTGGGATAAATACCCAGTAGTGCAATTGCTGGGTCTAGGGTAGCTCTATTTTCAACTGTTTGAGGAACCTCCATACTGTTTTTCAGAGGGGCTGCACCGGCTTGCATTCCCACCAACAGCGCAGGAGCGTTCCCCTTTCTCCGCATCCCCTCCAACATCTGTTGTTTCAGGCTGGGGATCTCCTGAGGACATCAGCCATGTCCTGTTCATGCTGGTGGAGCTAGCGCATGTGAGGGGCTCAGTTCTCGAAGGAATTGAGGAAAGGAATAAATACACGAACCAGTTAATTCTCAGAGAGGACGGTGGCAGTGAAGCCAACAGCACTAGCTGCTAAGAGGCTGGGAATCGGCTGTTCCAATTGAAGTGAATTTCCTTAAAAATGAAAACCTGACATTTGTATGGTGCTTCACGGTGTGTACAAAGTGCTTCTTTACCCAAAAGCTCTGCCACCCTCTCCAGGTCTTTCCAGCCCCTAGGTCGCCAACTTCTACCTGGTCCACGGGTCTGAGAGATAACCCTCGGCATGTTCCAGCTTTGACTGTGGCTCTGTCTGAGGCAGGCGTGAGCTACCCCTTGCTTCAGGGGTGTGCCCCTTGGGGATGGAGCCTCCTGGTGACTTTGTAGGTGACAGCTGAATTCTCACGGCTGACACCCCGCAGGGGCCTCCATAGTTTTCTTCACACCCTCATGAGCTGCAGTGGATCCAGATCTCTGACCCACGCTCCGGTGGCCCGGATGTCCGCTGTCCTGGGTTAAACTCCGCAGACTCTTGAAAGTTCCCTCTCTGTCCGGGTGTAGGCTCGCGAGCAGGCACATGTGCACTTGCATGGGTGAGTGCTTTGTTCTTTTTCTGACCCGGTTTCCTATTGTCCCTATGGTCTGCTTAGACCTTCAGCTTAAGGATGCCTGTTCCGGCACCTGCTCTTCTGAGTCCTTTTGAAAACATACCGCCTGTCAGAGGTGGAACGCATACCCCTCCTTGCCTCTCTTTCCACGTTTGCTGCCCCTTGACTGCGGAAAGATTGCTTTTCATACACTTCAGGCAGAAGGATTAGTGTTGACCCCTCGGCCGCTTTTGCTTGAAGGCAAGCATTCAGCCAAAGTGGCTGAGACTGTTTCGCATTTCAAAACCACTTTAAAAGCAATAAATCACCAGCACGTGCTGCCCTAGTTTACCATCATATTTTTACATCAAAGTGAGCCAAGAAGCCTGTTTTACTCCATGGTCTCCATAAGAAAGGCAGACACCTAGCAAAGAGTACAAAGCTGCAGGGTCCTTGGGTGTGGCTCTTGGAGGTCTGAGTCCCTTTAGACTTCCGGCTGGATCCATAAACACCAAAGAAGCTGTAGCACTTCAAGGCTGCCCTCGGCAACCAGCCATAAGCGACAACCAAGTTCCTGGACACTTTCTTATTTAACCACTTAACTAGTCCTTGCTGAATTCAACTGAGCACTGAGGAAGACAACTTGCAGGTGCCAGGGGTCAGGAGCCAAGTCTCAGGGCAAGCCCTGCTTCTTCTATGCAGCCCTCCATGAGAGCCCATTTCCCATCTGGTGTTACTCCTCCTTGCTCCTCCCTGATCCCAGAATGCTCTGCCTGCTCCTCCCTTAGAGTGTTTACTGTGTGTTATCCTGAGTTGTGGGATATTTGTTACATGTCCTACCCATGCATGTAAACCTCTTAAGGATGAGGAGTGTCACCTAGGGCACACATCTACAGCGTGGTAGGTCCCTGGGGTTTGCTGAATGGTAGTGAATTTAAAATTTTAAATCCTATTTCAAATACTCTTCACAGCCACTTTCCAGCGGTGCCATGTCCTGGGTTCCAAATGAACTAGGGGTTTAGGAGGTGGAGGAGAGCTCCCCATACTGGGAGAAGCCATCTCTGTGTGTGTGTGTGGGGGGGGTGGGTAGGGGCGGCTAGTCCGGCCCGCCCTCAGGGTCTTCAGCCCAGTGAGAGTCCAGAGCTATCTTGCTCAGGGAATTGGACCCCCTCGGGGGCTGCCTGCCCAGCAGACTCTCCCTTTCCCTGCCCTTACTGGGAGCGAAGCTCCATCCTTGCCCTTTCCAGCTTCTGCCACGTGCTGCATGAGACTTCAGACAGCACAGGTCTGTTTTTAGATTGTGCCTCACGTGTGCTCAGCTAACGTAATGAGCTCTCTATAGGGGTAGCTGTCTTGAGAGACCGTTGCTAAGGGCCAGTCACACGTTTCTCACTGTGTTGTGATGGAAACATGATTAGATGCAGATCCCAGCTCGGCAGAACCTGCTGGAGTGTCTGGTTGGAGTGGCCTCTTCTGCAGGAGCCTGTGGGATTTCATAGGCCATTGGATGCAACCTTGTGATTTCAGCAAAGGGACAGAAGGTGGTAAAATGCCGGGAGGTGGGGGTTCGGGAAGACTTTGGATCCGTGCTGTTAAGGGCACGTGCCCACTTCAACTGCTTTGCCTGAGCGCCACCTGCAGTGGCAACAAAGAAGCAGGACCTATGTGGCCCTCCCTCCAGGAGCGTGGAAGCGGTTGGGAAGTGAGGATAGATAGAAATAGTTAATTGGCAATCAGGGGATGCCTATGCCTAAGTACGGAAGGTCCGGGGGTCCGGATGAAGGAGAGAGGCTGGGTGGGGTGGGGGGAGTCTCTGTGGGTGGGAGTGATCAGTAAAGGTAGCCCTTGAACTAGAAGGTAAGGGGCCCCCAGCAGAGTAGGATGGATCAGCATGGACTGGGCTGGAGGCAGGATTGATCCCCTGGCAAACTGATGGCGATGGTCATCGTTCACTGACCACCCTCTCTGGGCCAGGTTCCATTCTAAGTGTTTCTTCTCTTTTCCTCACCACGAATAGTTGGTGCTATTGTCCAATTTTACCAATGAGAACCGAGGCCCAGTGAAGTTACATACAGTGTCCATGCTCACACAGCTGGTAAACTGCAGTCTGCGGTTAATCCCAGGTTGTTCTGACTCTAAAACTTGGAGCGGGGGGGAGTGGGGTGAGCTGCCTGACAGATGAAGAGATCTAGACTAGGGTGGAGAAGGTGTCAAGTCAGTCTACAGAGAGACAGGACAGCCCCTGAAGGGCTTGGTTTGGATCCTGTGGTTAAGGGATCTCCAGAGGAGGGTGGTAAACTTCAACTGAACCACATGAAAATCCTTGGTATAGAAAAATTAATGTGTATATATATATGTGTGTGTGTGTGTGTGTGTGTGTGTGTGTGTGTGTGTGTATTAGACATGCACTACTATACTGGTAGATTATATGCTTTTATAAAGCACAAAAATATAAAAAGTGTTGAAGAATGAGATAAAATGAAACACTCCCTCTCTCACACACACACAGACATATTTTTAAGGTAGAATTCTTTATTTTTTAAATTTATTTATTTATTTATTTATTTTTGAGAGAGAGAGGCAGGAAGGGGCAGAGGGAGAGAGAGAATCTTAAGCAGGCTCATGTCCAGTGCTGAGCCCTACGAGGGGCGTGATCTCACGACCCTGAGATCATGACCTGAGCCGAAATCAAGAGTTGGAAGCTTAACCAACTGAGCCACCCAGGTGCCCCAAGGTGGAATTCTTAAGGTGGAGAATATTAGTGTGTATATTACATAATATATATAAAATATTAGTGTGCATACCTAAATGCTGTGTATATAGTATATAATATGCAACATATGAATATTAAAAAATGAGAGTACTTTATCTCATTCTTTAACATGTTCCATATTTTTGTGCTTTCTGGCGTGTATAAAATATTGGTACAGTAGGGGTGTGTCTATAGTTTATATATAATTAAATGTATATATATGGGGGTACAGGTACAAAAATGTTTTACTGATGGGATTTGTGATAAAATTAGTTGGATATCTACTGCTGAAGATGATGTTCAGGGAAGGGCGAGTGGAGGGCACATGGAGTCCCTATAAACATCAGGATTATAAACTACAGAGAACCCCAGAAGAAGGTGGGCGCTGGAGGGCAGTGGGAATTCTGCCATATCCAGGGTCCAGGGAGCCACCGAGGCATGAAGCTAATGGTGACAGGCTGAGGCCTGGAACTGGTCCCATTTCCTAGTCAGAAAGTCCAGAGGGAAGCCGAGGCCAGGGGCCAAAATCCAAATCCCACGGGTAAAGTGTTCATAGCCCTTGATGTGACCCCAGGAGATCTGGGTGTAGACCAGGGTCACACAGTGAGGTGGGCGGTGGGACTGGAGATGTCAAAATAGAGCAGGTTATGGTCATGGGTTTGTGTGTAGGCCAGGAGAGTTAGCAGGAACAAGGCAGTGCCCCACGTTCAGTGTGCTGAAAAACTTGGGGAATTCAGGGATTATAACTGGTGTAGCCAAGGTCGGAGAGTAGAGGCAATGTGGTCTAAGGGTTAAAAGTGTGGGCTTTACAATCAGTGCAATATGGGCTTAAAATCTAACTCTGCCACTTCCCAGCTGCATGAATTTGTACACGTTCTCCAGCCCCACTGAACTTCACTTTCCTTACATGGATAAGGGATAATGACACCTAATTCATAGAGTTGTTGTGAGGATTAAGTGAAATCTGCCGGGCTTCTATCTTGGGTATCGTGTAATATATGATAACTGCTGTCATTTTTTTAGAATTATTATTTTAGTGAGTCTTGGGAATAAGGCAGCTGCCTGGGAATCACAACTGGGGCAAAGACTAGAGGTCCTCCATCTGGGTAACTGGATGCCTACCCCTTCAGTTCCACCAGCCTCTGGTCAGGAGAGAAAGGAGGATTATGGCTGTAAAGAACCAGTCCAGGTGTAACAGCTGCTCTCCAACACTTGAGTGAGCACGAGTTATGAGAGTCTATCCGCCCAGTGACGGCAGCTGTTATGGGGCCCACCTTGCACCTCAGGGTCTTTGCACCAGCCCCTCCCTCTGTTCTGCCTGCCCTTACCCTGGTCTCTACTTGGTTGCTTCCTCTGTGTCATTTATAATTTGAACAATCACCTTCCCTGAAAAGCCCTCCCCGACTGCTCTAAGTCTGCCACCGTGTGTAGAGCATTCCACCTAACTATGGCAGACTACTCACTCTTTTCAAGTTATGCATGGAGCATTCATCACAGTAGGCTATGTGGTGGCCATAAATCATGTCTCAATAAATTAAAAGGGCCGACTTAATATAGAGTATATTCTTTGACCACAATAAAATTAAATTAGAAACCACTAAAAAAAGGGGTGCCTGGGTGGCTCAGTTAGTTAAGCGTCTGCCTCTGGCTCAGGTCATGATCCTGGGGTCCTGGGGTGGAGCCCATGTTGGCTCCCTGATCAGCAGGGAATCTGCTTCTCCCTCTCCCTCTGCCCCTTCCCCCCACTGGTGCTTTCTCTCTTGCTCTCTGTCACTCATTCTCTCTCTCAAATAAATAAATAAAATCTTAAAAAAAAAAAAAAGAACCACTAACAAAAAGAAATCTAGAAAATCTCCAAGTATTTGGAATTAAGTGACTCTTTTCTAAACAACCCATGGGTCAAAGAACACATCATAATGGAAATTAGAGAATATTTTTAAAGTTAAAAGAAAATTTTCTCATTGAATGATAATGAAAATGCAACATACCAAAATGTGTGGGGTGCAGCTAAAGCTGTGCTTAGAAGAAAATTTTTAGCTTTCAATGCCTATATTAAGAAAGAAAAAAGATAATACTATGAATACATATATCAAAACATCACGTTGTACACCTTAAATATATACATTTTTATATATATTAATTATACCTCAATAAAGCTGGGGGAAAAAAGGAAAGGTCTAAAATGAACAACCTAAGCTTTCATGTTAAGAAGCTAGAAAAACATGAGTAAATATAAAGACAAGAGAAGAATGGAGATAATAAAGAGAAAATTGATGAAATAGGAAATGGATAAGCAATAAATAAAATTAATGAAACCCAAGCTGGTTCTTTGAAAGACTAAATAAAACTGATATACCTATACTGGACCAATCAAGCAAAAAAGAGACACAAACTGCCAATACAAGGAATGAAAGGAAAACCATCACTACAGATTCTAGAGTCATTGAAAGGATACTATAGGAATATTATAAATAATTTCATGTCACTAAATCTGACAATTTAGGTAATATGGGTCAATTCCTCAGATGTGTCTGACTCCATTATTTGATGTTTGCTGACAGCTTTTAAGCCTCACTCCTTCCTCTTCCCCTTCTGATCCACATCTGGACAAACCCATAGAAAACCCAGATGCTCCCTGCTTTGGGGACGTTCAAACCATGCAGGCCCCTCTCCCCCTGCACAGGAGCCCTCACTCAGGCCCCTTCACACAGTCACCCAAACCAGTTTCCTTTCTCTGCTCTCATGTATCCAAAACCAGACTGTATATACAGTAAACCAGGTGCAGGTTATCACTCTACACATTTTCAATAAACAATGTCGACAAGTTGATACAGGGGCCCTTTAGGAGAGTTTTGGACTTTAAGTAGCACATTATGAATTACTAAATAATATATCTCATTCTTATCTTGGCCAAAGGGTCAGTTTCATGGCCCCATGTGTCCTCAGAAATAAGTACAGAGCTATTAAAGATTAGCAGTAAGTTGAACCTATCCATATACAAAAAGGGCATTTATGAAAATCCTACTACTCACAACTTACTTAATGGTGAAAGACAATACTTTTTCCCTCATATCAAGAAGGCAAAGTTTCTGCTCTCCAACTCTGATTTAATATTTTACCGGAAATCCTGCCCAGTACAATAAGGCAGGAAGAAGAAATAAAAGCCATACAAATTAAAGGGTCAAGAATTAAACTGCCTGTATTTACAGATAGAGTGATCACATATATAGGCTATCCTAGAGAATCAACAAAAATCTATTAGAAATAAAAACTGAGTTTAACAGGGTTGCTCAATACAATGTCAGTATGCAAAAATGAATTATATTTTTATATACTAGCAACAAACAGTTGAAATATAAAAACTTAAAGATAACGCCATTTGTTTATTTACAACAGTATCAAAAAAGATGAAATACTAAAGTACAGCCAAATCCTCTTTGCAGGAAACTATAAAATGTTGCTCAGAAAAAATTAAAGAACACCTACATAAAGGAGAACTATACCATTTTTAAAAATATAAAGCAGATTACTTACTTTATCACATTTTAGTGCTTTCTTTAAATAAATACAATAATATCATTTTAAACATTCAGTGAGAAATAAAGCACAAGTATGAAAAACATGGCAACAGAAGGTTCACTCAAGACCTTAATACTTCGCCCTTTAGAAATTAGACAGTGTTTCATTACTTATGTTCACGGATTAGAAACTTCAATATGTTTTATTTTCCTTAAAGATTTTATTTATTTATTTATTTGAGAGAGAGAGTGCGCAAGGGAGAGGGAGAAAGAATCTGAAGCAGACTCTGTACTGAGCACAGAGCCCAAGGCGGGGCTCGATCCCACAACCCCAAGATCATTGCCCGAGCCGAAACCAAGAGTTGGACGCTTAACCAACTGACCCACCCAGGCGACCCAAAGCTTCAGTATGGTTAGGATGTCAATTCTCCCCAACTGATTAATAGAGTGAATGCAATTCAAATCAAAATTCTAGCAGACATTTTTTAAAAATAGAAATTCACAAGTTGATTCAAAATTTGTATGAAAATACAAAATGACCTCAAGTAGCCGAAACTATTTGGAGACAGAACAAATCTGGAGATTTTATACTATTCGACTACATGGCTTCCTGTACAGCTACTGTCATCAAGATGGTGTGGTATCGACGTAATGTAGCTACAACCATTAGTGAAACAGAATAAATGCCCAGGAATAGATCCGCATAAATACAGTAATTTGATTTTCAGTAACATATTTTCAGGTGCTACCGTAACTCAATGGGGAAAGGATAGTCTTTTCTTTTTTTTTAAAGATTTTATTTTTAAGTAATCTCTACACCCAGTGTGGGGCTCGACCTTACAACCCAGAGATCAAGACTTGCCTGCTCTACCAAATGAGCCAGCCAGGCACCCCCAAAGGATAGTCTTTTCAACAGATGATGCCGGTATCCATTTGGAAAAAAAACAAATCTAGAATCTTACATCAAACCATATGAAACTTTACAGGGAAAGCTAATTTATGATAGAGAGCAGTTAAGTGGTAGCAGGAATAGGATGTGGGGTGAGGGATTGACTGGAAAGTAGCACAAGGAAAATTTTGAAGTGATGGAAAATTGCTACATCTCGATTGGGGTGATTGATCTCTAAGGTGTCTGCATTTGTCAAAACTTACAGTTTGTCCCTAGCTGTCCTTCTTTAGATTGTCAGATGCCTAAAGGAGGAGGGTCAGAAACTCTGACAATAGGCATAATTCCTTATTTGATTAATCTCTGTGCTTCCTTCTTTCAAAAATGGATTGGAGTCATTTTATAAAATTATCTGCAACCAGCATAAAAGATAAGTAGTTGAGAAAACTGAAATAAAGGGAAAATAAATGGAAGAAAAAGCAGATAAAGTTAGAGGTGAGGTAGAAACACAGAGGTAGTTACTGACCATTAATTCCTCTACAGCAGAAACAGGCTGCAAAATTGACTTTGAGCTTCCTAGCAACCGAAGCAAAAAAGGGAACATAATCATAGTGTAATCACAGTGGCCACAGGAGAAAACAAGTCTGTTGCTAAAAATGGTATATTTATCATATCAGCTTTCTGAGAAAAGTGGTTAAGCAAAAAGGAGACTTTCCAATGTGTATATATATATATATATATATATGCCACATTTTTATCCATTCATCTGTTGATGGACACTTAGATTGCTTCCATATCTTGGCTTTTGTAAATAATGCTGCAGTGAGCATAGGAGTACAGATAGCTCTTTGAGATAGTGATTTAATTTCCTTCAGATATGTACCTAGAGGTGAGATTGCTTGATCATACGGTACTTCTACTTTTAACTTTTTGAGGAACCTCCATACTGTTTTCTACAGTGACTGCACTAGTTTACGTTTCCCACCAACAGGGCACGAGGGTTCCTTTTTCTCCACATCCTCACCAACACCTGTTGTTTCTTGTCTTTTTGATAATAGCCATTCTAATAGGCATGAGGTGATACCTCCTTATGGTTTTGATTTGCATTTCCCTGATGATTAGTGATATTAGTGATATTAAACACCTCTTCATACACCTGTTGGCCATTTGCATATCTTCTTTGGAAAAATCTCTACTCAAGTCCTTTGCCCATTTTTAAGATGGGATTGTTGGCTTTTTTGCTACTGAGCTGTGTGCGTTCCTTATTAGATACGTGGTTTGGATATTAACCCCTTATCAGATATCAGTTTGCAAATATTTTCTTCTATTTCAAAAGTGCCTGCCTCTCCATTTTGTTGATTGTTTTTCTGGCTGTGCAGAAGCCTTTTAGTTTGATGTAGTCCCACTTACGTATTTTTGTTTTTGTTGCCTGTACTTTGGGTGTCATATTCAAAAAATCATTTCTAAGACCAAGGTCGAGAGGAGAAGTAACCCTTGTGTAAGCAGATCCCAGAGAGGAACAGACTTTCTGGGCTCAAATGTGACTGAGATAAGATTGCCTCTCTGGCACCTGGTGGAGAAGTGAAGGATTGTGGGAATCCAGAGCTGGGGCAGTGGATTCTTCCAGGGCATCATGGGCCATATGAGGTATTCTAGTAGGCTTTCGGGGAAGATTGGCATTCACCACTCCAGTCATCATTCTCGAAAGATTCACAATTTGAAAATCATATTAAAATAGATACTAATTCTAGGGAAAGATCTTTTCCATTTTATATTTTAATTAAATTAAAGGATGAGAAGTAATAATTCAAGTGGGTACAGATGTTTTCATATTATATTCTTGAGAATCCTATATCCCCTAATGTTAGAAGTTATTTACATTTATCAGCTCTGAAACTTTTAATTTTTCTATTGCACAGACAACATTAATAGTTACTAGTATAAAATGGAAAAAAAATTCACTCATAATATTTTCACCACAATATATCAAACTGCTTTCATTATTTTGTTCTTGTATTCTGCTTTTATGCTGAATGGTGGCCCTGAATGAATTAAGGCAGAGGAATGTTGCTTTGTGGGATGACCAGGCCAGATAGAGGACAGGATTGGTTAGTTTGCATATCAAAGCCATGCTCCCAACTGAGTCCTTTGTTGTCTCTAAGAACTGGCTAGCCAAAGAGGGGCAATCTCTCCTTAGCCAGAAGGCTTTTTTAAGACATCAAAACGTAATATACACAAGGCGCGCGAGAGAGCGCGGGCGCGTGCGCGCACGCGCGCGCACACACACAATGCATGATCAAAAGATTTGAAGATTTTTATAGTTTTTAATATGTATTGACAAATTGATTTCCAAAATTCTGTATCAAATTGCAGTAACACTTAACAGTGTACGAATGTACAAGTTTTGTTAGTCTCAGCAATATTGGGTTTTATCAGATTTTCTACATTTTGTCGATTTAATACGTATGCTCTAGTTCCTCCTTTTTAGGTTAATATTTTGGTTTGGTGGTTATTTTAAGAGATGGGGGAATGTGAACATGTTCCTTATATATTTTGCTCATTATATCTCTTCTGTGTGGATTGTATGTATCATTTCTTATTTATAAGTCAGAGATTTAATGTTTTCTTAATAAATCTTTGTGAGTTACTCATGTAATATAAATCTTAATCCTTTGGATTTTTAATAAAGATGTTTTCTCTAATGTACTGTTCTTTCAGTTTTTGTCTTTTCAAACTTTTATGTAGTCTGTTCTATTGATCTTTACTTTTGTATTTTCTTTCATTAAGAAACAAATTTCAACTGGGAAAATTTTAAAGATCTTATTGGCTTTATTCAATGATTCATGAATTGGGCAGCATTCCATCTAGCAGATAGAAAGGAGCTTTGAGGAGCTACACAAAAAGAAAGACTTCTATAGCCAGAACCGAGTAGGAACAAGGAAGTTACCCTAGGCAAAAAAGTGATTGGTTGTTGCAGGGTTACTTTCCTATAAAGTGTGGCAGGGGTCTGTCAGGCAGATCATCTAACCAGTGCTGGTCAGGTGATTCCCGATTGACTGGCTTACATTTCCCTTTCTAGGAGAGCCAAAATTGTTAATTAAGTTTTCTTGGTTTGGTGATGTGGGGACTTAGCATAAGTTACTCTATTTTGGACCTATTGTCTTGTTTTTAACACTTTGATCACTTTATAGCTTTTTAAGTTAATTAATCCACGAGAGACCTTATAGTCGTTCTGTTTTGCTTTCTGCTAGTTTTTCTGTGTTTTATAAAACAATGATTAACTTTTTAGTACACATATGGAACTTATTCTCAGTGCATGGTATGAAGGTTAATCTAAATTATTTTTTGCAATAATACCTTGATCTTATCCCAAGAATACTTAAGGGATCCTTCTTTTCATCATCATTTTGTGATGGCTCCTTTATTATTTATTAAGTTCTCACAATCAGAGTAAGTCTCCAATACTTTCTAGTCTCTGTTTATTTACATGTCCACCTTTTTGTCAGTAGCCTGCTGCTTTTACTTAATCCTTTATATTGTATTTAAATATCTGGTAGAACTAATTCTCTCTGTGTCCCTTTAAAATCACGTTTCGTTTGGTTAAAATTAATGAAAAGTCCTAATAGTATATAGCGAATATTGACCTTGCTCTTTATTTATACCATTCCATTTAACCTTTGCCACAATCCATAAGGTAGAATTATTATTACCCATAATCAGAGAACAATTTGGCACATTATCCTTTACTTAGCCATCCTCTCAGGTTCCATTTCCATATTAGGGGCTTGTACAGCACCCCTCTTTATCCATGTCTGTCACAAAGCCTTCTTATTGTCTGTATACAGGTCTCATACATGGAAGATGAAGCCTCTAAGTACGTTCAGTGTATTGTTGCTGTTGTGAGTGCATCTTTTCCCGCTGAGGCTACATCAGAGGATTCCTTTGGGAGGCACCCCAAGCATGTTAAAATCTGTTTTAATGTCCACAAATTGCAGGTCCATGCAGCAGTCAAAATCTACCATTGCCTGACTTAGGCCCTGTCACAGCCAGGGCACCCTTTCCTTTTGTGCTGACATGGATATGAACATAAATTATGTTTCTTCCCCACTATCTCATTTTAGGGGGAAAGCAGTTCTCCAGGTCAGTGTGGATGGGGAGCTGGGCAGGAGGAGGGGGAAAGGAGAGAGAGGAATGGTATTCTGTAACCGATCCAGGAATGACTGTCAGCACCTACCACTTAAGCAAGGAAAAAGAGAATGGGTCCACAGATGCCCACACACGGGAGGGAATGTTGCATTTTGTACTTGCACTGGACTGATTCCTTGAGGACATTCTGGGTACAGCCCCTTACATTTGGCTGGAAGGGTCATACAGTCAGCACCCTTTATGGACCCCCTATGCTGGTACCTCTTGGGAGCAACTTACGTGCAGGTACTGCTCCCCACCAAAGGAATGGAAGTCACTGGGGACTCCTTTGTTTCCTCTCTCCAGGGAGAGAATGGTCATAATGAACAATCTGGAGCATAAGCAGTTCTTTGAAAACTTCCCAAGAAGACTATTCACAATAAAATAATGAATATCTTTTATAGCAGAAATCCTTCTATCATCTTATATGAGAAAAAACAATAGCGAGCCAAGAATGGACAAGATGTTAATAACACACATTTCACTGAGGGCAGGACTATGTGGGGCAAAGCCTCCCACATTACCTCTATAACTCCAAAAGAACCCAAATATGGATTCACATACCTCTTGGCAAACATTACACAGAGGCTGTGTGGAGACTGTCTGACTCTGGGATCTATCATTGGCTAACACTGTAACTCTAGGCAAGTTGGTTAATTGGGATGAATCTCCATTTCTTCAGCTGCAAAGATGTAAGGGAACTTTTTTTTTAAGATTTTATTTATTTATTTGACAGAGACAGCGAGAGAGGGAACACAAGCAGGGGGAGTGGGAGAGGGAGAAGCAGGCTTCCTGTGGAGCAGGGAGCCGATGTGGGACTCGATCCCAGGACACTGGGATCATGATCTGAGCCGAAGGCAGATGCTCAATGACTGAGCCACCCAGGTGCCCCATAAGGAACTTATTAATACAAGAAATGATAGCAAGAAAATTTTTTTTAACTCAGTATAAGTACCTGACTGACAGGGATTTTGAAGGCTTATATCTACTTTAAGATGCACTGTTTTAAAGCTGCATTGTCCAATACAGTAGCCACTGCTATATGAAGCTATTTAAATTAATTAAAATGAAATACAATTTAAATTTTAGTTGCTCAGTCCTATTAAGTCACATTTCAAGCACTCAACCACCACAGATGGCTAGTGGCTAGCATATTGGACAGATATAGAACATTTCTGCCGTCAAAGAAAGTTCTATTGGGCAGCATTGCTTTAGAGCATAGGTCAACAGACTTTTTTTGTAAAGAGCCAAACTAATATTTTCAGCTTTGTGAGCGTTAGGCTTCAGTTGCAGTATTTAACACTCTATTGACTGAAAACAGCCAGAGACAATATGTAAGCAAATGGGCTTGGCTATGTTTCAATAAAATTTTATTTTTAAAAACTGGTAGCAGGCCAAACCCTGCTTTAACGACTCAGTGAACTTTCAACTCAAGTCTCTTTACAAACTCTAGTTCAGCCTTAGACTGCAGATGGTCTCACAGAAACCCCATTTATGGAAAGCTTGAGCTGGAGAGATAAGCCACACTTCTAAGGAGAGCCACCGACTACAATTCAGTTAAATTCGTGTATATGTGATCATATACACATTATATTGTAATTTGATGGCCTGTGGGAAATAGTCCAAGCAGAAGTTTACTCTCTTTCTAATCAATGTGTTAATCATACCTCGTTTTGCAAAGGGTGGCAATGTTCCCTGAGGGGGTAGACAGTGTGCTTAAGGGGAAACACTACATTTCCCAGTCTTTCTTGTAACTATGGGTGGCCATGTGACAAGGAATTAATTGTTGTTTCTGGGACACTCTTTAAAAGGGGGCAGACTTGGGGCACCTGGGTGGCTCAGATGGTTGGGCGTCTGCCTTCGGCTCAGGTCATGATCTCAGGGTCTTGGGATGGAGTCCCAAGTCAGTCTCCCTGCTCAGCGGGAAGCCTGCTTCTCTCTCTCTCCCTCTACTACTCCTCCCTGCTTGTACTCTCTCATTCTCTCTGTCGAATAAATAAATAAAATCTTTAAAAAAAGGCGGGGGGCAGACTTGGACTGCAATCTCCTTTTGCTATCTGCCTATCCTTTCTTTCCTGCCTATAACTTGTCACAGTGCTGAGGATGGACCAGCCAGCTTGTGCCCATGAGGTGACAGGCAAACACTAGAGAGAGCTGATTGGAGAGACAGAAGGAACCTGGGTCCCTGTGGCATTGAGGAGCCAGCATGCCAACTCTGAACCTCATAAATCTGGACTTTCTTAAAATGAAAAAAAAAGTCCTTTGAACAAGTCATTGTCTGTTATGTTTTCTGTTCTTTGCAGCCAAATGCATTTCTAACTGACACAGAATCCTTACACAAGGAGAAAAGGAATCACTTCCCTCTAAAGGCAGCATGAATTATGGTGGTAGTCAGACAGACCTGGGTTTGAATACCAGCTCTAACACCTGGACAAGTTACTCAATTCTTGACCCTCAGTTTTCTCGTCTAAAAATTATCAATAAATAATAGAAAGAAAGAAAAAAGTCAGCACAAGCACCTGACTGACAGGGATTTTAAAGGCCTATATCCCCTTTAAGATGCATGGACATTTTATCTTCATAAGCTTTTTGTGAGACTCAAAATAAGCTAATGCAGATATTAGGCACATAAAAAGTGCTCAAGAGCAATATCTCTCTTGAACAAAGACACAGAAATTCTTTAAAAACATTACCTAATTAAATCCAGCAAAGAAAACCATTATGACCAACTGGGGGTTTATCCCAGGAATGCAAGGTTGGTTTAACATACAAAAATTAGTCAATGTAATCCATCACATTAAACAGACTAAAAATGAAAAGTGATATAATCATCTCAACAGATCTAATGTATAAAAAGCATTAAATAATATTCAGTGCAGATTTAAAAAAAAAACCCTCAGTAAACTAAGATTAGAAGGACATATTCTCATCTAGATAAAGATCATCAACAAAAAACCTATAGCTATCATCATACTAAATAAAGACTGAATGCATGCCCCCTAAGATTGGGAACAGAGTAAGAATGTCTATTCTTATCACTACTATTCAACATTGTACTGATTTTAACCAGTCTAATAAGATTAGAAAATAAATAAAAGATATATGGATCAGAAATGAAGAAATAAAACTGTATTTATTTATAGATGACATGATTGTCTAAGTAAAGAAATCCTAAAAAATCTACTAGAATCAATGAATTTAGCAAGGTTGCCGGATACAAGGCCAGTATACAAAAATGATTGAATTTTTATGAATTATCAATGAATAATTTAGTAGTAGTATAAGAGTAATACCATTTATAATGGCATCAAAATTATGAAATATTTAGGAATAAATTTAGCAAAATATGTGCAAGACCTATCCAGTGAAAAATGTAAAACATTGCTTAGAGGAATTAAAGAGAATCTAAATAAATGTAGATAATATACCATGCTTATGGATGGAAAGACTCAATATTATTAAGATGTCAGTTCTCCTCCAATTGCTCTATAGGTTCAACGCATTTCCAGCCAAACTCCCAGAAGGAGTTTTGCAGAAATCGCAAGCTGATTCTGAAATGTTTAGGAAAATGGTAAGGACCTAGAATAGCCAAAACACTTTTGAATGAAAAGTTGATTTTGAATAAAAAGAACAAATTTGGAGTTCTTTTTTTTTTAATATTTTATTTATTTATTCATGAGAGACAGAGGGGGAGAGAGAGGGGGAGAGAGAGAGAGAAACAGAGGGAGAAGCAGGCTCCCAAGGAGCAGGGAGCCCGATGTGGGACTCGATCCCAGGACCCTGGGATCATGACCTGAGCCGAAGACAGACGCTTAACCATCTGAGCCACCCAGGCGCCCTGGAGTTCTTTATTTATACTGCCTGATTTTGTGAGTTAATATAAAGCTATGGTAGTCAGGACAGTGCAAACATAGATATAGAGAAAAATGGGTAGTTCTGGGCATTAGTGTACCAAGCAGCTAAGAGAAAGGAGAACTCTGTGCGAGCTGAGGCAGAGAAGTCTTTATGGGCCAGAAGGGACGGGGGACCAGAGGGTAAACACCCCAGATTTAATCTGCAGATCTGAAATACGTGATGGAATTCCAAGGTGTATTTGTCTGGGTTCTCCAGAGAAACAGAATCTATAGGAGATAGATATAGTTATGAAGGTTGAGAAATCCCCAGACCTTCATTCAGCAAGCTAGAGACCCAGGAGAGTGGATAGTACAGTTCCAGCCTTAGTCTGAAGTCTTGAGAACCAAGAGAGCTAGTGGTGTTAATCTTACTCTGAGCCCAAAGGAAGGAGTAGGCTGGTGGTGCCCCAGGTCAAAGATAGTCAAACAGAGAGAGCAAATTCTCTCTTTACTCAGCCTTTTGTGTCTTATCGAAGCCTTCAATGGATTGGATGAGACCTGTCCATATTGGGAAGGGCAATCTGCTTTACTCAGTCTACTGATTCAAATCTCATCCAGAAACACCTTCAGAATATTATTTAATTAGGGCCTCCTGGAGGGCTCAGTCGGTTAAGTGTCTGACTCTTGGTTTTGGCTCAGGTCACGATCTCAGGGTTGTGAGATTGGGATCCATGCTCGGTGGAGTCTGCTTGAGATTCTCTTCCTCTCCCTCTCCCCTTGCCCCTCCCCTGCTCGTGCACATGCACTCTTTCACATAAATAAATAAATGAATGAATTAATTAAAACCCCAAACCTATTAAAAAAAGAATATCGTTTATTTTATTTTTTAAAAATAGTTTATTTATTTATTTGACACAGAGAGAGAGAGAGCACAAGCAGGGGGAGCAGAAGAAGGAGAGGGAGAAGCAGGCTCCCTGCTAAGCAGGAGCCCGATGTGGGGCTCCATCCCAGAGCCCTGGGATCATGCCCCGAGCTGAAGGCAGACGCTTAACCGACTGAGCCATCCAGGCGCCCCCCCCCCCAAAATATTGTTTAATTAGATATCTGGGTGCCCTGGGGCCCAGTCAGTTTGACACAAGATTAGCCATCTCAGAAGGCCTTGGTTCCACCTTGGAGACTTTTGATTTTATGGGTCTGGAATTAGATCAAGGAACTGTTATTTTTCATAAATTACCCCAAGTGATTTTGACATACAGGTGTCTTAAAATTTTTCTTAACCAGGATGTTGGAAGGGTTCCTGCCTGGGTGAGAGGATAGTACTGCACATCCAGGGCCTAGTGAGCCTATACAGATTAGTCTGGTCCCTTGTTGGAGAGGAGAGAGGAGGAAATGAGAATTGCAGGGAAGGACATCAGGTGATGTTTTTTATTTTCTGTATTTTATGAGGCTTTGACATCTTGGGGCCTCGCTAATCCTGGAGAGACTGTTCCTCCCCAGGGTTAGCTAATTCCTAGAGACAGTAAACAACTTGCCTATGCGCAGGCCTTTCATAGGCAAAGCAACCAATCCAAAGTCCACACTCCCAATCACCTCCTTTATCTCTCTCACATGCCAACCCAATGTGTCCCCTGCCCTCAATCACCTTCCTGTGTCCATTCCTTTCTGGGAAAACCATGATAAAGGCTTTGTCCTAGGCTTTCCCTTCACTCGTTCTGGCTCCTGACCAACACTGGTGCTTCCCAGTGTGGCCGCATGTGGTACACCACGCCTCCTATTTCTAGGAATCTGCCAGTAAAAATGTTTTCCTAACAGTCATTTCCATGTCTGTGTGTCTTACCATCAATGATTAAGAAAAATCCCAGATACATTTTAGAGAGGAACAGGGACTGTTTCATTGCTAACACTTCCTTTTAATTTTTGTCTTAACAAGTCTATGGATAAAAGAATCTTACCAATGATGATTGACAGCTGGCCCCAAGAGCAGAGATCTCCATGGGCCACGGACAAAAATGTGGGCTCCTGTTCAAGCATGCTGCACATATACCCAGTCAGACCCCTAGTTATCTTCACTGATGTTCCAAAGCAAGTGCTAAATTTGAGAAAGTGCCAGAGAGAAGCTGCATATAATTCTGTAAGCCACTAAGGGGCTTTTGACTTTTTGAAAGGCAACGGAGGGACCCTCCCTTAACAAGAGTTAAAGATAGCAAGAGGACACACTTTAGATTTTTACCTGGAGTCAATCTCATTAGCTGACCAATTTAGAAGACATATAATGTAGTCTTAGCTTTCACGACAATGAGTGCATTAGGTTTGGTGTGCCTGCCTTGGGAGTAATCTTTTGCGAAAGTCTCAAAGGAGGCAGTTAGGGGCTATTTGTTCAATGCAGGAGAAAAATGTCTATTCTATTCTAAATAGCAAATGTTTTAAAGATCACCAAGACTATGAATTTTTCCTCTTTCCTTCCCTCTACTCCATTGTTCAAATCATTTTGAGCTGGTGTTGTGTGAATCCGGTTTTAAAATACATTTTTGTTTTATAGTCGAATTATTTTTAATAACTAATTGCATCTGTTCTTTCTAATATTGTTGGCTGCCTCCTCTGGGACATCTCTACCAGAATGAGAAATATTTCCTTGGAAATAAAGAGCTCTAAACCCCACAGTGCTTGGAAGTGAGGAATGTGTAGACTGGAGATGGTTTGCAGAGTTTGGATAGAAGCTGTGTTTGATAATAGTAGAGGCATGGTGACATGAAAGTCGTCCTGAGCTTAAAGATGGGTTGTCACTTATAAGGAGTTGTAAAAGATACCCAGAGTTTTTATTGCAACTCTTCTATAGTAGTTACTTCACATGTGTTTTCCTTTCTCGGCTTCCCAAAGGTATGCAGGAAAACATTCCATAAAATGTTACTCTTTGAGAAGTTTCCTGTTTCATCAATTCTTTGTACCTTTGCTAAAAATTTGAAAATGGTAATTCGGCGTTTGCCTCCTCCCTTTTTTACTGTGAAATTTCTCAGTATTTGTAGTGCCAACTCTAGGCCTTTCTAAACTGTACTTGATTTAATGGGTCTAATGAGAACAAATGAGAGATTTTTCAGGTCCAGGATGCCAAGTGAAGTCTCCGATTCTCTTCAGAGTCTGGTCCTCATACTTCAAGTCTCACATTCTGCCCTTGAGGAAGCTCTGCTGTCCTCAGTGTTCTCCCTCCTGAGCTCTGTGCTCTAGCTCTGGCCCTGACCTCCCTCCCAAGCCCAGGCCTACATTTTAGTCATTTCCTACAAGTCTCCATGTTAATGTCCCTGGAGGCTGCTTTGTTTCTGTGATTCTACATCTCCAACAAATGGGAGACTATGCCTGACCTATCCTTCACCAAAGGAATTCGGGGTAGGGGTGGGGGGTCCTGCCTCACGAAGGGTCGGCCATGCACCAAGCTTAGCACACCACAGTCTTCTCTGTCCTAGAATTAAGGAAACACCAGAAACACCCTTTAGATGGGAAACCAGGAACTCGGTGGGGAGTCTCAGTGGGCAGTGGAGTTAAAGGCTATTCTGCCCTCCCTCTAAGTGGGGAGGGGCTAATGGAAAGCCGCCAGGCTCCAAGGGACAGGCTGGTTCCACAGCTAGAAAGCTGGGCTAGGGCAAAGTCCAAGAGTAAGAGCCCCAGTCCTCTGAAGGCTGCAGATCGTGAGCATGCTTCAGACAAACCCCCCGGTATGGGCTGGGGGAGAATGTAGGATCCCATCACCCTAAATGCATTCTATGGGACACTCCTGCCCTGAGAAATAAGTCTCCCTTGAGAAATAGTTCTGTAATCAAATATATTTTGGGGGGAAATGTGCAAATAAAGTTCAATGGATTTCTTGATTACAGAAATTCTCAGAGCCCTTAACAAGCTAATGTGCTTTGTAAAGTGGGAGTGTAATACACAGTATTTCCCATAGGTACCTCTTGGTCATGTAACAATCTCTCTCTCTCTCTCTCTCTCTCTCTCACACACACACACACACACACACACACACACACACACACGGTTGTGAAATGCTGGAATTGTGTGGAACAATTTCTACAATAACTCGTTATTAAGTGAAACGCTACCAGCCTCTACTATTATCAAACACAAACATGGCAGAGGATTTACTGGGATCCAGAACTGCGGAATGACTGGGGAGGGGCAAAGGAGATAAGATGAAATCCCCCTACAGGCCATTTAAATGGCCCAAGGCTGGAAGCAAGGGCTCTCTTGGGGTCAGTACGCCTGAAACAAGGGTGCATGCATGGTGGGTGCTCCCAGGCACATGAACACAGTCTCGACCACCCACACCCAGCCAGGGTGGCTTAGGAGCAGAAGCGCCTCATGGACCAGGATGGTAGTAGATTCTGGAAGGGATTAAGGCCACTCAGAGAAAGAGTGAAGAAACCTAGAACATCTGCTTTCGTTTTGCAGGCCACCAGGCTTTGCATCAGCTGTGTAAGCTTTTCGGAGCCCTTTCCCTAGGAAGGTAGCAGTTCAGGGGACAGGCCAGCACTCTGACCTGAGAGAGAGGACGAGGTGTAGCCCTGGTACCCCTCTCTCCCAGCCAGGTGATCTTGAGTGAGCCCCCTTTTTCTCATGTCTGCAGGGAAAGCCCTACCTCACAAGGCTCTTGCACGGAATAACTCAAGCCACGCAAATCCGAGAGTGGACCTCATAACCAAAAAGCCCTATCTGAAGGGCAGGACCGTCAGGAATCATCACCCTGTGGGAAGTGAGGGGAGGGCAGGGTAGGGTGGGGAGATGTGTTTGTGCAGGACCTCGGCTCACCCTTTGGGCGCTGCTTACAAGAGGGAGTCAGCGGAAGGCCCAGCATGGGTTGCTGGGTTCAGGTAAACCTCGGGGGTTTTCTGTCCTTGGGGCACGTTACTGGGGCATTCCTTTTCCTCAGACACTGTCGCTGCTGACTCTCCTACTGATCCTTCCTCAGAAAGTTTGCAGGATTCAGCTCCCAGGTGCATAGGATTAGGGTCACCGGAGGAGGAAGCGGCTTGGATAATGGTTCTACAGCTTCAGTGCACCCTGTTAAAACAGAGTTTCTGATTCAGCAGGAATGTGCATTTCTAACACATTCCCAGACTGTTCTTTGAAAACCGCTGCCTTGGGCTGACCAGATTGGAGAGTGTAGGGAGCCCTCCCTCCGGGGGTTCAAGAGTCGAGCTCACTGCTGGCCTCTGGCCCTTCCTATAGCAGCTTTCCTCAAAATCCCATGGAGCCTGTGTGTCTGCCAGTGCTAATGGGTCGGTGGGGGGGGGGGGCGCGGTTTGGCTGTCCACTACACCTCAGGGGAGGATTGGGCAGTGTCCTGTTTGTTCAGCCGCATAACCAGCCAGCCTCCTCGCCCACTAGGAATTAGGATAGTGCAGCCCTTTGACACCACGTCGTGTACTTTTTCTCAAAGGCTGCATGCACCTGTGTTCCAGGTTGGAACCTTAGCCAAGGTCTGTGTCAGGGTGCTGCTTTTTAACTCGGTCAGTTTGGGGGTTTTGCCTCTATGGGCTGAGGGCCTTTTGCTGAGTGCCAGCCACGGCCCTGTGACCTTCAGCCAGCAGATGGGCCCGTAGGTGGAGTGGTGGTTACGGCTGGGCCATCCAGTTATTGCTTCTGGCCCCCACGTCCAGTCTGCCCGGGGCCCCTCCTCACGCGTGTTGCCGGGTTACCTGCCAGTGCTTGCTTATTCCATCCAGTCCTCGCCGTGGCTGGCCTCTGGGTCACTGAGGGCCTGGAGTCTTCATTCGGGCATCATTTTCATATCCCTGAACACCCCAAACACAGGGCTGGCTCCTCATGCTGCTTTTCATGTGACTTTTCCTCACCTCATTTCTCTACTTTTCCATTCACTTGGTTTGTACCATTTCTTTTCAATGCCCCAAAGCCTGGGGTTCAATTTTTCTCCAGATTTTATTTTATGGGATTAGAGTCAAGCCCTGTGAAACTTGCTTTATATGAAGTAATAATCATTCATCTCACAAAGGTGTTCTCATTCTAGCACCATGGGGTCTGTTTCCTGTCAAAAACTTAACAATTTATGACAACAGAGTTTTAAAAAAATAGCTTTATTGAGATATAATTCACATACTGCCATACAATTCACCCAATTAAAGGATACAATTCCTTGCTCTTTAGTGTATTCGCAGATCTGTACAACCATTACCACAATTTTAAAGCATTTTCATCACCTCAAAAAGAAACTCCATACCCTTAACGCTCATCTAATTATTCCCCACTTCCCTGTGCCCCCAGCCCTGAGCACCACAAATCCACTTTCTCTATACAGACTTCCCTGTTTGGGGAATGGAATCATGCAATATGCAGGCTTTTGTGCGTGGCTTCTTTCGCTTAGTATAATGGTTTCAAAGCTCATCCATATTGTAGCATATACCAGAACTTCATTCCTTCTATGACTGAATAATATTCCATTGTATGGCTACACCATATTTTGTTTATCCATTTGTTTCTCTCTTCTGTGGAAACAAACCTGTTAGAGAAATTTGAAAAATTATTCAGGGTTTCCCAAAGCAGATCTTGGTTTCATAAATGCTTTGAGTTTTCCAACCCTTTCCAAAAGTCATTAGAAATTGTTGAAAGAAGCTGGCATTTTTTGTATGTATTCTTTCATGACATTGTCATCCTCCATATTGAAATCACAAACATCTACCCGGTAACTAATAGCTCTGTGGTGAAATAGAGTAAGGATAGAAGCACTGCTGGAGAGACCGCATCTACCGTCATGTAATGCGTCTTCATTTATTTGAATTTACTTTACAAAAGGCGCTGAAATGGTTTTATAAAGAGAAAGTACATCTCAGATGGAGTCAGACAGGCCTCCTCTTACTGCGGCTTCCAGATCTGTTTCCTTCAGTGGAGCATCTCATTGTCCGCCTCCCCTGATCTTCTCTGGACTTCACTACTACCTTCCCTTATACCTCGTGCCCTCTGCCACCTCCCTCTCCTCCACCAAGCCCGTCCCCCACTCCTAGGAGTTCTCAAGGACCCTGGGATAGGGAAATAGCTCTTTTTCTCTCACAGAGGGTCAGGAAATCCTGATTTAACTCAAATAGAGTTTCTGCAAGGAAAGGACAATTAATTAAAGATGAGAAGCTAGCTGCTTCTTGAGGGGAACATTGCATTGGGTAGTTTTTCTTTTTTTCCCACTAGCTATGGGAAAACCAGATCAGTGAGCTGCAGAAGTGACCCAGTTCACACTGAGCAGCCTAATGACACACAGGAAAGCAGGACTGGGTTATTCTGTATTAATGTGAAATCAAATCGTACCGTTTAAAATGGAGAGGACAGGATCCAGTCACACACAGATCCCCAAATGATGGCTAGAAAGAAATCCAAAGGGGTTAGTAGTTATTTTTACATAAAGAAAAGAAAAAGAAAATGAAATCAGACTTAAAAAAGAAACCTGGGACATTTAGAAACTTGGATTAGGTAGGTCTGAAGGGGAGTGGGGAACATGCATTTCTAAAAATTCCCAGGTGATCATGAGGCTGCCAGTCAAGGACCACACTTTGAGAACCACTGATTTAGAGAATTTTCCAGCCCTGAGTTTTCCCTTTATCATTCCTGACATTTCCTCCCTCTTCCCCCCCGCCATAAAACTACTAGGGAAAGCCAAGAACATGTCCCTTTCTTTGACCTAGCTCCATAAAATCATCCACACACACTTCCCCAAATCCTTACATTGCAAAAGGGCATCAATGCATGCAACAACAATTTCAAAAGAACTATTACCAAAATGTTTTCAGCAGGATCAGCACCAATGGGATAATGTCAGAGCCTCCACGAGAATTTGCATCTTTGGATATAGAGGTTGCTTGGGTACTACTAGTGAAACATACACAAGCATCCAGCCCTGTTACCTTATAGTTCCTTCTTCGAGTTAGCACCTTCTGTATTTCCAAGGAAGTTCCAAGAGAGCCAGTGGTAGGGGGTGGGCATGGGGGGCGCATATGTGGATTGATCTCTAATTTCTTCTGGCATCTTCCATTGGACTCCAAGCAAGTGGAGAATTGAGGGAGGGACTGTGTGTGTGGTTCAGAGGAGTTGGGGAGGGGACTGTTCCTTTTTTCTTTCTAGCTCACTGGATGTTTCCTTTCCCCAACCCAAATATATCGGGAAGGAATATGTTTGTAGCCAGCACTGAAAGAACTTTTACTTCTGTTGAGATCAGCAACCTAAGCTTTCAGCCATTTGCTCATTCACTCAAATGAGTGAATGAGCAAAGCAACAAGGAAAACCCTTGGAACAAATATTTTCCCTTTTGCCTTACAGGTGGTAACAGTATGAGGTTAGATAAACCCTCAGTCCAGGATGCTCACGGAAGGGTGCCTTTGGGTTTCCAGATCTCTTGACAGGAATACCCTGCATATGACCTTGACCAAAGAAAAACCCAACCGAGCAAAAAAAATCATGAAAAGAATACCACAACTTCCATCAAGAACGTATTTTGGTCTGAAAAGGTAAAAATGTGATGAATCCCTTCTCCTCATCTCTATGTGCAGCCATTGGTGGTACAGGATGGCCCTTGGGTGAGCCTGGGTGGTCGCACTGTCCCAATTTGAGACTTCAGTGAATTCATGTTACTTACAGGGCCTGTCAGTGCCTCCCAAGCAGGAGACATTCACCTCTGAAGAGAATCGAACGCGGGGGAAGCTTTGTTGGTGATGTAGCTGTCACATCCTATTAGTGCATGGGTAGGTCTCACCGGGTACAGGAGGGATGTCATTTACAGACAGAAATTGCATAATTAAGCTTGATAGAATTTTGATGCTTTCTTGGCAGTGCAATTTGTTCATCAAGTAAAAAGCCTTTAGGAAGCTGGTCACATGGAATTTGAGACTCCAGAGTTCAAGACTAAGTATCTTCCCCAAGTGGGACTTGCAACTGGGGAGCTGACTTGATTTACAGCAATAATAAAGGTCCTTGGGAAGACTCACTTTTGCCTCTGGTTTCCAGTCTCGTTGATCCAGCTTTGAATGGGTACAAGGATGAAGACGAAACCAGATTTTTTTTTCCAAATTGTTGGAGAATGTGGACCACAGGCATTGACTTTAGTTACTTCCTATTTATTTTCTTCCAAAAAATCATTTCATTGTTGTTGTGAAGTATATATAACTCACGTCTGGAAAAGAACAGCAAACACACAATATATAGCCCACATCATGATTACAAAGCAAACACCACGGTATCCACTACTGCTGGAGATTTTTGAACTCCGTTGTACAAGAAGACTCAAACAATATACCTTCCTTTTTGTCTGGCTTCTTACACGCAACACTGTTCATGAGGTTATTCATGTTGTTGTGTGTCGTTGTTGCATGTAGCAATAGTTTTTCATTTTCACGGTTGTGTAGAATTCTCTTCTGTGACCAGACGTCCTTTATCCATTCTACTGTTGAGAGACATTATGGTTGCTTCTGGTTTTTGACTCTTACAAAGAGTGCTGCTATGAATATTCTCGCACATGTCAACCTATATGAAGCACTTGACAGTTACAGTGCCTGGGCCTCCACCTTAGAAAATTCCAATTTTCTGTCAGTGAAAATGGCTGAGGTGCAGGGTACGCATCTGTCCAACTTTAGTAGCTAAGATATTTATTTTATTTTTTAAAAAATATTTTTTTAAATACTAAAATATTTCAGTAGCAAAACCATTTTTCAAAGATACTGTAAAAATATATCACCAGTGAGGTAGCCGAATTCAGGATCTGACATCTTCCATTACTAGTCATGCCGTTTTGGGAGCCCCACCACCAGGTGACCACTGATAACATATCGCAAGTTGTATATGAAAATCCGTGTTTTGCAAGAAGACTCAGCTCTGCCTGCTTCAAATTAAGGCCTTTTAAGAAATGTCTCCAGAAGAACTTGTTGGAATGGCTTTGTAACTATAAGTAAACAGAAAAGAAAAAAAGGTATAATTTGATGCTTCACCTAAGATGAAAAATGTCTTTCAGTAGTTTTCTACAATTTGGCCATAGGCAGATGTATATTTTTCTATAGGCTGATAAGGGGAAAAAAAATCCTGTTTTGAATTGCAACAGACCTACGGTAGAAAAAGCGCGCGTTTCTGGCCACATGGGATTCTGTAACACTGGGTGGGACACTATACTGACCCCCTTTTAAACCTCTTTAAAACTTTATGTACATTCTAGCGGAACAAAGTGTTTTGGGATAAAAAGCAGTAGAACTCTGGGCCTACCTGGTCCCTGTGAGAGCTGACACTCGTGTGGGGAAAAGACAACAGGAGGCTCTTGTCTCCCCTGTACTCTCTCCTAATAGATCCAGATGTTGATATCGGCAAGGATGAGTTTACACGGCAGTTCTGTGCAGGGAGCTGAAGCGATGTACCCCCCCCCCCCCCCCGCTCCCCACGCAGTCCCAACAGCACGTACAGCTCCAAGGATGGTGTGCCAACATTGAACAAAAAAGCCCAACACCACCTTGAGCTTCCAGCGAACTTGTGCGTTTTTGCCTCGGTATCATTTTGGATGAGAAAGATCAAGGATTTGTGCTTTGGCCCCTTGCATGCTTCCAGCAGCTTCTCGGTAATAGCAGCGCTTACTGTTCCACGTGAGCTTTTAGCGCATGACTGTGTGTGCCAGTCTTCCAGCTGGCATTTTAATTTGAGACGGTATACCAGCCAAGATGGGGGAAGAAATCCAAAAGGCAGCTTGTGGAGGAGGAGGAGGATTCGTCAAGTGGTGGAAGGACACCTCTGAGGACTTTCAACAAATCAGCAGACTGACCCTGCCGCTCCAAAGCTGGCTGAGGCCGCCACAGCATCTTTCCCTGTGCTGGGAAGATGCTGAAGAGTCAGGTTGTTAAAACCATCCTAGCATATGTGAAGACGTCCTCCACTGTCAAAGATCAATTAATTGAGCTCCTCCATTCTCAAAAGGGAAGGTTCACAGAATTTCCCAAAATAGGTTGTCCGACTCAAAAACTGCTTTTCAATATTTAGCAAACTCCATTTGAGCTAGAGTGGCTAGGAGTAAAATCGATCAACAGTGTGTGTGTGAACAGCTTTGGGAGGCAGCGTGGTGCAGGGGTTCGGAGAACAGTTTCTGGAGCCAGATGCTTGGGACTGAATCCTAGCATTATCACTTCCTAGTCCAGGTGACCCTGGTAAGTTACTGGATTACTTTCTGCCTTAGTTTCCTCAGTGATACCCGCTGTATAGGGTTGCTATGGCACTAAACAATAAAGCTAGTGCCTAACCCATAAGAAGGTACGCGATAAATGTGAGCTCTTAATGTGCAGTGTGAGAGCAAGAACGCTGTAGGCACTGAGGAGATCTGGGTCATGATCTAGAGGATGGCCTTCCAGGATTACTCAGCCTGGGCTCCTCAGAGGCAAATGCATACTGATGAAACAGGGTTAGGGTAACCTGTCCTGTCTTCTGGCACCTTACTGAGATAACACAAACACCCAGTGGCTTCTTAGATGACTACCCTTGTTGCGCTCTGCCATGAGATGACCAGGGATGTGGTCAACACCCATTCCCGCAAATCTAGTGAGACGAGTGACCTGATACCACTCAGCATAGGGACCACAGCACCAGGGGGCTCTCCCTTTCTTCTCTCAACTCAGATCTCTTTAATTTCTCTAATTTCAAATCTTCCTCTTGCTTTGCCATGACTTTTTACTCATTCATGTGTTTAAAGATATTTGTTGGACACTAACTGTGTCCCAAGCACAGTGATAGGCACTGGGAATATCATAGCGGGCTTTACGTTCTTGTGAGGGATTTAACAGACACATAAATAAATGATACATGATGAGATATATCATACTATGAAGGAATCCAGCAAGGGACTGAGAGAGAGATTAACAGGAGAGGAGAGGAGAGGGGATGTTCATTTGAACGGGAGGGTTAACAGTGCCAGGTTCCCTCCGATCAAGAGAAGGAGGGTCTGTGAAAAGTGAGTGGGGTGGAGAGGGCACCCTAGGCGGAGGGCACCACATGGCAAAGGTCCTGCAGTGGGAACAAACTTGGGATGGAGACAGCAAAGGGGCCAGTGAGGCAGAGCCGAGTGAGCCCCGGGGAGGACAGTGAGAGGGGGACAGAGCAGGTAGCAGGAGGCTCGGAGTAGCAAAGGGAGGGGATGCTCCTATTCTTAGTGCAATCCCTGCCTCACTCTTCTGGCAGGGGACGCGCTCTTTCTCTTCGTGGTTCCAGTCCTCCACCCCCACCCAAACTGGCCCCATCCCCTAGCACAATGCCATGGATGTAATGGATAATAGTTGCCAAATACAATGGTAGCCTCTGGTGGTTTGGGTCTACTTTAAAGGATGAATTAGTCCAAAAACTTGGAAAATGAGAGCTGGTAGAGCTCCCAGCTGATCACTTATCTTCGCACTTGGTTTTACACTTGGAAATTTCTCTTTCATAAAGATAAGTCCTGATCTTGTCTAATGCAGGAGACGATTTTCTCAGAAAGCTCTGTGCAGACTAAATTCTGCCAGGGGGCTGGCAGATTGAAGAAATCCCACTTGTGGCCATTTTCTATAACATCTATTATGAAATGTGAATAATGAATAATGAATCCTCCGTCATTCAGATACAAGTTTATATTTTTGTACATGTCCAATGCATGACCTGGGTCCAGTGTCCTTGGGCCGACCTCCCTGCCCAATTGGTTGGTAAAATCCTGCATCTGGGTATAGCTCTCCTTAACCAGGGATGGGAGGAAACGGTTGCTTTTCACAGCAAAAAGCTGGCAGAAATGAGAACATTTTTACTTATTGCCACATGGAGAAAGCAGCTGGTTTTTTAAAAAATACTGTGCTTTGGGAACCTAGAGGCATTGTGTTAAATGCATTATGTGCACGCTTTATTTCATTCACTATTTAACAGGCGAGGAAACCAGTGGTCAGAGAGATGAACGCTGATCTCTGAGCCGACATAACTGTCAGGATTTGGACCTGGTTTTTCTGGTTCGAATTTAACTGCTGATGGGCAGCTCTCAGACACCACTTCTACCATCACACTAGCCTGGGGGTGGTGTTACTTCACTTCTCATATTTTGGCACGAGTCTGGATACACAACTCATAGTACACCGTAGACTAGGCTAGAATGTGAAACAAGCTATGCGATGGGCTGGGGGAAGACACAAGGGACAGAAATACAGGGAGGAAAATGTAGTTACTTGTAAGATATGATGCATTAATCTTCAGTCCATAGGGCCTCTTTCTAAGGGATTTCCACTTTAAAAAAAAGACATTTCTACCCCATCCTTAGGAATTGGCCCATAGGACTGGGGTGGAGCCTGGGAATTTGCATATTTAAAAAGGTCTGTCCAAGGACCGGGATGTGTAACCAGGTGTAAGAATATGCAGTACCCAGCTGCTTGGCCTCCAGACTGCCTCATTAAGGCATATTCCAGTTTCCCTCCACCACCCAGACCATCCTTGGAGAGCTCTGGACTCCTAGAACACCTAACTCGAGAGAGAAAGAGTTCTTTCTCCCACTGACATCCTGTTTGTTGCTTCGGGCAATTTCTTCTTCAGGGGAAGAGCCTCCATCTGTCAGGCCCTAACCAGATTACAGTGCAACACAATCAACCCAATATTCAGACAAGAGACATACCTCAGGCCATGGGGCTAAGGAGTCACGGTGTCATCATAACCCAAAGTCCAGAACACCCCAACCTCTTCCTGTTATGAAAAATTGCCTTCCTGGGCTCTATTCACTATACTTCCTAAGTATTGCTTTTTGCTTCGGAGGCTGATAAACTAATCTGTTGATGTGTCATTGAATTCTGATACATTAGGATCAACGTCTGAATAGCTGTTTTCCTTAGATAATAATGTGATGAAAGCCCTTGTTCTAACCTTAGTTTTGGCATAAGACAAATGTAGGGTCGAAACTACCTATAAATTTCAAGACCTCTCTGAGCTTATTCCTTCCTGTGTAGGATAGGAATGGGAAACATTCACCTCATGAGGTTATTTTAATGATGAAATGAGATCACAAATGTAAAATACTGGCTTTTCAACCTGGGTTCATATTGGAATCATCTGGGCAGGGTTTTTTGTTTGTCTGTTTTTAGAATTTTTTATTTATTCATTTGAGACAGAGAGATACAGAGAGAGAGAGAGAGAGCAGGAGCAGTGGGGAAAGGCAGAGGAAGAGGGAGAAGCAGACTCCCCGCTGACCAGGGAGCCCGACATGGGGCTCGATCCCAGGACCTGGAGATCATGACCTGAGCTGAAGGCAGACGCCCAGCCATCCGAGCCACCCAGGCGCCCCTGGGCAGTTTTTAAAAAAATACCTATGCCTGGGGGCGCCGGGGTGGCTTAGTCGGTTATGCATCCAACTCCTGATTTCAGCTCAGGTTATGATCTCACGTCTCAGGGACACAGTGAGGGCAGGGACCAGAAGGTAGACATCCTTGAATTCTTAACACATAATTAGTGCCTAGCACTGATAGCTGTTTGATAAAGTTGAAGGGAAAAAAAGTGATTGTAATTCCTTATTCCAGCTTAACTTGATTTGAAATGAATTCCCACTGTCTCCATGGTCCTTGGTTCTTCCGGCTGGAGTGGCCATGCCTGGAGCATGCCCTGCCCCTCTGCTACTCAGGCAGGTCAAGCTTCGATTGTCTGCAAACTAACAGGAGAATTTTGGCCAAGTGAGGCTGCATTTATGCACTGATCGGAAGTGGGTGTAATGGTGTAATATCCCTGCTCATGGTGCTCAAGCAGAACATTTTTCCAACGCTTTAGCCTTTGAATGGTCAAAGTCATCTTTGGAGATTTGGGTCTAGTTTAGTAAGAAAATTGCTTCCTACTTTTTGATTCTGAGACTTATTGATGATGGGTGATGAGATGACAAAGAGGAATGCAGACTAATCTCCAGCAGAAAGTGTCCCTCTACCCAAGAGTTACTGGAACATTTGTACTTATGTGTGTCTGTTTACAAGGCATGGACCTCTATGTCTATGACCAAAACCAACCTGAGGAGTCATGAGATCAGAATTTGAAGTGGATGTCACTGAGGAAACATAAAATTCTTAACAGGGCAACTTTTCTGATCTTAACCACATTTCAATCAAGAGCAAATCTAACATTCTGTATATAAATAGGAAAGTTCCTCATCCTGAGCTTGAGTGATGTGAGGCAACTGAACAAAAGGGTCTCATGACAAGGTGTTTGCCTTTTTTATGCAAATATGAGATAAATATTCATGGGGCTTTATTTTAGAGAGAGAAATTTTAAATGGCAAAACTAATTTAAGTTTTATTTCACATGTGCACAAATACCTTAAATCCTTTTGGGAACAAGGGAGGGGTATAATTGTACGTTTTTAAATGTGCAAGTGCATGTGTGCTTGTACATATTTGCCCATTTTCAGTGAGAATCAGGTATTGAATCATGGTCAAAGCCAATGAGGGGCCTGAGGGCTTGGAAAAATCACAGAATCATTATTGTGTGAAAATCTCATAGTGTTCACCCATGAATTCCTTGGGCCTAATCATATCCAGATGGCAGGTGGGCTGAAGTTGCCCAGGGACCAACCAGATGCTGTGGAAAAGGAATCCCATGTTGGCACCCAAGCTGCCAGCATTCTGGGACTGACTCACCCACACTTGTGTGGTGGGTCCAGCAGGCCTGAAGACTCAGTTCTGGACTGCACTGTCTGAACTATCCGTAGATGTCCACAGTTTAGACACTGGAGAGACCATTTAAGAAAATGAGGCTAATAAACCACAGTTCAGGTTCACTTTTCCTTTTCTGATTCTAGTAATTAGTCTTAATTTCTTTCAACTGTCTTCAACATAAATAGTTTTTCCTTTTTCCTTTTTATTATGGAAAACGTCAAACATACCAAAAGTAGAGAGAGGAGTGTAACCAATCCCTACGTACTCATCCCCCCTCGGCAGCTCTCAACTCACGGCCCATCTTTTTCATCCATAGTAATCCATCTCCACTCCTGGTTTAATGCAAAGCAAATTGCAGGTATAATAATACTTAGTAAAACCGTTTGTTTTCTAAGCCATCATTTAAATAATCAACCATTTAGAAGTCAGAAGTACTAACTTGATTACCATCCGGTTATAAACCATTGGATGTGGCCAAATTCAGCTGCCAGAGGAAATAAAATAATTGTTGGGGCTGAATTTAACTTCTTTTTCCAAAATAGTTTGTGTAGTCAGATACAACTGCTGTTTGTAAACTCTTCTGAACCTAAAGTAGCAAGGCGCTAAACCGATTATATTTTATTTTATTTTTAAAAAGATTTTATTTATTTATTTGAGAGAGAGTGAGGGAGAGAGAGCTTGAGCAGGGGCAAGGGTAGAGGGAGAGGAAGCAGGCTCTCTGCTGAGCAAGGAGCCCGATGCGGGGCTCGATTCCAGGACCCTGGGATCATGACCTGAGCCGAAGGCAGACGCTTAACTGACTGAGCCACCCAGGCGCCCTTAAACTAATTTTAAATTAGAAATGTTAAAGACCAGCCTCACCTTCCAGACGCATGTCCCAGATGTGTTTCTATCTGCATCTGTGTGAGCAACTCCAGGGCCTTGATGATCCCCCAAAGATATACGCAATTCTTTCCAATCTACAATTTCAGCGTTTCCTCTCTTGGTCTGTGATTTAGAATGTGAATATTGTTTTTTCATTGTTTTAAGGTGAAGAAAAATTAGGACAATGCGCAAACATTTATGAAGCTTTTGTATATATTGAGGTGTTTAGTTTGAATATATTGGGGTACATTTTTCAATTCAAACGGTGTTTGTTATTTTCAATGTAACAAAGAAAGGCTTTAAAATACAATTCATATCCTGAATTATCATAAATGGTGATTATGTCTTTAAAAAAATCTTCATTTTACATAAATAGTTTTCAAACTATTTAGTTTTCACTGATTTAATTGTAATATAATACACGGGAAAGAAAAAAACTCATTAACGTGGACAAACTGAGGTGGCGAGTCTGAATTTAAATATTTAAAGAAATGTATTTTTTTAAAACTATTTTTTATGTACATAAACTAGAACTGATATTGAGATGTTCCCACATTAAGAGTAATGAACAGAAAATACATATGAGTAGATTCTATTTGTATAGAAGTGTTTCAAGGGATTTTATTTACATCATTTGATAAGCAGACTAACTATATCTCTCTAAAGTCTTATTTATGTTATTAGTTTGTTTGGCATACCTTTTCTTTGTATGCTATACAAAAGCAAAATTTTAGTCATTTCAACCAAGAAAGAATTATCAAAAATTCTGAATGAGTAGAATGCAAATTAATGAAAATTTAATTTATAAAACAATCATAGCTACCTAGATATCAGAGAGTAAGTCATTGCGGGGGACCAAGTTTTCCGGGTGGTTGAGGCTTTATCCTTTCAAGCAAATTAGAGGGGGGAGAGGGAGCATTTCTTAATTTTTGTGAAACTTCTAAAATCATCCATACACTTCTCTGTTGTCTTTCTTTACTTCTTCTTCTTCTTCTCCTCCTTCTTCTTCTTCTTCTTCTTCTTCTTCTTCTTCTTCTTCTTCTTCTTCTTCTTCTTCTTCTCCTTCTTCTTCTTCAAGTAGGCTCCATGCCTTGTGTGGAGCACAATGCAGGCCTTGAACTCACGACCCTGAGACCAAGACCTGAGCTGAGATCAAGAGTTGGACACTTAACTGACGGAGTCACTTGGGCACCCCCTTCTCTGTTTTCTTAAGGAGAGCTAGCCACACATCATTTTCCTTTCCTAGGTGATACGAAGCTAATTTGTTGAACAACTGTTATTTCGCCAATATTCAGGGTACTCTGAAGTGGCCTGGGCTATTTGTCTGCTGGAAAGGAGACTCGGAAAGTGTGTCTGTGTGTGAGCATGTGTGCTCGTTGAGATTCCCACACATATCTTCATCCCCAGACCTAACTGTTGCTGTGGCCATTGTGTCTGCTATGGTAAATCACTCCCTTCTCCTATCATCTCCTATCTCCTGGGGAAATCAGGTGATCACATTTGTATTAGAAAGCTGTCTAAGGTAAAGTAGTGTGGCTCTGTGTGTGGGCCTGATGGCTCTCCTGAGAATGGAGTACAGGATGCTGAGTGGGGATCTTCAGGACCCCTCGCTTTGGAGGCTCAGAGTTCAGTCCTGCTCACCTCCTAGTTCTTAACTGGGTTCCAGATAGGTCAGGGCTGTTCCAAGCTGGAGCAATATTATCTGTACCACATAGCGGTTTCTCTTTAGACTAACAGAAAGGATGCCGATCACAATCTTGCATTTATCACAGGAATTACAGGGCACATATGGAGGATGTCATGATGGTTAGAAACTCTGAGATTTTAGAATAAAATTGATTCATTTCTAATCAAGAAGACTCAATTTAGTCAATATTTTAATTTTAAAATAAGCATTTTTTAATCATCTAAAAAAATTCTTGACCTTCACAGCTGAGACAAGTGCTGCTTTTATTTAAAATTTCCGTCTTTGTCAGGAAAAATTAAAATCTGAGTCCTCTCTAATTTGGGCACTTCTCTTGTTGCTGCATTGTAATATAATTATCACATATAACAGATATTAAAATACTTTTTTAAACTAAAAAACTGTTTGCTCTCTTTATTTTCAAAAGTTTTGTTGATTTTTACCAAATAGAGAATTTTGGTATACATAGTGTGGTAGGTGGAATACTGACTGTCCTCCACCTCCTGGGCCCCAAAATGGTTCATGTCATATTCCTTGAAACCTGTGAACGTTACCGTACATGACAAAAGGGACTTTGAAGATGTGATTAAGTTAAGGATCTTGAGATGGGGAGATTATTCTGGATTAAATGCATGGGTCCAATGCCATCACAAGGGTCCTTATAAGAGGGAATCAGGATGGTGGGAGTCAGACAAAGAAGGCCATGTAATGATGGAGACAGCGGGAGATGAAGAGAGGTGCTGGGGAGCAGGGAGCCAAGGAAGGATAGCCTCAAGAAGATGGAAAAAGCAAGCACTGTGTTCTCTCCTAGAGCCTCTGGAAGCAACCAGCCCTGCTGACTTGAGCCCAGTAGAGATTGACTGCAGACTTCTGACCTCCAGAACTGCAAAAGAATAAGTGTGTGTTGTTTTAAGCCACTAAATTTGTGATGATTTGTTACAGCCACAGTAGGAGACTAATACACATTGGAAATAATCTTGGAGGTACTAAAGACCTTCTGCTTAAAAATAAGCAGACATTAACTAAACACAAAATTCATGTAATCAGCTCAGATTTCACCTTCCTCATCCTGTTTATTCTTAAACAGAACAGTAAACATCAGCTCTCTTGTCTTGTTCAATTTCCAAATGAATTCTTAATTTAGAATTAATTCACCTAACAGAAGAAAATGTTCCTCTTTAAGCCTTTTAAAACCTCCACGGATAAGAGCTGGCCTTTCTCCTCACTGGGCTCCCATGTACCATGGCTTCGACTATTTGCTGCTATGACTTTCTGTAAAACTCCACCAGCAAGTGTATTTTTGAGTGACTCATTCTTAATCTTAAAATGTGTTGCAGGATGGTTGTTCTTACAGAGAGATGATTGCTGCAAGCCCACACCATCCCAGGTCTCGCTACGATGATTAAGAGTTGATAAAGAGTTGACCTTGCTACTGTATGCGGAGAATACTGGCAGGAAACTCAACTAGAAATTTGGAACAAGAGGCCAAGTATTACATTTGTAACTTTTATAAGGTCATAATACTATATTGTTTTTAATACTGGACAATACATCCCCCATTTTATACCTTATTACAAATGTGTATTTCCGTTGGTAATGTGCCACATCAGAAATAATTTGGAATAGAGCAGAGGAGCTGACAAGCTTAGCTCACTTTGCTGCTCTTCATACACCTTTCTCTAATGGGGTTGGAGCTGTATGGTGAACTCCTAGAACATGAAATTCCACCGATTTTCAAAGCATTTCTGCCTAAGTCAGAGCCAGAAAGCACGGAGGAGCCACTGGATATAATGAACCCCCCTCCTAAGGTATTTAAGCAAGGGATCCCCTGAGATCCTGATGAATAAGCTGATTCTCAGCCAACACGACATCTCTCTACGCTCCATCACAGATAGGATCTTGGCTGGTGAGCTGCTCAAAACCGAGTGGCAGGGCTAAAAGAGAACTTAGAACTTGCTTCCATCAGAACCCCTCGTTTTGCTGGTGAACAAGCTGAGGTCCCGAGAGGTGAAGGGCCTCACCTGAGGTCACACAGCCACTCAAGGGAAGAGTCAGGGTGGAGACTCACGTCTGACTTTCAAGGTGCCATCCTCCAGGAAGCAGAAATCATAACCCACTATTTTCAAGGACCTTACTGCCTCTTGAAGGCTGTGGAGGGATCTGGGTGTCTAGGGCCTCTGTCTTTGCATTCTTCACCCCCAAAGATGGCCAGAATGATGATTCTAAAGAGCAGGGTGGGATCTTTGTGTGCCCAGACAATCTGTACAGAAGCCTATCTGGAAGTCTAGCCCAGCCTTCCCTGTGTGGAAGTGGGAAGAGTTGGGGCAGAAGTGTGGGCAGGGGGCTAAGCAGAGTCCAGGTGAAGATGCACAGGATGGGTGGCCCAACCCCACACCTGTTCCAAAGCCTAGTATCTGACGGGTCGTGGAGAACTGTTAGAGTCCTTTTTGTATCTTTCTACTGCTCTGTTTCCAGCATTTTCTACAATGTTGTGGTAATCAGGAGCCTGAACACCAGAGAAAACTAAATTATGATTAAAACGATCAGTAAGAACCTCAGAGAAGAAGACTGAAGGAGATGCAATATGTCTAGAGCGCTTGTCAGCAGAGCACGGGAGGCCTGGTGCTGGCCCTAAAACCAAGGTTCAAAGGCAAAAATGCAAAGTGAGAAGCTGCAGGGAAAGGAGAAGGAAGAAAGAAGGAGCAAGGGGGAGGGCCCAGCAGGTATCAGAGGTGGTGAGAGACACAGGAATAGTTACCATGGTGCCGCCATCCCACCCGAAGAGCACAATGGCCATGAGTGGGAGAGAGAAAAAACCAGTCACCAGAGCATCTCAGCTCTCTGGGGACATTTAGTGTGGCACAAACAGCCCTCTGGACACCTCAAGAAGTCCTGACTGCAACGGATAATATAATGATGCCACTGGGTTATCTAAAGAATAAGCTGGGGTCGGCAAAATTTTTCCGCAAAGGTCTAGATAATAGTTTAGACTTTGTGAGCCATACAGTCACAACTCTGCCTCGGCAGGTGCGAATTGTAGACAATACATAAATGAATGAGTTAGCTGTCTACCAAGAACACTACTTATGAAAACAAGGTGCTCTATCTACAAAGACAGGAAAACAAGCTATATATGTTTTTAGGAGCTATTTGGTTACTAGAAACTTAGCCTGTTTAAGCTAGCATCGGTCAATTTTTGTTTTTGAGGATTTAACATGAAACTAGTCTTGTAGACATCCAAAATGGGAAACAAACATGCAGCCAGGCCCACAAGGACCTGGTCCAGAGAGTCAAGGAGTTAAAGTGCTTCTTTCATCGCTGGCAGAGCCGAAGGTCAGGTCCCTTGTCAGAAGCTCTCTATGCTTATTCTCCCTGCTTAGCTCTCAGTGCAAAAAGTGCTGAAGGGGGTGGAACCAGTCCACTTCTGACTTCATATAAACTTCCAATTCGAGTGTCCACATCCTCTAACTGGGTCTTTCAGTGTCCTTATCCCAGATTCTTGGTAGAGAGAATCCTATTGGCTCAGCATGGCCTCGGTGTCCACTCTTGTGCTATCCACTGTGGCCTGTGGGGCCAGTTCATGTGGTAAAATTAAGGAGACCAGAGTAAGAAGCAGGTGTGCGTGTGGCAGGGGTGAGACCATGATGATCAGCATCACTGCTGTATGTATCCTGCTACCAGGAAAACTCCCAACTACTGATACTTCTGGGATACCGGACAATTCATATAGAGATAAAGCCATTTGCTGAGTGAAATAAGTCAGTCAGAGAAAGACAATCATCATATGGTTTCACTCATATGTGGGATATGAGAAATAGCACAGAGGATCATAGGAGAAGGGAGGGAAAACTGAACGGGAAGTCATGAGAGAGGGAAACAAACCATGAGAGACTCTTAACTCTAGGAAACAAAACCAGCGTTGCTGGAGGGGAAGGGGGTGTGGGGGGATGGGGTAACTGGGTGACGGGCATTAAGGAGAGCACGTGTTGTGATGAGCACTGGGTGTTATAAAACAACTGATGAATTATTGAACACTACATCTGAAACTAATGATGTACTCTATGTTGGGTAATTGAATTTAAATAAAAAAAAAGCCATTTGGAGAACAATATAGTATTACTTAGTCAAATTTAGCAATTATTTTGTAGATTTAGCAAATACACAAAGAAATTCTGAGTCAAATGATATAGTAATTCTGCTCCTGGGTATATAAAATTCAAAGAAATTTTCAGGCTGGTTAATAAGGGGACATAGCTGGGAATGTTCCTTTCAATACTATTTGTGGTTGTAGAAAGTTGGGAGCAATCTGAGCGTTGTTACTGGGAGACTGGCATGGGGCCTACATTGAGATGCAGCCTGTGAGCAGCATACTCTTTGGTCCACAGCAGCGGTAAGGACAGCTGTAGAGGCACAGTGCCGAGAGAGACGGGGGAGAGATACAAGGTGAGTCACACAGCCCAACACCACCAGTGTACATCGAAAACCCACACACAGAAAGCACACATTCTGCAGGAGTCTACCCAAACAACATGGTAACTCATTGAAGTCACTCATGAAAAACATATCAGGAACCTCTGTCTGTGACAGAGGCCTAGCTTGTGAGAAACCAGTTCTGCCACCCAGAACAACTATACAAGCTGAATGAAATGTTTGCATGTGGCTTTACTTAGGAAAGGGATCTTTGTAGATGTCCTTAAGGATCTCAGTAGATGAGATCATCTGGGATTATCTGGGTGGGTCCTTATCAGAGACAGAAGAGGAGAAGACACACAGGTTCTATCTAGAAGGCCATGTGAAGATGGAAACAGAGATTGGAGGGATGTAGCCACAAGCTAAGGAATGCCTAGGACCACCAAAAGCTGGAATAGGCAAGGAAGTGTTCTCTCAGAACCTTCAAAGGGAGCAGGGCCCTGCCTACACCTTGATTTGACTTTTGGCCTCCAGAACTGTGAGAGAATACACATCTGTTGCTTTAAGCTACCCAGTTTGTAGTAATTTGTTATGGCAGCTAAATGAAACTAATACAGTGCTGTTACCATTTCCCAAACAATGCAGAGACTGTTTTCTCCACCATGCATTTTTTCTAATTGATAAGTTTCCACTCTTAGACAACAAGATGTTATTGCTATCTTACATGTTAGTTCTACATATATTGTAATTTTTATTTATTTATTTATTTTTGAGAGAGAGAGTGAGTGAGCACTAGTAGGGGGGAGGGGCAGAGGGAGAAGCAGGGAGCCCAATGCGGGACTCTATCCCAGGACTCTATCCCCCCAACTCCGGGATCGTGAGCTGAGCTGAAAGCAGATGCTTAACCGACTGAGTCACCCAGGTGCCCCTCTACATATATTTAAGACCCAACAAGACAGTGTGATTATTGTTTTGTTTTATATATATATATATATTTTTATATTGTTTTGTTTTACATATATATTTTATATATATAAATATATATTAGATATATATAAAATAAAATTTATTTATTTGAGAAAGAGAGTACACTCATAGTGGATGGGCAGAGGAAGAGGGAGAGAGAGTCTCAGGCAGACTCTGCACTGGGGGCGGAGCCCTATGTGGGGCTGCATCTCATGAACCTGAGATGATGACCTGAGCTGAAATCAAGAGTCAGATACTTAACCAACTGCACCACCCAGGTGCCCCCGTTTTGTTTTGTATTTGATAATTTCATTTAAAATTACCTGACTTGCTAGATGAAAGCTGGCATCTCATTTTAATTTACATTCTTTGGGTAATATAATTGAACACTTGTTTACCTTTCTTTGTGAAATGCCTTTCATGTTTTTGTCAATTTTCCTGTAGGGTTCATTAATATCATCTTGGTTTGTAAAATTTCTTCAGATGTAAGAGAGTACACTTTTGTCATACATACTATAAAAATATTTTCTCTACTATGTTCTTCTTCTTTTAATTTTGCTTATGGCAGGTTTGTTTTAGCACACATACTTTAATTTCTTATGTACCTTGTAATTTTGCTCATTGTTTCTAAACTCAGAGAGTCCTCCCTTCTCTAGACATGTCATGGATAGGGACTCACTTGGATTTTCTTTTAATTTTTTAATAGAATAAAAACTTAACTTTTTAAAAAAGATTTTATTTATTTATTTATTTGAGAGAGAGTGCACACAGAGGGAGATGGAGTGGGAGAAGCAGACTTCTGGCTGAGCAGAGAGCCCGATGCAGGGCTTGATGCCGGGACCCCTAGATCATGACCTGAGCCGAAGGCAGACGCTTAACCAACTGAGCTACCCAGGCGCCCCTAAAAATTTAACTTTTAACTCATTAATCTGTATTAAAGTTAATTGGGGGAGGTAGAAAACTCTTGACTCATTAGACTAAAAGATTTACCTAAAGTCCTTAAGATGGTCAACTGCATGATTTAGTTATTAAAGCACCAAACAAAACACAGAACAAGTCTTGGATTGAATTACAGGGCACAAGAGAGTTTGGCTCTGGTGTTAGGGCTGATGACTCAGCTTGTCTACCAACTCATCGGATGTTTAGCCAAAGATTGTCATCCCCAACAATGGAGCTGGAAGCTGCCACCAAGCTCTGCTTCCTGAATGGTTTCATTCCGTCTTGTGGGCTCTGATGGAAAGAAGAAAAGCAGCCAAACTTTGAGTTTTGAGAGAATGATAAGCAGAGTCTGGGGTCAAAACTCCCTTCCTCCATTACACCAAAGAACCAGGCCTCTGAAGCAGTGGGACCTTGGGTTTGTAGTCTGGAAGAGAGAGTGTCAGGCTTTGCAAACAGTTCCATCAGCAGCCCTTTGCCGAAGATCAGGCCTGGGTCACCAGCCCTACAATGCTCAGAGCTCAGTGCAGGCACTAGGGTTCGTGGGGAGTCCTGGCCCAGCTGCTTTTCTAAGAGTAAGGAAGGGACATCTGAGCCCACAGGGAGGGGCCAAGAGAGGCTATACAGACAGATGAGAGCACACCTGAGTCTGTATGGTTGACAGATCACCAAACACCTCCTGTAACAGGGGAGAAACACCAGGAACCTTGGATAAACTGAGTTCCAGATGTGTCCTCCACATTTACTAGCTGTGCAATCTTGGGTAAGTGACCCGCTTTCTCTGAGGCCCAGTATCATTATCTGAAACCCAAGGCAACTGTACCAGATGTCCTCTGAAGTCCCTTCCGGCCCTGACCCTCTCTGATTCTGTAACCCAAACCATCAGCAGTGCCTCTCTGGACAGAGAAGGCGGCCCCTATGTGGAGAAAAAAGGAGGGAGCCACAGACTCCTGGAATTATGTGCAATCTGCAGAGCCCAGGCAGGTTGGTTTCCACATGCACATTGCATGATATAGAAAGTTCTGCCGGCTTGGTACCAGCCTGTCCAGTGACACCAATCACTGATTAAATGTCTCAGCAACAAAAGATAATGTTATCAGCTGTCACCATTTCAGTAATAAAGTGGATGTGCATTCAGGGAGGTGGAAATGTAATTTATCAAAATGTTATGAAACAAATGATTGTTTAGCTGTCTTTACCTTCTGCCATGGTTTTTGTAGGCACCTTTGTGTAAAATATGTGCAAAACAAATTTCACACACTTCCGGCAAAAGAGAGAATGCTGTCTCCTGCTTATCTACTGTGTGTTCCCATTAATATTAGTCATCATAACATCTGGGCAATGGTTCTTTTACTGTAAGGCTTATTTGAATATTACAGTAACACCCCACTATCAGGCATTGTACTCATTCTTGGATTTGGTTACACTATGACTTAACCCAACACACAGGGAGGCTTCGAGGACACAGCTGTCACCTGCACAGCCAAATGGCTTGTACTATGTAGACCCTTTCCCTTACCACAGCATTCCCAGCCTAAGTAACTATACCCAGAGTGTTCTCTCAGTGACGATAGGTCCTTCTCCCCACTCCTGTCACTTGCATGGCTCTATTTAAGTGTGTTCATTTGGCCACCACTCTGCCTGGGAATGTTCGCTCTGCTGGTCATGTACACCTCTGGAGTGGATCCCAACAAATTTCTTCCTTATGGCTACACTTCTCTAGAAAATAATCCAGTTCCGGAGAGCATCCTTGAACACAAACTACTACTGGGTGTGTAGTGTGTCCTCCTAGTGAGTGAGCCCTGGGAATCACAGGGACTCCCAGGTATATTACACTGTGTGTGTGTGTGTGTGTGTGTGTGTGTGTGTGTGTGTGTGTGCGCGCGTGCGCGCGCGCGCGTTAGAGCGAGACAGAGACAAAGACAGAGAGACTGTGTATATTTACTGGTTAGTTTTTTGTTTTTTTGTACAAAGAATCTGGTTTGAGGAAGCTGAGAAGACATAATCAGCATTAATGTTACTCTGTTCAAATATTCCTAAGTATCAAGGTTCTATTTGAAAATTAAAGATCAATATTTTATGTATTTATTTATTTTTAAAGATTTATTTATTTATTTTAGAAAGACAGAGAGAGAGATAGCACAAGTGTGAGGAACAGAGGGAGGAGAGAGAATCCCAAGCCGACTCTGCACTGAGGGTGGAGCTCAATCTCACGACCCTGAGATCACAACCTGAGCTGAAACCAAGAGTTGGATGCTCAGCTGACTGCACCACCTAGGTGCCCTAAAGATCAATATTTTATGACAAATATTCAGATCTTAATTTCAGTCCACTGGAAAAAATGGGCATAAATATTGATTTGGATTGCTGTTTTGGAGGTAAATCTTAGCTATGTGTCAAAAATGTTATATAAATATCATATGTTGTATTCATATTATTTTCAGAGCAGCAGCTAAAGATGTTGAAATGACAATTTTTGGGATATATAGATTACTGAAAACAGATAACATAGAAAAATATGAAAGAGGGCTACTTGAGAAACAAAATGCACTTCAGGCTATAAAATCTAGACTATGTGAAATTCAGCATTCATAAAGGCTGCTTAATAACAACATCACCAACAGTCACAGTAGTGGTATTTCTGATGCTACCACATGCCAGGCACAGTTTGACCTTTATATATTAACTCATTTAATACTTACAACAACGCTAGCAGGTAGTCATTATTATGATTTCCCACTGTACAGCTGAGCATTTGCCTAAGATCTCACAGCTAGTTAGAAAGTCGGGAGACTACACTGTAAGACACAGTTCTCTTCTTCCCATTTCCTTTCTCACTTCATCCTTAAATGGCAGGAGTGCTAATCTGATTGGTCCATCTAGTAAGTGGCCCACTTCACGTTCTCTTCCTTCTGGCTGGAGTGGTAGAGACAGTGGTATTCCTGTCTGGAGCCTCGGCCAGTTCCTTTTGCCTATCCTCCCAGGCAACCAGGTCCAGGCTAACTGGACATTGGCCATTTCTGTGTTTCTCTCTCTCATTCTGATTCTCTTCTCCTCAGGTCTGCAAATTTGATGTTGGTTTGTTTTCCTTTGTAGCCATTAATGCCAAGATCTGAGACCTGGGATTTGAGTATTGGGGGCTTAAATTGGGCAAAGCAAGTCGATGTTTTGGAGGAGCCTCTATCGGCCTGCCTAGCTTCAGGAAAAAGGACAGTTTGTATGACAAAACCCAGCCTCCAAGGATGCTCTGCTTTAGGTGAGACGCCAGAGCCACAGCTCACAGTCACAGCAAATTTTCTCCCTCCCTTCCTCCAACAACTATAAATTTTGACTTGATATTGTCTCTGACTATTTCCCTAAGGTGCTTAATAAGGTTGTGGGTGGAATTCAGGTATTTCTGGATCCTCTGACCACTATCATTAAATGCATTCTTACCCTCAGTTTGCATATCCACAAAAATCCAACAGCATGGGTTTAGGATTGTCTGTCTGTTTTCAGAGAAGGGTTTGTGCTAAACCTTCATAATTCTCCCCTCCTGTATGACCAGAGGCAAAGTCTGATTGAGTAAGAACATCAGGCTCCTCTCTGGCACAACACTTCTTCATGCTCACCTCAAGTCTTGACTGTTTTCATACAGAGTTCTGCTAACTCAACAGTCCTCATATATCAAATGCTCTCATATTAAATAATACTTGAAAATTTGGTCTTTGAATCTTGAGAATCTCTTCTCTGTTTACAACTTGATGGTCAGTTTGGAATGGTAAAGGCAATGTATTTATTCTTGAAGCCATGAATGGTAAAAATATTCTTGAATTTGTCCATTTCTGATTCGCCTTTCTCTCTCTCTCTCCCTTTCTTTCTTCCTTCCTTCCTTCCTTTCTTTCTTTCTTTCTTTCTTTCTTTCTTTCTTTCTTTCTTTCTT
>NW_027397068.1:29518084-29530914 GCF_003265705.2 Callorhinus ursinus | reverse complement strand
TCTTTCTTTCTTTCTTTCTTTCTTTCTTTCTTTCTTTCTTTCTTTCTCTCTCTCTCTCTCTCTCTCTTTCTTTCTTTCTTTCTTTCTTTTCTTCTTTTCTTTTCTTTTCTTTATTTGACAGAGAGAGACACAGCGAGAGAGGGAACACAAGCAGGGGGAGTGGGAGAGGGAGAAGCAGGCTCTTCGATGCGGGGCTCGGTCCCAGGACCCCGGGACCATGACCTGAGCCGAAGGCAGACGCTTAATGACTGAGTCACCCAGGCGCCCCTTCGCCTTTCTTTCTGAGCGCTCGACAGTGTTACACTTCCCCACACCCTTGTAGTTAGGGGCCCTATATAACTAGTTCTTCCCAATGGGTTGTGAGTAGAAGTGTAATTTATGGACCAAAGAAAGCATTTCATTGCTGGCATGATACTTTCCAGTGTTCCCTTCCCTTGCCCCAGTGAATGTAGAGAAAGCTTCATGTTGCAGGAATAGAGCCAGAAGATGAATGGCTATCTTGCTGGATAAGGAACAGTTACCTTGGGAAGTCACCCAGGTAGTGCGGTTAACTGTGTACAAGTGAGAATTTCTTTTTGTGTTAAGTCGTTATGATTTGGGCTGTTTATTACTACAGCATAACTTAGCCTATCCTGATTAATACACCATGTCATATTGAAACTTTGCACTTTATTTTCATATAGTATTATTTTATTTTATTTTATTTATTTATTTGACAGAGAGAGACACAGCGAGAGAGGGAGCACAAGCAGGGGGAGTGGGAGAGGGAGAAGCAGGCTTCCCGCCGAGCAGGGAGCCCGATGTGGGGCTCGATCCCAGGACCCTGAGATCATGACCTGAGTCGAAGGCAGACGCTTAACAACTGAGCCACCCAGGCGGCCAATATAATATTATTTTTAATTAGCTGCTATTTTACTGTGATTTTTTCTCTGAACTTTATTTATTACAACTGTATTGAGATTATAATCGACATATAGTGAACTGTACATATTTAAAGTACACAATTTGATGAGCTTTGACATATGTGTACACCCATGAAATCATCATCACAATTTGGTTAGTGAACGTATCCATCACTTGAAAAAGTTTTCTTGTGCCCCATTGTGATCCTTGTCTCTCTGTCTTTCTTGTCCCTACTCTCTCAATCCCAAACAAGACCTGCTTTCTATCACTATACATTTTCAAGAATTTTATATAAATGGAATTTATAATATGTACTTTTTTTTGGTCTGCCTTCTTTTGCTCAGCACATGTTGTTTGGATTCTGCCATATTGTTGCATGCAATAGTAGTACTTTCTTTGTAATTTCTAGTTGTGCCATTGTATGGCTGTACCACAATTTGTTTATTCGTTTACCTTTTGAAAGACATTTGAGCTCTTACCAGTTTTTGGTTATTCCAGATAAAACTGTTGTGAACAACAATGTGCAAGTCTTAATATGGACATATGCTTTACTTCTCTTGGGTACCTACTTAGGAGTGGAATGGCTGGGTTGTATGGTAGGAGTAGGTTTAGCTTTTTAAGAAACTACCAAAAGATTTCCCAAAGTCTTGTACCATCTTACATTCCCACCACCAATATGGTATGGTCTGACCTTTAATTTTGATGAAATGATTATTCTATCTTAAGTTCACAGCTTTATTCCCAATGTTGTTAACTTGGGTTCTTGATACTTCTTGCAATAATGTCTTAACTGGCACTCCTCCTTCAGATAAATTGAGGTTGTCAGACAGGAACTCTGTGCACCTCCTCCCACCACTTATAAACTTAGCTCTATCAGTACCAATCATTCCCACCTTGCCTCCTGTCAGAGCAGGGGAGCTGTGTTTCCACCTCCTTCTGGTTAAGTCCCTCTCTCCCTGTGACACCCTGCCCTAGACCCCATTCTTCTTCTCTGAAGCCCCACCCTGTCAGCCATCTTTCTTCTCTCTGCTCTCATCTGCTTTTCTCATTGTATTGTACTTGCCCCTCAGCCTAATAATATGGTCAATTTTTGCCTATCTTTAAGAAATAAAACAAAGACTATCTTGTGACCCCTTATTGTCCTCTAGATATTACCCTATCTCTCTTCTTTCATTTAAAGTTAAATTTATTGGGGGGAAAATGGGGAAATTTCCATTTCCTCTTCAGGTCACTGCAATCTAGCTTTCATCTTGCTCTCCATTGAAGCTGCTTTCCCTTAGATTCTCATGACCAACATGTTCCTAAATCTAACATTTTCTAAATCCTCTCTTACTTAACCTCTGGGCAGACTTTATGCAACTTGGTCACTACCTTCTTAAAACATTTTTCCTCTTGGTTTTCCAAGGGTCTCCCTCGGATGTTCCTCCTTGGTCTCCTGTTTTCTTTTGCTTTCCTGCACTGTACTCTCCTATATTATTGTGCCCAGACTGTGACCTTGGCCTCTCTTCATTCCTTCCCATAGCTTCACTTCTACCTTAATTTAAGACTGATAATAACCAAAATGTTGTCTCCATCCCAGACATCTTTGTAAGCTTCAAAGTCACTAGCTTCCTGTAAATAACTATCCCACGGATCCTGAAATGTAATATGTAGAAACTTGATTCACCAACCTCTTCCTCAAATCTGCCTCTCCCCCTATGTTCCCATCTCAGTGAATCCACCCAGTTGAATATCCTCAACCCCTAAACTGTTCCTCAGTCCCCACAATCATTCACTGAGTTAGACACACTCTACTTCTTTGAAATCCCTCAAGTTCATCTTCTTTTCCCCACCCTTTTTGCCCTTCTTAGCTCAGGCTCACATCACTGTTGAACGGGATTGCTGCAACCAGCCTCCAAAGTGTTCTTTTGGCTTTCAGTCTTTCCCACCTGCAATCCATTTCCAAAACTTCTCTTTGTAATCTGGCTCCTGCCTCTCTCTCCAGACTTACCTCCTGCTACTTCCTCTCTGAGCTCTCAATCTTATACACTCCAGCCATATTGAATGGCATACATTTCCCTAAATGGGCCACACTTTTGTACTTCACATTGTCCCCTTGGTCTGAAATGACCCCCTTCCATGTCCTTTGCCATGCAAACTTCTTCTGTTCTTCTGGACTCGGCTCAGTATTGTCGCTCTAGTGGAGTCTTCCATAGGATTTCCCTAACCTTCCTGCGGGATCCTTGCCAGTCTGTATTTACTTTTATTATTGTAATTTTGCTCTCTGAGCTGTGACTGTTACCTTAGATGGCAAAAGAGACTTTGCAGATGGGATTAAGTTAAGGATTTTTAGATGGGGCGGTTATCCTGGATGACCTGGGCAGGCCCTACATGTAGTCCTAAATTTCCTTAAAAGGGGGAGATTTGACACAAAAGATGGAGAAAGGGGCCACTGGCTAAGGAATGCTACTCTAAAAGATGGAAAAGGTAAGGAAACCGATTCTCCCTCTAGAACCTCCAGAGGGAGTTTAGCCTTGCTGACACCTTGATTTCAGCCCAGTGAAATTTATTTCAGACTTCTGATCTCCGTAACTATGAAGAATAAAAATGTGTATTTTTTTAAGACTTTATTTATTCATTTGAGAGAGAGAGCAAGAGTGGGGGGGCAGAGGGAGAAGAAGACTCCCTGCCAAGTAGGGAGTCTGATGAGGGCTCCATCCCAGGACCTGAGATCATGACCTGAGCTCAAGGCAGATGCTTAACCGACGGAGCCACCCAGGCACCTGTAAATGTGTATTGTTTAAAGCTATCAAGTTTGTGTTCATTTGTTACAGCAGCAATAGAAAACTAATATCCCGGGGCATGCAGGACCCTTCATGCCTTAGAGGGTCCTGCTCTAGGACTCTTCCAGCTGTGTTCCTTCTCTTGGGGTGAATCTATGTCCCCACATCTAGGCCAGGCATCAGGTATCCAGTCCAGAATTCTTTACTCAAGAAATTTTTACTCAAGGTCTATTTCCAGGCCTAAATATTTCTTTCCCCAAGTTTGTCCTTTTGAGACAGACTGCTGGTGGGCTCATGCCTGGATCTGAAAGGTATTCAAGGGAGCAACTGTTTGTGGAGGTGAGCCACTCTGTAAGACAGTAGAATGAAGGGCACAAGGATGGAAGCTAGGAGACCAGAGAAAGGCTTCTATAGTAATTCAGGCAAGAGATGATGATAGTGGTGGAGATGGTAAGAAAAGGCTGGACTCTAGATATATTTTGGAAAGTAAAGATAATAGGCTCTGCTGCTACATTGACTAGGAGGTATGAGAGAAAGAGAACGGTAAGTGTGATTCCAAGGTTTCTGGCCTGAACACCTGGAAAGATGACATTGCCATTAACCTAGATAGTAAGAAAGGGAAAAAGAGCAGGTTCTTGGGGTAAAAGATCAGTGGCCCAATTTTAAATGTAGGATATTTTGGATGCCCATTACACAGCAAAGTGGGTAGTCAATTCCATGTTTAAGTGAATCTTGCCCTTCTTAAAGACTGTCTTCCAGCAACTAGCATAGGGTCTTGAAATAGGAGATTGTTAATATTTGATAAGTCAGATGAATATGTGACATTCCTCCATAGAAGTATTTCAAGATCTATTCACACTTTTATATCCTCACATAGTCAAGTTGGTTAATTTGAATCCTATTGACATTACACAGCTTTGCCAACTGCGTAAGTCAGGATATTAACAACCTGATTGTTTAATATCTTCTTGTTCTTGGCTCTCTCAAACATTTTGATTAGGACTAGGGCTGAAGTTGAATATTAATACCAAATGGATTAAAGTCAGATCCATGGTCCCTGTGTTATTATCCCAGTGTTGAACTTTCTTAATTCACTGATAGCAAGGAATTTTTCTCTGTAATTATAAAATGTATAATAATATTGACTTCTTTGTTCCATCTCTGAAATTCTATTGTTTTTCTCCACCACGTGTTTGGAAATGTTTACAGCCAGAGCTTTTGTTATTTCAGTATGCTTGAATGCATTCTAGATACTAATAGTGCCTGAAAGTGTCTGATGATGCTGAATAGTCTATGAAGGTTAGTTCTTTAGAAAATGTTAATTTGATGAATGAGCAATAATGCTGATCTTCCTGGCTCTAAATTTACAGACACTATAAAACCATTTGTCTGTAAAACTTAGCATATTTCATAGTGTTAAAAAGGTCAGATCTCTGTTGCAAGATGTTGGAGACTAGGTTGTTCATGCACATGCTTTTGTATCTTCTATAATCAAGCTATTTTTCCCCTTTACTCTCCTGAAGTTTCTCTTGTCAAGTTCACCAATGATATTGACATTAAAAAATCTATAGTCATTATTTTTAATCCTTATTTTACTTATCTTCTCAGCAACATTTGGCACAGTTGACTGCTTCATCCTTAAGCACCGTTTCTTCTTTATTTTGGATCATTGTGCTCTCTTGGTGCAATGGTTAATTTTATGTGTCAACATGACTAAACCACAGGATGCACAGACATTTGGTCAAGCCTTATTCCTGAGTCGTTTTTGGATGAGATTAACATTTGCTGGTAGAATGAATAAATAGATTGCCTTCACTAATGTAGGTAGGCCTCATCCAATCAACTGAAGGCCAGAAAAGAATAAAAGGACTAAGTAAGAGGGAATTTCTGTTGCCTGAATGTCTTGAGCTGGAGCATTGGTCTTTTCCTGCATTTGGTATCAAATTGAAGCATCAATTCTTCTTGGGTCTTGAGCCCATGGGCTCTCCTGGTTCTCAGGCCTTTGGAGACAGACTGGAACAATACCATCAGCTTTCTTGTGTCTCTGGCTTTTTGACTAGAGATCTTGGGACTTCTCAACCTCGAAAACTGCATGAGCCAACTCTTTGTAATAAATCTCTCTCTCTATGTGTGTGTGTTTATTTGCCGTAGGTCATCTCCTTCACTAGAATGTAACACTATGAGCACAGAAACTTTTTGTCTATTTTGTTCACTTCTGTATTACCAGCCTTGGAATTGTGTCTAGCAAACAGTAGGCACTCAACAAATATTTGTGGACGGTAGGAAAAAAAATTGCTTGTGGGATTTTCCTAAGGCCTAAGATCAATAACAACTTGTGCTAGTGTGCATATTTCTTCACAGATGCTCAGAGCATGTCCACATATGTTATCTTATTTATCCTCACATCACCCTGTAAGAAGGGGAGGAGGGGAACCATTTAACTATAACTCAGAGCCGTTGTTGGAATTGGAATGTTTAGTCCTTGGGAATCTTAATGCCCTGTGTTTTGAAGATATGAGCACCTCAAAAGGGCTGCGGGACATACCTTCACTTACTGCATGAACACAATGTATCTTAGAATCCTGTCTTTGAAGAATTTATGTTATTTTATAAGGCTGTGCATTTTGCTACAAGAATTGGCCAGCAAGAATATACTCAGTCAATATGAATTTTAAACATTTAAAATTCTTTCCAGACTGGAAAAGCTACAACTAAAAGTTGTGGTTTCAGAACTCATAAGTGCACTCATGTGGTAAGAGGAAGGAATGGTTTCAGATATCCTCTGGAGTTTGTCTTCTGAACCCAGAAACCAAGGAGTAGATTAATTTGCACAGATAACACCAGTAACCCTTTAGTGTCCTATGAATACTGTTAATGTGACTATCTTACTCCCTCTCAGCCCCCCACCTCAAATATGTATTAGGTATTTCAGTGACAATTTATGAACAACGTGCAAATGCATATGGTTTTCTACATTAAGATTTCATTGGAGGGAGATGATACATAATGAACTTTTTAAGTAAAAGTACTAATATTCCAGCTCTTAAATAGTAATCAGGTAGTCACATGCCCCAAATTACATTTTTATTATGTGTTTACTTGTGTACAAAATATGTTGTAATTTACTGATGCATGTGCAGCAAAATATACTATCACATACAACAAAAATACACCTTTTATTCTTCTTCCCCCGCCCCTGAAAATGGCAACACTGTTTTGGCAGTTCAGCAGCTAAAAATAAAGTGCTATAATTAAGCAGTATTGGAATGTCTTCACTTGACAATGTGATGTACAATTTGAGTATACAACCACATCTTTGTTAGTTTTTTCACAGAACAGGAAATCCCACATCCTGACCTGAACACCTCCAGAAGATACAAAGATTTGTATATATATGTACACATGTATACACTGTATATGTAAAGTGCCAAAGAGCCTCTTTGTCTTTTGAGTTTGATGTATTTATGTTTATTCTTGCTTTCTTTCTTTCCAAAGTCAGAATCACACTACTGGGATCTCTGAGTTCAGCAGCAGGCACCGAGAAGCTCACTAAAGGCTGGCTTGTTGTGGGTGTGGTGTTGGTGAGAGGCCGGAGGGAGCCTTCAGACCTCACTGGGGGACCTAGAACGGAAGGGCACTTTGGACTGGAAACAGCCACAGAACAGGAGCCACAGGGCACGCTGAATCTCCTGGTTGCGGAAGGCATAGATGATAGGATTGATCATGGAGTTGTAGGTGGCGGGCAGCAGGGTGGCGTAGGTATAGACTGCCGGGTCCTCGCGGCTGCCTACCACGCAGTAGATGGCGAAGGGCAGCCAACTGGCGCCAAAAGTGCCCAGCACCACAGCCAGGGTACCCACACCCTTTCTGGTGGCTGCGAGGTGGGGCGGCGCCAGGCAGTGCTGCTGCAGCGCGATCTGGTGTGCGTGGCGCCAGACCACCTGGCAGATGCGCACGTACAGGTGCAGCATGATGCCAAAGACCGCAAAGAACGCGGCGGAGAGCAGCGCCACGTGGCTGCGTGTCAGCGGGCGCACCACGCTGCAGGTGGCGCGCTCTGCTAGGCAGTTCCAGCCGAGCACCGGCAGCAACCCGAGGCCTAGGGACACCGTCCAGGTGGCGGCGAGCAGGAAGTGCACTCCCAGCAGGGTCCGGCGCGAGTAGTAGGTGAGCGCGTTGTAGAGAGACAGGTAGCGGTCCACTGTGATGGCCAGCAGGCTGCTGACCGAGGCAGCGAAGGAGGCCACGAGGAAGCCTACCGTGAGCAGGCTCACCGTCTCTGAGGGCACCACGTACTGGAACACGAAGTGAAGGATGAGGCCGCAGCCCGCCAGCAGGTCGGCGGTGGCCAGGCTGCCCACCAGCACGAACATGGGCGTGCGCAGCGCGGGGGTGGACGCGATTAGCGCCACTACCAGCGCGTTTTCGCCTGCGATCACCGTCCCCGACACGCACAGGAGCACGTCCCAAGGATTCACCGCCGACAGCAGCAGCCCTGGCGGCCCGGCCGGCAGCTGAGAAGACAGCTCCAGGGACACGTTAGCCGCGCCGCCGCCCCCCAGCGCCGCCGCCGCAGGGGGCCCCCATTCACCGCTGTCCCGCGCCCCTGCCGCTGTGGCCGCCGCCGCCGCTCCCTCGGCCGTCACTGCCACCACCTGGGACTCGTTCAGCGAGGAGGCGCTCGCGTTCATCGCGGCCTCTGGCTGCACCCTGCGTGGAAAAGGGAGAGCAAGGGTCAGGTGTGTGGTTCAAACCTCCAGGGAACTTCCCCGGGTGCCTGGCTCATATTGCTCATCCCACCCGAGGACCCCAGAGCGGAGCGAGGAAACAGTATTGTTTTATTTAATTAATTACCTGTTGAGTGACTGAGCGAACGTGTGAGTGAAATGCACACGAATGCCCGCAGAAATAGAGCTGAGTTTTTGCACAGAAGTGTACACGGATAACATGCACTCGCCTGCACACAGATCAGTCCCGTAAGTGTGCCTGTAATTGCACACGCACCCGTTTGCCCCGAGCTACGGGTATCAGCCTTCGCGAGTCCCGCCTCGGCTCCCGCGGAGGGGGTTAGGCGTTTTCCTAAACTGGGCGGCGGAGTCGCTGTCCGCGGTGCTGAAATCGAAGTTTCTGAGGTTGCGGAGTCCAGCGGGCCCTGAAGGCCACAGAGGTCCCTGGGAAAGGAGTTTTGGGGAGGGAAGCTGGGTGTCTGTGTATTGGGGGGATGTGGAGCCAAGCGTGGCCCCATTTCTCCGGCTTTAAGGACTCATCCCCTGGCCATCCTTCACCCCTTCCCCACTCCACACCCTCAAAGTTCCTCTCGGGAGCCGGGCTGCTCACCTGGGGAGTCAGGGCTTCAGGAAGTCGCTGATCATGAGCGCTGCGGCGGGGCGCCAGGCTGCGCTCCCCGCGCGGTCTGAGCCTATGCCTGCGGGGTGGTCGGGCCCGCGCGGAGCAGAGCGCCGGGCGCCTGTGGCTGTGCGGGCGCCGCCGAGAGTGACAGACACAGTCAGAGGCAAGAAAAGGCGGCTAGGAGCAGCGCGCCCGCTGGAGACTGACAGGCAGGGCGCGGTGACGTCAGGCTCTCGGCTCCTGGGTGCGAGGCGGCACTCACTCTGCTCCACCGCCCATCGCTAACCCCCCACCCCCGTCTCTCCTCCCCCAAAATACGTGTCAGAGGGTTCAAGGAGGGAGGAGAAGCCGGAGCGGCCGCTTCCAGTCCAGAACGTCCAGGAATGGGATGAGGGACCGAGGAGAGGGAGAGAGGAATGAAGTCTTTGAGGAGGGTGAGCTGGGAGGGGAGGGACCAGGTGTGAGCTGCTCGGCCGGGCCGCGTAGCCCACGGTCAAAGGTCACTGAGAAGCTCAGGTCGAAGTACGCGCCCCTGAGAAAGGGTAGGTAAGAGCAGGGAGGTCTGACCACAGAGTTGCTACCTTTAAAAAAGATGCAGTACTGTGTTGAGAGCAGGAATGAATGAACTAGGGGGAAAATGAGCTTTCTGAGAGGATGTTTGTGGTACTGGGTGTCAGTTGAATAGAGCCAGAGGAGAAATGTAGAATTGAAGAGAGAAAAGATGGGACATTTGAGGAGAACAGCCTTTTTGGAAGTTACCTGTGCAATTCCTCTCTCTCTCTTTCCCTCCGTTCCTTCCTCTCCCACCCACTGTTTTTCTGGAACTCTATACAGCAGGTTTCACCATGATTTCCCAGCTCACTGTTTCCCAATTTCAGTGTGGATAGTGCCCTTGGAACTTGCTCTTCAATTAAATACCAGGTCTGTGTCTCGTTAGAAAAGAAGAAAACAGCAAAATGTGATTTACTTTCCTGGCAACAGACTTTGCCCTGTTAATTAGTACCCTATAAAACAAATTACAGGATGAAAATAGTGATAACTCAGCTGCACCAGACTTCAGTAGGCAGGAGTTTTATTTTCAGCGCAGATAAATCATCCCTTTGGTTTAAAGGTGTTTTGTTTTGTCAGTAAAATACAAGTAGTAGACTTCTTCTTTTATTCAATCAATCAGAATCTCCAATAGTTGTACTTGGGCAAAAGGTGAAATAATTGACTCCTTCGAAGGCTCTAAAATAAATGATTGAATGTTGGCATGATGGCATAACACCGAGGTCACAGCCATGACTTGCAGGGACCACATGCTCTGGGTAAAGTGAAAATAGACAACATTTGCTATTGGTGCTTCCCCTACTTTTCCCTCTTCCCTTTCCTCGCTTCACTTTCCCTCTAGCCCCATGGGCTCTACAAGGAAAAAACAAAACAAACAAAATAAAACTCAGACTGTGTACAGGCTGGGGTGGGAGGTAGATTTTTACCCTGGCTTTTTCTCTCTAAACATAACCCCCAAGTCCAGACTCCTTCTGGACACCCTGCCTCAATGCAGCTGAACTTAAACTAGAGGGAAAAAAGACAACCATAGGACCATTCAATTCTTTGCTGCAATAGCCAGTGTGGACAATAGAATGAGTTTATACACAATTTCTCTACGTTGGAAGTTTATAAAATTCTCCAACCACCATTTTCGTGAATCCCCAAACTGACTGAAGTTCTAAGTTTCTGAAAAGAGCCATTTTGAATTTCAGTAAAAGACTCTCATGTAAAAGCCAAGAATGTTATTTCAGAGCAGTCAAGTGAACAGCCAAACCACTGTAACAACATGTTAATTACAAATTTTCCAGACAATCAGATAAAGGCCCAAGAGGAGGAGAATCCTTCTTAATGTCTATATGTGTTACATTTTTACATGCCACAATGCAGCAGAAAGTGTGAGATTCAACCTGAACAAAGAGGGTGTTTTGTACACCCTCAGGCTTTCACCATTGCCAATAGTGGAATTTTTGGTGGTTTCAGGAGGAAGATAGTACATGTAGAATTATGTACATAGATGCAGGTTGAGGGTTTGTAGGCTGTCTTTTCATCATGCCAGTCTGTGGTTACCGCTTTCAGATGCTAGGTTGAACCTTGAAAGCAGACAGAACGTGTTCTTTCAAGCTCCTCCTTATCTCCCCCATGCCAACTCATCTCCTGGGAGACAGAAGATGGGAAAGAAGAAACGTTATGTGGTTCATTAGCTATGAATGAATATTACACATACTTCGTTACCTACTCTCCTAACAGCTCCTCACAAGTATCTGCCCTTCCAGTGGTCCTCTAAAATGTTCAGCCTATGAGCCATATGACATTTTCCACTCCCAGCCCAGCTTATGGGAGTAGATTGACACCTGACCCAAGGCTAAATAAGACCAGCCATCCTTTGCTGAACTGGTGACCAGATTCCTCTTCTTAAAAATTTGAACTAAGACACTTTGTGACTAGGGTCAATCAATGTTGACTTTGGATGTAAAAGATCATTACAGGTTAGGGCTGGAGCGCTCACGTTGAGCCTTGTGTGAAATGAGTAATCAGAGGAAGCCAGGTGCAATGAAAGAATAAAGCAGATGTGCAGAGACGAACAGAGATGAAGATCAAATGACTGAGAGATGGAGGGGATGACTTTAGTCACTGAGTGTCTAGTTCCTGACTCTGGGAGTCTGGATCTCTAGATGCCTTGAAATTGCCATTTGTGTCTCTACTACAAACCTTCCTAATCTTGAGCTACCTTGAGTGAATTTCTGTTCTGTAATCATTGGTACTTGATGAAATGTATTATTCATCTACCAGCTTGTCTAGTTCTGGTTATGTTTCGGGGCATGCAAAATTTGGTTTCTGGCTTGTAGTCATGGGTTAAATTCATCCTTGCCAACCCTGTGACATGCCCATCATATCCTCTGGTGCCTTTCTATTCTAGCACTATCTAAGCACTAACATGAGAATGCTTTCCTGTCTGAGGTTATGCCCAGAAATTACAACCTCTCAATTACAACTCTTTCTCTGGCTCCCCTGGGTAACTCTTGCCCATTTCAGCCTAAGCCAGTGGTTCCCAAGACTGGCTGTGCATTAGAATTACCTAGAAAGCTTTTAAAAAACTATTCATTCCTGGATCCCTCACCCAAAGATTCTGATTCATTTGATCTAGAGTGAGGACTGAGCATCAAATTTTCTAAAGAAAATTTTCTCTAATAGAAAGCCAGGGTTGAGAACACTTGTCTAAGCAATTGTACAATCTCCTTCCTTATCAGTTTAGCTTGCAGCAAAACTCCTGAAATGGTGGATTGGAGTTTGGAATGATTGCAACAAAGGAATTTTAGCAACAATCCAGTCACTTAATTTCAGATTTAAAGCACTAGCCAGATATCCTCTGCAAACTTAATTTTCCACACCCACAAGAGCCTCCATTATGGCCCAAGATGATTGCTGACACTTGGTTCCCTTTTGGCTCAGATGAATTCAATGCCTCCCATCAGGGAAATCTAAACTCTGGTTGCCCTGGGCCCTCTATTTTTCTGTAACTCTCTCGGGATGCCTCAACATCTGTCTCCTTCTTTGTTCTGTGTTCACAGTTGTTTCCCAGATGTGCCTTCTCCTGGCCCAGATTTTTGCAAATCAATTCTGTTTTACAAAATTAGAGCTGCAGTCAGTCAAACTGTCTAAACCTTATAAAACTAAGTTGGAAAGACCCAAGCTAGCAATTCTGGCCCATGTCTCTGGGCATCTGCAGACATCCTACCTATACACACACACACACACACACACACACACACACACACACACACACAC
>NW_027397068.1:29395727-29518074 GCF_003265705.2 Callorhinus ursinus | reverse complement strand
ACACACACACACACACACACACACACACACACACACACACACACACTCGCTCTATGTGGTTCTTAGAAACAAGCAATATAGTTTTCTACTGGAAAGTATAAGTCTATTTGGTAGTACACAGATACTTATGCTGACAGCTCAGGAAGAGAGCAGGTGTTTAGTGAGATGTATGAAGCTGTTATTAAGAAAGATTGTTGCTGAAAGAGGCAGCAATCACAAAGGGCCATTGAATAGCCTACATTGTTTGTCCAGATCCAGGATATTGGATGGAGTGTAATCTTTTGGGGACACATGTTAAGACAGTTGAATGATATTCAAAATATCTTAATTTCTCTGCTCTCACCTGTCTCCAGGCCCTGGAAATGTGTCATGATGCCCAAAGTACCTACCTACTGCTTCAGCATGTCCAAACACATTAGGGATATTCCTGCTTCATGCCAAGTGCGTAGCCTTTCCTCCAAAGGGCTGTCATTCTGGGAGGTCAGCATAACCTGATGTTCCCACCAAATTTAGGAAAGGAGCAGACCACAATTATTATCGTTACATGTCCACAAGATGCAAAACATCGTGCAGGACAGTTGAAATTTTTTATTTAATTCAGTGGTGAGCAACATTTTTTTTTTTTTTTGCCGAGAAACAAATTAGGAAAGATAGTAGCATTTAAAGACATATGTCCTTTTTCATAAAGAGCAAAAATAACTTTCATGGAGTTCCATGGAGATATGTATAATGTTACAAGTTAGATTCTGTTAGACTAGATTAGTACTGACTTACTGAGCATGAGAATGACAAAGTTGGCTCTGCTGGTATTTTTGAAAAGTAACACAGAAGAAATCTTCTAATTTGCCATGCCCTACATTTTCAAAGTGCTTTGGACCTCACACAGCAAGTTCATACTCTTTATCTTATATCTTTCTTTAAAACAATTACATGGATTTTAGGGCTATTTTCTTTGCAGACGGGGCAACTGAAGTTCAGAGGGGTGAAGTGAATTGTTCAAAGGCACACAGGACACCAGAGGTACCTTATATATAAGATATCAGCAATATTATGGGAAAGCAAAACAAATATCATTCAATGTATGCAAAGGTGTGTAGACTCCAAAACTCTAAGAGGCTTTACTTGGAATAGATGTATTCAAAATGATGGAGGTTGTATTTTATAACTTCAGTATTACTATGAACAGGTGTTTACAGATGAGCTTTTGCTGCTTTATAAACTGCTTTTTAAATGTATTGTAAAAAAATTAAAGGGAATTTTGAAAGATAAACTTTCACCCACATTCCCATCAGTTAACTAGGATTGCTTTTCTTTTTTTTTCCGGATCATAAACTTCTTGAGGGTTGAACCAGCTCCAGTGAATCTTTCTGTCAGTATGATCTATCTGGTACCGGACTGGTACTCAATAAATGTCTAATGAATGACTGTTTTCAGAATTTACCACATGCATACATATCTTATGTAGGTATATTGCATAGTGTGCATGTACTCTATCTATAGTGTACAATTTAAATTTTTACTTCATAACAAAGAGTATGTTGTCAATATTTTTATATGTTGCATTCTAGTTATTTTATAGTTACTTTTGCTTCATCATTCACTCAATAAACATTTATTGAGCATCTACTACATGCTAGACATTGTGCCAGAAAATGAAGATACCAAAAAAAGTGCCTATCCGCAGAAACAAGTAAATAGGTTCTATGAAAACAGCGTGGAGTAATGGGGACACTCAAGAGAAGACTCTCACTGCCCCTGGAGGAGTCAGGAAAGGCCTCCCCGAGGAGATGTTGCCCAAGCTGAATTTTGAAGGATGAGTAGCAGTCATTTAGATTAGGAGGAAGTGTTCCAGGCAGAAAGAGCTACATGTGCAGAGGCATGAAGTCAAAAGACACCTGGCACAGGTCAGAGGATTGTGGTATGTCAGACACAAGAGCAAGAGATACACCAGATAGGTGGAACCAACTCATGAAGGGCTGGCCTCCTATGCCATGGCAGACATTGGGTTTTATCCTGAAGGTGATGAGGAGCCAGTGACAGATTTTCTTTCTTTCCTTTTTTTTTTTTTAAAGATTTTATTTATTTAATTGACACAGAGAGAGAGACAGCGAGAGAAGGAATACAAGCAGCGGGGAGTGGGAGAGGGAGAAACAGGCTTCCCGCTGAGCAGGGAGCCTGATATGGGGCTCTATCCCAGGACCCTAGGATCATGACCTGAGCCGAAGGCAGTCGCTTAACCAACTGAGCCACCCAGGCGCCCCATGTGACAGGTTTTTCTTAAGCAAGGGTGATTAATATAATCAGATTTGATCCCTCTTACTTACCAACAACTATATGATGAATGGAGTAGAGAAGAGTAAGAGTGGAGTTAGGCAAACCTGTGAGGAAGCTGTTGCAGGGATCTCTACAGGAGATTCTAGGGGCCTAACGGGGTAGTGATGGAGGAGATTGGAGAAGTTGATGGATCTGTTGCATGTTTTAGATAGTGTATTAATTAAAGCAAATTTAGATGCTGGAAAGATACTTCTTCAGATCTTGCTGACATAACATACTAGAAGATTGTTTCTTACTCACATGAAATTCAAAACAGGTTTTCTGATGGGCAGACAGCCTTTCACACGGTCAGTGCAGAAACCCAGCTCCTTCTATCTTTAGTTCTACCCTCCTCTAGGACTTTAGGTTTTCAGCATTCACCATTTTAGCCTTTCCCCATTCTGGTGATTAGGAAATGAGCTTGGAGAATTCTACCTGGAGTATTTTATGGGACATGCCTTGAAGTGGGTGGGGAGGTAGACAGACACAGATAAATGGAGAGAAGGTATCAAGGATGACTTCCAGTTTTCAGGTGTGGACGGGAGTGGGATTGGAGAGAGGCAGTGTAGCAACTGTGAATATACTGAGTTTGAGGTGGGACATCCAGGTGCAGATCTCCAGTAAAGATGAATAAAGGGGTTGTTCTAAAACTCAGCAGAAAGTGTAGATTGGAAACATAGGTTAAAATACTATATAATAATAATAATAATAATAATAAATAATAATAAGGCTACCATTCATTGAATTTGTACGATTTACTAAGGTACCCTGTGGGGTGGATTTTATTGTACTCCTCATTTACAGAAGAGATACTGAGGATTAGGGGGTGAAATAACTTTGCCACACAGTTGGAAATTGAGAGTCAGAATTTGAATACCATTCATTTGACTCCAGATGAAGGGAGTTGATAAACCTAAGCAAAGAAGACTAGAGACAGTCCCTTGGGGAATGCAGTCTTTACGGACGGGGAGATGAAGAGGTCACCACAGAGGAAGTTGAGAAGAGCCATTAGAGAAGCAGGACATATCATGGAAGCTCAGCCTCGGTCAGAGAGTAGAGCGTGGGTGTGGAAATCAAAGTAAGAGTGAGTTCCAGGAGGAAGAGAGCCAAATTATATCCAGAGAAGTCAAAGAAGAAAAAATGTTAGCTGAACACTTTTCAGGAGGTTATTGGTGACTTCATTGAAAGTTCAGGAAGGGCGGGCAGCATGGCTGTAGTGAATGGGCTGTAAATGAAAGGTGAGAAAGGAGAGTGCAGTTTGGCTCCAAGGGGAAGAGAATAATAGGGCAGTAGCTAGATAGAGATGTCGGTTCAAGGGAGAGCTATTCCTTAAAAATGGAAGACATTTGAAGGGAAAAGAGATGGCTGAGAGGCCAAGGTTGATTTCAGAGAAAGCAGCTATCTGAGGGGGTGAGATGGTGGGGAACAAAGACATAGAGGGTCTGAACACAGGTGGAAGGGCAGGAATGAAGAGGGGTCCAGATGGAGCCATACACGTGAATTTTAAGTGGGGAGCCAGAAATTCAATTGATCACCTTCTAATTCTTTGTGAAATTTGAGGAGGAGGACCTCAGCTAATAGATGGTAAACGGAAGGGATCTTTACAGTTATCATTTTGATGGCTGTACAATATTATATTGAAGATATAGAGTGGCATCTAATTTACCGTTCTCCTACAGTGAGACATTTAGATTGTTTATGTTTGCTATTGTAGATAACTCTGCAAAGATGACTTTCATGAGCATAATTATTTTTGCTTTGTATGATTATCTCGACATGAAAATTGTCAGCCAAAGGGCAGAAACATTTTCATGGCTCTTGAAATGCACTGCCAAATTGCTTTTCAAAACGACTATAATAATTTACAATGCCAAGAGCACTCTGTGAGTATACAGATTTCTCCGCAGCTTTTATAACACTGGGTTTTATTATTTTAAAAAAGTTCTTTCAGTTCAAAGGGTATATGTGGTACCTCATTAATGATTTGAAATTATATTTATATGATTTCCACTAAGGTAGACCATTTGTCTCTCTTTCTTTAAACAATTTGAATTTTCTTTTATTTGAATGATCTATTCTTAACCTCTGTCTGTTAGGACTTAAAGCTGGTTTTATATAGCTGATCAAGTCTACTGTTAGATATTAATCTTTTGCATGTGAAACTTGAGGGAAATTTTCGCTTTTCTCCCTTTAGTTTTGATTGTTCAAGAGCATTGCATTTTATAAAATTTTTTTTAAAGGTAATATATACTTCAGTTTCTAGCCTAAGAAAGGCAGATACCTGGCTTTAGAGTAGAATTTTTCTGACATATATTAGAGAAGAGAGAGGACAGAATCTCTCTGGGGAGACAAAAGGTCCTGGGAGGGCTGGACCCTAGGGAGGCTGCAGTCTCCTCTGAGTGTTGAAAGCCCAACTCTCTGGCCAAAGCCTATATGTATAACCAAGGAGGGTATTGGCACATGAGCAGCAGAGCCTTTGGGCAGGGCTGGGAGAGCATAGCTCTCACGTTATGGCACAGAGATCCTCAGGGAGGTCAGAGATTAGGACCTCAGCTACAAGGCAGGCCAGTAGGCTCTGGGTAATGGAAGAGCCCAGCCCAGTTGGAGCCCAGTATAGACTAGCCTTGGACAAGGGGGGCATCTGGTTGGAACACAACCCACTTCAAACTCTGAACAGAAAAGAAGCCCTAAACAGACAGAAGTAATTACAGGAGAAGAGGAGGGGGAGAGGAAAGTCACCTTCATTTAGACCCTTGCCGTGGGCAATGGGCCAGGCACATCATTTTACCCACCGATAGGTCCTGTGGGACCGTTGTTTATTACTCCCACTTAACACATGAAGAAAAGAGGCTCAAGGGGGTTATAGAAAATTCACTGCTACACAGCTTCTAAGGGGGAGTCCATTTGATTCTCAAAGTCTCACTTCGTTAGAAAAGATCTCGGCTCTGGAAAGGGGAGCTGAGGTGTCTTGGCTTCCATGCAATGTGTGGCCTGGGGAGAAGGGAATCAGGGGCAGTGAGCAAATTTTGGAAGATCCTACAGGTCAAGTGGAAGAATTTGGATTTGGTGCAAGAAGAAACAGGGACTCAGGGCAGATTCTGAGCGGAGAGATGATTTGAACTGATGCTTCAGGAAGACAGCAGGGAGTGGAGAGCAGAAAGTGCTGCTTTTCTGTGACACACTTGTAGGGACCAAGCAAATAACGCAGGCCCGGTCAATGAGAGCAATCAGGAACTGATACTTCTGAATTGCAGCTAAGGTAACTCACCATTCTGGATGCTTATCTGAAGTGTAATCCTCTGATCTTTTGAGAAGGATTCTAAAACCTGGGAGAGGTTGCTAAGGGAATAAAGCCCTAAGTATCACAAACAGCTGAATCCATAAAATAATTTTCCCAAAATATCATGAGCTCAATAATCCAGCCAGCAGCACTTGAGGGTTTGGCGGGTGAGGAGGGAGTTCGCGGGGCTCTGCCCTCTCCCCCTCCCTCCAGACATCCTTCCGTGTACACAGGGGACAGTCCTCACTGAGGGTCTTCTTTAAGCCTGCATTCTCAGGGTGTCAGGGGCCTGGTGTTCCTTCAGCTAGGGACCCTGCCCTCTCATAGGTTCTCACACCCTCCTGGCTTTTTACTTGATGTAGATTTACATCTCTATCCTGTACCCCAAACTGAATGATGCTTCCAGCAGGAATAATTGATTTGAATTACACTTATAACATGCTTATTTTATTAGGTGGAGGTGGATTAATTGGATTTTTCTTTTGAAATTTTAAAAAAGGATAGATGTCTATGTATAGTCATAAAGAGACATTCCTAAAATGAAAACAACACCAACAACAAAACCAGTGTATACACTATGGACTCAGTTTTGTAAAAGAAATTATATATATGTAAATGTATACATATGCTACAAATCAAAATGTTAACAGTGATTACTTCTGAGTGGAGGCTATATTTATCCTTTTAAAAAATGTGTCATATTGAGTGCATTGGCAGAAACAAATAGCTATCTTCCAGTATCCATTCTCTTTTTATTCTGTAGTAATGGAACCTCCAATTTTAGCTGGGCACTAGAATAAGAAGCATATTTCTAGGCATCTCTTGCAGTTAAGGTGGTCATTTAACTATTCTGACCAGTGAGATACAAATGGATGTGTTGTATGGCACCTTCCAGAAAGTGTTCCTGAAAGGAAGGGGCATGTCCTTCTCCTTCTTCCTTCTTGCTTGCTGGAATTTGAGCATGATGGCTGGAGGTGGAGCAGCTATCTTGTATCCTGAACCTGAAGGTGTTAGAACAACAAGAGAGAAGAAGACTGGGTCCTTGATGATCATGGAGTCACTGTACCAGCTCTGGACACCCTATATTCACATGAGACAGAGGATATTTCCACTTCTGTCTTGTTCAAGTCACTACAGTTTGAGTTATCTGTCACTTGACAGCTTAATAAAATCACAGATAATACATTTGTATATTTTTTTAAAGCCATGAAATACATAGGGGTATATTGAGAATTTGAGTCCAGGTCCTGTACGTGAAAAGATTTCTCTTGCTGCAAAATTTTTCATTCAAACCACTTGTCCCACGTTTCACTCACTCATACCTGCTCTCATACTCCACTCAAACAACTGTGTCAAGTCAGCACTTAATGCTGTGTTCAGTTTTTTATAGAAAGAACACATTGTCCCATCCCTAGTCCATGGTGTCTTAGTTTTAATTCTAAAGGCTTCACAACTGTCCTGGGACTAAGATACTGATGTGACTCCACTGTGATGATTTGGAGATATTTTAGTAGTCTTTTAGATTACTGGAAACACGGTAAGTTGTGGCAAAACCAAAGCTGAGATGGTCTACGCAGCCCTTTCCATGCCCATGTGAGCTGTTTCTATCAAGATATTGAGACTGGGGCTTTAAGAGAAAAGTCAGTGTGTGTGTGTGTGTGTGTGTGTGTGTGTGTGTGTGTGTGTGTGTTTTGGTGCAGCTGTGTTACACATGTCGTATGTGGGTATGTAGTGCTCATGTGCTGTTGGCACAGGGGTGATGCACACATGTTTAAGAGGTCTCTATGTGTGCATGTGTGTTTTGTGGGCATGTGTTTTTTGAGCCTGTGTGTTGTCCAGGGGTGTGTGCTTCTGGGGAGGTGTACTACACACCTGTGTCACACTGGGGGTGTGTATGCATGCATACCATGTAGGTGTGTGTTTGCAGTTTCTGTGTGTGATCACATGCTTGCACACACACGTGTGTAGTGGTGTGTTATATAACTGTGACAGAGGATGTACCTAGCGTTACTGGGTCCTAAGGAAGGTTACAGTTGATTCAGAAGCCATGCCAGGGTCAGTGATATGGAAGAACCGAATCCCCCCCCTTCTTCCCATACATTTCTAGATCAGAGGTGTCCCCGTTCATTCCTAATAATAATGCAATGTTTACATTACCTTTACTTATCTAAACTCTAGGCAAGTACCAGCAATTTCATTTTAAGTTGGCTTCAATGCAGGTGGTACTTTTGCTTTTGCTGCTCCAAATGACTAAAGTCATTTTTTTAAATTAATTTTTTCCAGGCATTTGTTTACACTGTGAAAGGAAAATTATTCTGAAACATAAGGAATACTTAATATAACAAAATAAAAGGGAGATATCAGATGAAGAAAAGCAGATGTCACTGAAACATAGTGTTGACATTTCAGCTATTCTCACACATTTGGTGTGAAAAATATTCTTTAGCATCCTACACATCACCACTATATCCCCACAAAGAATCCATCATCCCATGGGGCGCCTGGAGGCTCAGTCAGTTAAGTGTCTGACTGTTGATTTCCGCTCAGGTCATGATCTCAGAGTTGTGAGATCAAGCCCTGCATCAGGTTCCATACTCAGCAGGGAGTCTGCTTGAGGATTCTCTCCCTCTCCCTCTGCCCCTCCCCCTGCGTGCTTTCTCTCTCTCTCTAAATAAATGAATAAAATGTTGTTTTGTTTTGTTTTGTTTTAAAAAAGAATCCATCATCTTTTGTTCTTCGGTTCACTTATATGGCTATTACTCAGCAAGCCTGGGTTCATAAGGGCCCTCTAAAAGGGAAAGAACCTCCATTCTTGTGGGAGTATTTGCAAATTACATCTCTCTGCATGCAGAGATGCCTGACTCCACAGAATCTTAATGTCCTTCTGAAGTTTTTTTTCCACACACAACATGAAGGTGCTCATGGCCTTGGAAGTTCCTGAAGAAAAAATGGCCCCAACTCTGCATTTCTTTTTTTTTTTAAGATTTTATTTATTTATTTGACAGAGAGAGACATAGCGAGAGAGGGAACACAAGCAGGGGGAGTGGGAGAGGGAGAAGCAGGCTTCCCACGGAGCAGGGAGCCCGATGCAGGGCTCAATCCCAGGATCCTGGGTTCATGATCTGAGCAGAAGGCAGACGTTTAATGACTGAGCCATCCAGGCACCTCCCTTGCTGGGGAAGGACAAGGCCTCCCTTAGGTGGTGCTGCTAAGGATTTGCTGGGTGGTGCACTTGTTACATTTGAGATGAGGAAGTAGGGTTGGGCAGGCTTTGGGAGCATTTGCAGAGCCTTGTGTCTCTTCTGGCTGGTTTTGGCCATATTTGAGAATGTGTCCAGACTGCAAACATAGGATCATTAGCATTGGCCATTATGCTCATAATGCTATGAGGAATAGTGTTAAACTGGGGTTGAAAGTCCTTTGTTCAAGGTTACAAAAGTAGTAAGTGTTCATGTTGGGGTTTGAATGCAGGCAGTTTGGTTTTAGAACTCTACTCTTAACAACACCTCCCCCCTGCACACCTGCAACATGGACCACACAGGAGCCAGGTAGAGAAAGGGGCTTTTATTGAGGCACAGGCTTGACACCTGTTCTGAGAGGCTTAGCTCTTGAGTGCACTTGGCCAACAGCCCAGCATCTTGGCGTGATGTTGCTGTTCATCTTATTAGGAAAGTTCTTGTGAAGTGAAGAAAACTCTTTCCTTCTGGAAAGTATTTAAAATGTTGACTGGTAGCATAGAAAGAAACATGGACCTACAGGAAAGATTTCTCTCAGCTCCCACAGGTGATGAGAGAATCCATCAGGACATCCTGTGGGCTCTACTTTCAGAAGAGAACCATAAACTGCCTATGTCTCACCTCCTCCAAAGCTAACTCTGACCACTTCATTCTATTCTCAGCTCTGACCAAGTTCATTCTATTCCTGACAGAATAAAGCTTTTAACATGAAAATTAGATTCTGCCCCTCCTCTGCTCCAAAGTCTCAGTGACTCTCATCCTGTGAGGCCTGGCAGTGGCCACCTGGGCTCCAAATGGCTTGCCTATCCCCCTTCCCTCTCTGAACACAGCTACTCCTTTCCTCTGCCCTAACTCCACTTCAGTCTCACTAGTCTTGTTGCTCTTCCAATACACCAGACATACTCCCAACACAGGGCCTTTGCACTGACAATTCCCTTTGCCTAAATGCTGTTCCCATAGATAGAATGGCTAACTCCCTCACTTCCTTCAAGTCTGCTCAAAGTCACCTCCTCACTGAGGCCCACTGTGACTACTCTATTTAAAACTGCAACTTGCATTCCATCCTTTGCTTTCCCCTTTCCAACCTTTTCCTGCTCTGCCTTTTCCCCATGGTCCTTTTTCAACCTTCAGCATACTATATAATTTAATTATTTATTATGTTATTTGTTATTGCACCCCCCCCACTAGAATGTAAGTTCTTTGAGGGCAGGTATCAATGCGTCATTTCCTAATGTATTCCAAGCACCAAGTACAGGGCCTGACACATGCTACTGGCTCAGTAAACGTGCACTGAGTGAATGAGGAGGAAACCTGCAGCCTGCAGACATTCTCCCCTGGGAAGATTTTGGGAAGCCTGTCAAAGTCCAGATGAGCAAAGGTCCAGGGCTGGCGACAGGGGAGGCTGACAAAGCTTTCCTGGCTTTAGTGGGAAGCCCTGTGTGTTCTGCACTAGGAGGGCAGTGGTGGGCTGAACCATCATCACTGCATCTGTGCAAAAGGGAAGGGCTTTATAATAGCTTCACACTGTATCTGGATACTTTTTGAAATAAATATACTAAGAACAGGGTGTTGTTGGAAAATGCCATTTTGTCTTATTCATGCAGACTGCCTTAAAGGAAGGAATGTATATCAAATGCTTAGCCCTGTGCTTAGCACATTTTAAGTGTCCCATAAAGGTTGGTTGTTATCATGGTTATCTATCTGCCTATGTATAAGGGAAGCCTGGTTAATGCTGTGAGCTTTGCTCCCTGTTTTTCGAAAGCAATTCCCTTTCTGCCTCCTGACATTGGAGCTATGCTTGGGCTCAGCAACCAAGTTCTGTCCAGGAAGTGATCGAAGCTGAGATGCACTATATGTAAACCCACCAGTCTGCTGAGGACATTTGGCTCTGCCAAGGGGACATGCGTGGCCAGGAGGCAAGACTGGGGAAGCACATCACCTCTTTCCAAACCCAAGGGTATCATTGATAGATCACTCTCTGGTTCAGTGGCCTTCTAATAGCCTGAAGGACTGAAGGATAACTGGGCCAATTTCTTCAGCATTCAAAGGTTCCATCACTTAAAAACATCTGTCATTCCACACCATCTCTAGAGACCAGGCCAAATGTCTTGGTAGCCCATCCAACTTCTCCTAGATGCCCTTCATATGTTGGCACAGGTTCTGCTCTGAGGTAACAGGAGTAGCACAGGGCTCTATTTTCATGATGTTTCCTGTTGTTTTTTTGCAGGGAGGGGGCATAAAAAACAACAAATTTATTATCTCAAAGTTCAGTGGGTTAAAAGTCCCACATGGATCACACTGGGCTAAAGTCAAGGTGTTAGCAGGGCTACATTCCTTTCTAGAGGCTCTAGAGGATAATCTGTTCTTGTTGTTGTTGTTGTTGCCTTTTCTAGCTTCTAGAGTCTCCCTTATATTTTTTGACTCCTGGACCCTCCCTCCATCTTCAAGAGCAGCAACGTCTCCCATCCCTCTGACCCTTCTTCTGTAGCCACATCTCCCACTGATTATGCTCAGGAAAGGTTCTCTGCTTTTAAGGATTCATATGATTACGTTAGCCCACCTGGATGATCCAAGGTACTCTCAGTCTCTAAGAACTTAACCTTAATAACTTCTTCAAAGTCCCTTTTGCCATGGAAGGTGACATATTTCCAGGTTGCAGAGATTGAGATGTGGCTATCTTTGGGGGCCATTATACTGCCTACCACTGTCAAGATTATGATTGTCTTTCAGCTATAAAATTATCTTTATGTGCATAGAAGGCTATACACCCCAATTTCAACTTTCATTTTCTCTAAATATGGCCTTTTTTTTAATGCATTGATAGGTATTTAGAAGACATTGTTAAATGATTTTGTACAGAATCCTCCTATCCTGACAATGCCACATCTTCTATTAGGAGGAACATGCCATCTATCCTCAATTTAGTGTTGTTGGGGTTCATGAGGGGCCCTCCTGAAATGCAAAAGTGAGAGGCTCCAGCCAGGCCTGGCTGACAGGGAAGGATACCACATCATTCAGAAACAGCAAGGTGGTCTGGGGCATGGTAACCAGTCATACCAGGACTTGTCAGGAATGAGTGCCTTGCAGGTGGACTCCTAGTGAAGGGCAAGTCCAAATGGAGGAAAAGCAAAATCTGCCTTGGTTTGTCTACTGCTATGGTGAATAGACATGGAAAAAGGAACTGGTAAGTGTCTGGCTAGGAAAGTGGGTCATTTTAATTAAAAAAAAATTTTTTTTTAAAGATTTTATTTTTTTACTTGACAGAGAGAGACACAGCGAGAGAGGGAACATAAGCAGGGGGAGGAGGAGAGGGAGAAGCCGGCCTCCCGCCGAGCAGAGAGTCCGATACGGGGCTCGATCCCAGGACTCCGGGATCATGACCCGAGCTGAAGGCAGACACCTAACGACTGAGCCACCCAGGTGCCCTGAAAGTGGGTCATTTTTAATGGATTGCTCTTGAGACAGGTCTTGTGCAAGATCTGAAAGATGAAATTTGTCCTCCAGGTGCCCTAATGTCTCCAAAATATAAAATAGTTGGTTTGCTGCCTTGGGTCAGAGCAGATGCTAAATTAGGGCATTTAGGAGCATGAACATGGTAGGAGCACTAAGGAAGGGTAGGGGTACCTGGGTGGCTCAATCTTGACCTCGGCTCAGGTCATGATCTCAGGATTGTGAGGTCAAGCCCCGCATCAGGCTCTGCGGTCAGGGTGGAGTCTGCTTGAAATTCGCTCTCTCCCTCTCTCTCTGCCTCTTTCCACCCGCTTCTTTCTCTCTCCCTAAATAAATAAATGTTAAAAATCTTTAAAAATTTTTTTAATTAAATTTTTTTTTTTTAAAGAACGAAGGGCAGTGTTGTGGCTGGCAATCCCTGATGGAGGTGGGAATTGGTGAGAAACGTTAGTGGGGACTCAGAGAAGAGCAAAATCTGCTGAGAAACTGACGGGTCCCTGTTAAGTCCCAGAAACCTCATTTCTCTTCTTTTGGACTTTGGGCCAATAGCCAATTAGAATTCTGAGGCTCATCCTCCCTGCCCTCCCACCCCCATTTCTGAAAGAAAGCTGACTTTCTCAAAAGTTGATTTCAATTACGAGTTGTACGATAATACACCAGCTGTCTGGCAAACTCATCTATCAAGATCCCAGACAACTAATGTTCCACATTTTATGTGCAACAGTTCTCACTCATTAACCATGGGCAAATCTCTTACTAGAATCTACTTTTCATTTCACCACAATGAGAATAACTTCAATTGTGTTTCGAGGCTCCATTTTAGAGAGTAAAGAAAGGGTCTGTGGCCATGTTCAGAAAGGACAGCTGGCCTCCTGACAGCAAAGATAATTAAACTGTCATGACCAGACACCAACTCTGTGAGTAGCATAGCTGGGACTTCAGTGCAGGAGCAAATATCCCTCTACCTGCAAACTCTCAGGAGCGCTTCCTCTCTCAGGACTCTCACTCATGAGGCTGACCCAGAACTCATCAAGAAAAAGTTCATTCGAGCACTCTTTTAGGAGGCTGGAGAGTGTGCCGTGTGTTTTAGAACTTCCCATCAAAATTGTTAATATAAAAATACTTCAGGGCTGAAACTACTGAGAAACTCAGCTACTTAGGGAGGACATAGTTCCTGGGAGCACCTGAGGGCCAAGATTGTTCTGTTCTGCAGGAAGTAGCAGTGAGCAGAGGGTTCACACAAGTGTGGCTTTTGAAGCTAGCAGCATCCCATGACCCCTGAATGGCTCTCTGAAGTATATCTGAAGATACTCTCAGGCTACAGAGGCTTACCATGTTCTAGAGGCTAAGAATCTGGGAGCGGACTTTGACTGACTCCTCCCCTCATTCCATTTCATCTTGCCTCATCTCATTACTTACTTGCTTAATTAATCCATCCGATATTGAGGGTCTACTGTGTGCCGGGTACTCTTCTAGTGCTGGGGATATATTTAAAAAACAGCAAAATCCTCCATTTCTTATATTCTAGTGAGGGAAGATAGACAACACACAAAATTCATAGGTAATTACATGGTCTGGAAAGTGATAAGTTCTATGAAGAAAAACATAACAGAGAAGAAGCCGAGAGAGTGCTCAGCCTCCTTTTCATTGAAAAGTTTTGAGCAAAAATGTAAGAGGTGAGAAAGGGAGCAGCTATCTTAGAGAAGAACGTTCCAGAGAACAGTAATCGCAAAGGCCCTGCGGCAGGAAATTCCTGGTATGTTGAGGAAAAGCAATGAGGCCAGTGTGGCTAGACACCAGAGAGAGAGAAGGAAAAGGTCAGAGTTTAAGTGACAGGCTGCTTTGGGACTCCTAGCCATTAGGAAGACTTTGGCTTTCATCATGAGTGGAGTAAGGAGCCTTTGGAAGGTTTTGAAAGAAAAGGGGTGAACTTGTATATTAACAGAGTTACTCTGGCTTCTGTATTGAGGAGGAAAGAGTAGAAGCAGAAAGTTGAGTTAGCAGACTCTTGCAATCATGCAGGCAAAAGATGGGCATCTAGACTAGGCTGATAGCTGTGGTCCAGGGGAATGAGTTGTATGAGGAAGTGACAGCAGGACTGGATATATCTGTTATGAGAGAGAAACGGGTATCAAGGATGACTCAAGGCAGCTGGAAGGATGGGTTGCAGAAGACAAAGAATTTAGTTTGGGACATGGTAAGTTGAAGATGCCTATCAGACGCCCAGGTGCAGTGGCTGAGCAGGAGTTGGATTTACAAATCTGGAGTTTAGGAAAGGGATCTGGGCTGGGGATATTCATTTGGGAGTCACCAGCTTGTAGATGGTATTTAAGGCCAGGGACCTGGTGGGCTCACCAGGGGAGTGGGTGGACATAGATAGAGAATGGGTGCAGACCCGAGCTCTGGAGCTCTCCTATGGTGAGGGACAGACAGATGTGGAAGAAAAGAGCCAAGGAGCCTTAGAAGGTGGAGCCAGTGAGGTAGGAAGAAAAGTTGGAGGGTGTGATGTGCTTGAAGTCAAGGAACAGACTATTTGAAGGAAAAGATGCTCAGCTACCAAATGCTGCTGCATATTAGGTGTGACAGGCACTGCTGGGAGAAGAAGTTTATTTGAGGTGTTGGCAATCAGTCCTGAGTGCTGGCAGTTCTTTCTCCAAACAACCGCGCAGATCCACCCTGCTGCCCATGGTTGTCTCAGGCCACCATCCTCCATCTTCCCTGGCCCCTCAGCCAGCTCCGCTTCTGGCTGGCCGGCACTTGGCTTCACCGTAGTCCTTAGTCACACACAGCTCCTGAGCCCCTGAGGTGCGGCCGGCCTGAAGGGACATGTGCAGCGGGTACATACTGGATGTTGAAGACTTAGAACAACAACAAAAAGAAGGTAAAAATGTCTCATTAATATTTTATATTGATTCATGTTGAAATGACCATATTTGGGGATTTTTTAATTCAATAAAACATATTATTCAGGTCAATTACATTTGGTTTTAAATTTGGCTACTAGAAAATTTAAAATTACATATGTGATTTGCATTTGTGGCTTGTGTTATATTTCCTTTTTTCCCGGATTTATTTTTATTTATTGGGGGCGGAGAGGCAGAGGGAGAGAACCTTCAAGCAGACTTGCAGCTGAGCGCGGACCCCGATGTGGGGCTCGATCCCTTGACCCATGACCTCATGACTTCATGACCTGAGCCGAAACCAAGAGTCTGTCGCTTAACCAACTGAGCCCCCCGGGTACCCTGACTTGTGTTATATTTCTAATAGATAGTGCGGGGATAGACCCCTTTTCACTCTGCACCCAAAGTAATTTTTAATCTTTTAAAAGGACAAAACTGACCATGTCCATGCCATGCTTATTCCCTTCAATAAGTGCATGCTGCTTCAAAGCTAACAGGCCACATCTTTACCCCAAGGCTCTGTGGGCTAGACCTGCTGTTAGCCTCCCCACCAGGACTGGTCTCCTTTCCTGTCTGTTCTCTGGGCACACTGGCCACCCACCTTCTTTCCCCCTCCATGGGCTCTCTCTCCGACTGGAGCCCTCTTCCCCAACATTTTTGCGCTGCTCACACATCTTCTGAGCCTCGACGTGTGTCAACCTCCTCGGGGAATCTTTCCCGGGTCCGCAACCTAGGGGAGGCGCTCCCCTTGTAATCTTCGGCCTCCTGAACTTTTTCTTGACAACGCTTGTCTGACTATAGCCGCTCACATACTCGATTCTGCTTTTCCTCTACTAGGGCCGTATGCTCCCCAGGGCGGAGTCTGTGCTACGTGTTCATTAGTCTTCTTTGCACCCAAGACAACGGACAGAAATTGGAGTTTTATGTGCTACGTGACATTGGTACATTATATTATTTATTTATTTTGAAGATTTCATTTATTTATTTGACAAAGAGAGACACAGCAAGAGAGGGAACACAAGCAGGGGGAGTGGGAGAGGGAGAAGCAGGCTCCCCACTGAGCAGGGAGCCCGATGCGGGGCTCAATCCCAGGACCCTGGGATCATGACCTGAGCCGAAGGCAGACACTTAACCGACTGAGCCACCCAGGCGCCCCTGGTATGTTATATTGCTATGTGGAAATTATTTATGCTCTTTTTCTTTCAAATTGCTGTATCAAACCTCTGATGAGGTGTTGCAGAGTTGAAAAAATACTTTTTTTTTTTAAAGACTTTAAGTTTTAGAGTGTAAATTTTAGGTTCACAGCAAAATTGAGGGGAAGGAATGCAGATTTCTCATATACCCCTGTCCTCACGTGCACAGCCTCCCCCACTGTCAACATCCCCCACCAAAGCGGCACGTTAGTGACAACTGGTCCATCTTGTCACCCATCCCTCTCTCCAAATCCTTGGCAACCACTGTTCTTTCTACTGTTTCCATAGTTTTGCCTTTTCCAGAATTCCATATATTTGGAATCATACAGAATGTCACCTTTTCAGATTGGCTTCTCTCACATGGCAATATGCCTTGAAGTTTTCTCCATGTCTTTTCATGGTTGATAGCCCATTTCCTTTTAGCACTGACCAACATTCCATTGCCCGGATGTACCACAGTTTATTTATCCAGTTGCCTCCTGAAGGACACCTTGGTCCATGCTTTCAAGTTTGGGCAATTATGAATAAAACTGCTATAAATACCTGTGTGCAGGTTTGTGTGGACATAAAGTTTTAACTACTTTGGGTAAATCAAAAAGATTACTTTGAAGTTGAAGAGAATTGCTTGCTGGTTTTGTGGGGGTTTTTGTAATTTATTTTTCTTGCTCTTTTGAAAACTAAAATAAAATTTGCATAGAGGGAAATGCACAAATATCAAGTAAATGATTCTCTGTCTTTTGGCAAATCAATACGTTCATGTTCAAGTTCTCCTTATTCCTTTATAGGCAATCCCTGCCCTCCAACACAACCACCCCCTGATTTCCACCATCATAGGTTAGTTTTGCCTCTTCATAAGCTTCATATAAATAGAATTATACAGTACATAGTTGGTTGTGTCTGGCTTCTTTCACTCAGCATCTTGTTTTTGAGATTCATCCACATTGTACCTTTTTATTGCTGAGTAACTGACTAGCTATATTACAATTTTTCTATTCACCTCCTGATAGATATTTTTGGGCTGCTTGCAGTTTGGAGCAATTATGAATAAAGCTACTAGAAATATTTGTGTACAAGTCTTTTGCATACATGTTATCATTTTGTTAGTAAATATGTAGGAGTGGAATGACTGGTTTATGTGGTAAAGCATGTGTTTGAGTTTATAAAAAGTCATTAAGCCAATTTATGAGAGCTTCAGTTTTTCCACATCCTTATTAACACTTAGTCTTATTAATTTTCAGTCTTACTAATTTCAGTCTGGTGAGTGTGAAGTGATATCTCATTGTGGTTTTAAGTTGCATTTCTTTGATGACTATTGATGTTGAGCATTTTTTCATGTCCTTATTTAGCCATTCACAAATTTTCTTTTATCTGTTCAAATATTTTACCTATTTTACCTATTTTAAAACTAGGTTGTCATGTCATGTTCATATTGAGTTGTAAGTTTTTTTTATATCCTAGGTAAAGTGATTTGTTTCAGGTATATATTTTATGAATATTTTCTCCTAATCTGTGAGTTGACTTTTTATTTTCTTAAATGTGTCTTTTAAAGAACACAAGATATATTGATTTTGAAGCCCATTTTATCCATTTTTTTCCATTTATAGTAGATGCCTTTTGAGTCCTGAGAAATCTTTGCCTACCCCAAAGTCTCAAAGATTTTCTTCTATATTTTCGTCTAGATGTTTTATAGACTTTACATTTAGGTCTTGATTCATTTTGAATTGATGTCTGTAATGGCATGAGATATGGATTGAGGTTAAGTTTAGTCCCCACACCCCCATAAATACCTAGTTGTTCCAGTACCATTTACTGTAAAAACTATTTCTTATCCCATTGAATTGGGTTGATACCTTTGTTAAAAAAATTTTTTTTAACCATATATGTATATGTGTGCGTGTGTGGGGGGTGTGTGTTTCTGAATTCTATTCTGTTCCATTTACCCAAATGTCTGTCTTTATGTCAATACCACATTCTCTTGATTTCTGTAGACTTAAAGTAAGTTTTGATTTCAGGTAGTGTAAGTCTTCCAATATTATTCTTCTTTTCAGAATGGTTTTGACTGTTTTAGGCCCTTTGCCTTTCTACACACATTTTTATTTATTTATGTTTTAAGATTTTATTTATTTATTTGACAGAGAGAGACAGCATGAGAGAGGGAACACAAGCAGGGGGAGTGGGAGAGGGAGAAGCAGGCTTCCCGCCGAGCAGGGAGCCCGATGTGGGGCTCGATCCCAGGACCCTGGGATCATGACCTGAGCCGAAGGCAGACGCTTAACGATTGAGCCACCCAGGCACCCCTCTACACACATTTTAAAAATCAACTTGCCAATCTCTACAATAAAACTCTGTGGGAATTTTGATTGGGAGTGTATTAACTCTATTGATCAATCTTGAAAGAATTGACATCTTAACAATATTAAATGTTCCAATTCATTAACGTGATATATTTCTCTATTTATTTAAGTCTAATTTCTCTCAACAATGTTTAACAGTTTCCAAACTATAAGTTTTTAAGTTTTTGATGCTATTTTAAATATCTAAATTTTTCATTTTCTAATTTTCGTTCACCAGAATATTAAAAAAAGCAATTTTTGAATGGTTGATCTTGCTATTCTGTGACCTTGCTAAATTCACTTTTTAGTTCTAGGAATTTTCTGTAGATTCCTTAAGATCATTTATAAATACAACCGTGTTGCCTTTAAATAACATTTTGCTTATTCCTTTTTAATTTCTATGTTATAAATTTATTTTTATTGCCCCACCGCACTGGCCAGGACCTCTAGTAACATGTTGGAATGTTGTGATAAAAGTGGACATTCTTTATGTTCTCAATCATAATGGGAAGTTCCCTTATTTTCTCAGTTTTCAGAGTTTTTATAGTGAATAGGTGTTAAAACTTAATAATATTTTTTTCTTTATTTGTTGAAATAATCATATATTTTTCTCCTTTATTTTATTAACATGGTGGATTACACTGATGTATTTTTGAATGTGGATCAGACTTTACATTGATTATAAACCAATAAACGGATAAAAAGAGAGAAACCTCCCTTTCATATATTGCTTGATTCTATTTTCTAATCTTTTGCTGTGCACATGTTTGCATCTATGTTCATGAAGATTACTGATCTGCAATTTTCTTTTCTTATAATGTCCTTATTAGATTTTGTATCAAGATTAGGGAGGTTTCATCAAATGAACTGGGAGGTGTTTCATCCTCTCTGTTTTCTGATGGAAAGCTACAATTTTACCAGAGATGAGAAATGGGGGCTATTTAGGGGGCTGGAATGTGTGTGACGATGTGGATGGGGGAGCTCCCACCAAGTGTTGGAGGATTCAGGGTGCAGGGTGTGGGTTCATGATGCTCAGGGCTGAGGGCTGAGTGGAGATTTCAAAGACTGCACAGGCTGGGACACCTAAGAGTTTGGGCCCAGACTGAACTGAGCAAACTTGCTGAGAACCACAAGCATTGAACTGAGGATGAAACGTCATTAAGAGAAGGGTCATACCGGGGTGAGCATCATCCTCTGCCCTGAAACAAAGTGCAAGCTAAAACAGACACGCCCACCTCCTCCACTTGGTGGTTCACCTAGATGCCTCTTCTCTTTCAGCATCCAATAGTACTAAACAATAGCCAGCGTCTATAGGGTGCTCACACTGTGCCAGATAGGTTGCTCTGAGTGTTTTACTTCCGTTGGTTTGATTTATCATTCTAGCAAGCCTGTGAGGCAAGTAATATTTTTATCTCTAGTCACAGATGCAGAAATGGAAATCCTAGATGAAGCAACTTGCCCAATGCTACACAGTTAGTAAGTGGCAGAGCTGGCCTTGAACTCACAGGAGCGGACTCCAACATCCACATTCTTAATCACATTGTTTCTACGTCAATTTTCCCCAGGTTGGTACTAGTAGGCTGAGGTATCTACAGTTCCCCTTCTCTTCATTTCCTGTCACCACAGCCTTGGTTCAGACTCTCCTCATCCCTGGTCTAGATTTTTATCATGATCTTCCAGTAGACTTCCCCGCCTCTATATTTTATCAGAGAGATATTTCTAAACTGCAAATCTGATCGTACAAAATCTTTTATTTTCCTGCTTCAAATCCATTCATGATGGCACCTGAGGTCTGTTATGATCTGGCATCCACCTTTCTGTCTAGCACTTTCTCCCTTCCTCTTTTTTCTCCCTTGTTCTCCCCTCCCCCACCCCCACCCCAGGTTTACTGCGGTACCATTCACAAGTACAATTATATTTTAAGTGTATAAGGTAATGATCCGATATACATATACATTGTGAAAGATGCCCACAACTCCACAATAAACTAACCCATCACCTCACATAGCTACCTTTTGTGTGTAGTGAGAACACTTAAGTTCTACTCTCCCAGCAAATTTCAATTATACAGCATGGTATTATCAACTATAACCACCACGTTATACATAGATCCTCAGACTTTGTCTTATCACTGAAAGTTTGCACCCTTTTACCGACCCTCCCCATCTCCCTCACCGCCACCCGCAGTTCAGCAACCACAATTCTACTCGGTTTCTATGAGTTCCACTTTTCTCTCTCTCATTCTTTGCCTCTCCAGCAATATACACCTCTTTGTCATTTTAAAAGGTCATGTTATTTCGCACCTCCAAGCTTCTGCCCATGTTGTTTCCTCTGCCTCAAATACCTTTCCCCTACTTGTCAGCCTGGCACCCCTTGCCTCCTCTCTCAAGTCTGTCCAGGCTCCTCCCAGGCTCATGTAGGCCCCCCATGGGCCCCAGCACAGGGCCTGGCAGATCTCTGGTCTCTGGTTAGGCCCTTCCTGGGTCCGAGCCACATCTCCCTTATTCCTGGCACATGGTGGTCACACAAAAAATGCTCCTTGAGATGTGGTACACGGCAAACTGCTAGCACCTGCTGAATAATGTGATATTGTCCTTCCCCCATGTGAGAGGAAGTGAAGGTGAAGGGCATCTTCAGAAGTTTGAATGCACCAGGAAAGGGGAGGTGTGAGACGGCAGAATGTCTTTTGGTTTCACAGCTTTTTCTATGGCTGGCCTTGCTTTATTAGCCCCAGGCCAGCATTCTCACAAGAACGAGAGATTTTTCTTCCTTGTTTCCAGACAAAGCTGAGATCCCTCTTAAGTGTTTCATTGTGCTCTGCCTGCCTCCTTTGCCTGTTTTTTCCTAGAATTGTCTTTCTCTCAGAAGGGAGCTCTCACAAGACGCAAGTGATCCCATGCAGCTGGAGAGCACCTCGCTGGGGTTGGGGCTCCTTGGCCTTGCTGTGTTGGAGCAGACGAGCAGGGGCGCCAGCGCACCATCTTCCTCTTGCCCACCCTGTGTGTGTGAACAGGAAGGGGGCTCTGTTAATGGAGTTGCAGCTCAGCAGCCGGCCCACCTTCCTGCTCAAACTTACCAGAAAGTTGTGTCATAGGATCACTTTTGTTTTTGCTATTTCAATCTTTTTTCCTCTTTAAAGAAATTTTACTAAGATTCTGAACAGGTAATCGACTAACCTGCTGCTTTGGGGAGATGGGAGGGTATCAGGAGACCCTGATGACCTGCATGGGGGCGGGAGCCTTAGCCAGGGCTTTCCCAGACCAATTTCACTAAAGCTTAGCTGTCTGGAGTGGGCAGTCATGGACTCAGGGTGCTTCCGGCAAAAGGAAGACAGCCTGTCATCTGGTCCCACCAGCAAGCTCCAGACTCCCCCATCCTGGATTAGGTACACCATTTCAAACTGCCTCTCACATGCTGTGTTTTTCTTCACACACTACCAGAGTTTGCAACATATTGGAAGGATTCTCTTATTAATGATTTCCTCCTCCACTGGACCACGAGATCCACAAAAAAAGAATGTGTCTGTTGTATTGAGACCCCAGCCCAATGCCTGGCACATAATACTTGTCGAATGAATGAATGAGTGTTTTCGAGCAGCCCTTGCAACTTGGAAGAGGAAGAGTTTTATAAAATTCTTTTATCATTATATATTGTCCCCCTTTCACCAGCATGACCCTGACTGAGACAAGGCCACTTCTGACCTGCTTGCCCAGCAGTGGAGAACTCACCTTCTCGGACTAAGTCAGAGTCCCCATCTTCGCTGTGAACTGTGCCAGGCACCGCGGGAAGGACGTGGTCAGGGCTGAATTGTGGCCCCTCAACATTCACAGGTTGAAGCCCTAACCTTCAATAGGACTGTATGTAGGGATGGGCCTTTAACGAGGTGATTAACTTTAAATGAAGTCACGTGACCTAAATCAGTGAAATGAGCTCCTAATCCAACAGGACTGGAAAGGTCATGTGAGGATACAGTGGTCACCTACAAGGCAAGGAGACTGACTTCAGGAGAAGCTAACCCTGCTGACACACTGATCTTGGACTTCCCACCTCCAGAACTATGAGAAAATACATTCCTGTTGTCAAAGCCACTTAGTCTGTGGTACTTTGCCATGGCAACCCTAGAAAACTAATACATACTAATAATAACTAATACTTCGCTGTAAAAATAAATGAGAATTATGGAAAGGTAAGGGAGAGAATCATTGTTTCTGCGGGGTCTGGAAGACTTGGAGGAGGAGGTATTATGTAAGCTGGTCTTGAGGAAATTAAAGGACTTAAGCAGATGGCTATGGAGCATCTACCAGGTGCCAAACTGTTGTAGGCTACAGGTTTTATCTGTGTGACACTCCTTGGGGCCAACTGCATTGCTGGTGGGAAAGAAGTTCCAGCTGAGGAAACGGAGCCTGAGGTTAAGAGATTTGTCTAAGGTTACCGCACTGATAACTAGCAGAGGCAGAATCTGAACCCAAGACTACTTTAGACCAAAGCTGCTTTTCTTTCCATTACACTAGGCACAGGGGTACCAGAGAATGATAATGAAAATAATGCCACATCCATGAGAACTATGAGCCTGGCATGCACATAAGTGATATACATCATCTCATTTAACCACCGCAAAAAGGAAATGAGCTTTATCTTACAAATTCCAAGAAGATACACAGAAAGGGTTAATAAAACTCATCCAAAAAATCACACAGCTGGTAAGGGGTGGAGTTAGGAAATGAATCTAGGTTCGCTTTAGAATCCATGTACTTAACCAATTCGTTTAATTTTTCCACATGTGCAGAGGTCTGGGGCCTAGGACGTGGCATGGGGGCAGGGAGGATGGGGGCTGCATGTTGCTGGTTTTATAGTTTCTAGGCTGAGAGTATTTTAGGACAAGGATTAATTGGCAAAATTTTGTCTGAGCAGTAACAGTAGTGATAACCAGCAATAATAGATACGGTAAAATATTCTCTTTTTCTGGGGCAAATCAATTAGGGTAAGGACAGTGCGTGTCCTTAGATCACCTCCGCACCTTCCAACGGGCACAGAGTTCCTGGTTGTTCTGGAATTGAAGCATCTGTGAACTGAGACCAGTGGTGGGTGCTCCAGTGACTAATAACCCCCATGGACACTACAGATCCCTGGGTCCTCAGCCTCACAGCTGTGTTTGTTATAAACTTTACATCTAATAGTTGTCCCTCGACCTGAGCGTGAGAGCCAGTGTTGGAGGACTAGGGTCCCAGGAACCTGTAGGTTGGGGCAGGCTAAGGCCCAGTCTGGTTCCTTCAGGCAGCAGGCAGCCTCTCCCCAAATCAGCAGCCCTGGCCTTCGAGATAGCGCAGGTACAGGATAGCCCCCTTTCGGCCACGGTAGCTGGTGAATCTCTAGGGCTCCATCACTGCATATTAAAGGAGATTTTTAGTGCTCCATTATTCCATAGTAAAGATGGGTCTGTGTAGGTTAGGGAGAACTTTGCTTAGCTCAGCGCCCAGAGTTCCCTCAGAAACAGGCCCAGGGCCGCCCTGCCTTTCCATTTTTGTTCTCCTCACCAGCAGTCCTCGCGGGAGCTCATGGTGGTTGCTAAACAAGCCATCTTGACATCCTCCCTCTAGTTTCTAGATTTCTCCACCTGGATCCCCTGTCTGTATGTCCATCTTCCCTGAAGCTGAATGGATAGACCTGGGCCAGAGATTCTGTAGGACCCCTGCAAGGACACTTGGGTCCTTCCTCCAAGAAGAGCCAGTTGCTGCCTGTTGGCTGACTTCAATTTCCAATATTGCTGGTGTTCCCATTTTATTAATTTATTTATTGAGAGAGGGGGTGGGGGGAGGGACAGAGGGAGAGGGAGAGAGAGAATCTCAAGCAGACTCCCCACTGAGCGGGAGCCCACTGCGGGGCTCCATCTCAGGACCCAGAGATCATGCCCTGAGCTGAAACCAAGAGTCAGACATTCAACTGACTGAGCCACCCAGGCACCCCTGGTGTTCCTATTTTTTTTTTTTTAAAGATTTTATTTATTTATTGGATAGAGAGAGAAGACAGCAAGAGAGGGAACACAAGCAGGGGGAGTGGGAGAGGGAGAAGCAGGCTTCCCGCTGAGCAGGGAGCCCGATGCGGGGCTCGATCCCAGGACCCTGGGATCATGACCTGAGCCGAAGGCAGATGCTTAACGACTGAGCCACCCAGGCACCCCTGGTGTTACCATTTTTAACATCAAAAATATGTATATTCCAGAGGCAACTCATTATAGAAAGGTTTATAAGTTTAGGCATGGGTTATCTGGGTTCCCTATTCTCCCTCATGCTGTTTACCTTCTGGCCATTTTCTGCTTAGGGGTCAGACGTTTCTGGGCATGGAAGAGTAACCTATGTTACAGCCAAAATTTTGCTGCTGGTGGTTTGAGAATGAAGGGGACCAGAACATGCCACCCCCAAATATGCCTCTTTATCATAAGCATTATTTCGATCTGAAGGCAATTGAGGAATAGCAGATGCAGGAAAAACTAAAAATGAAGCCTAAGTTTCCCTTTTGTAAAGGAAACTTCAGTGTGCAAATGTGTCCCCCTCTCGCATAGCAGAAAGGGGAGGATGCTTGATTAACGCTTACCGGTGGAGAAGGCACTGGCTTAAATCTGCATGGCAAACCCTACTAAGCAACCCTTGCTTACCATACTTTTCCTGGTCCCCTTCCCATAACTTCCTCCCCTGCCCAGAAGCCCCAACCCATCTTCCTTTATCTAGCCTCTTGTCCGTACCTCATCACCCTTTGGGGTGGTTTATAAGCCCTCAAATTCTAAATGCCTCCTTGAGTGACCTTTTTCTTTGTGAGCTTCTGTGCATACATAGATAATTAAATCATTTCTTCTCTGGTTAATCTGTTTTTTATCAGTTTGCTTCACGGGTCTCTGCCATTGAATCTACAAAAGTAAAGGAAGAGTTTTCTTCCTCCTTACAGTTTTGGCAGCCATGAACCTGGGACACTTTACTCACTCCAGAGACTGCAACTAAAGTCTTGGAATGTCTGACAAGGGGTAGAAACTCTTACTAAGTCAGCCTCACAGATCTCTGCCTACATAATGTAATGGACAGAGGGCAGTTAAGAGTCTCTTTGTCTTGCCAAATTTAGATTAAGAAGAGAAAAATATTGATTAGAATTTATTATCTGCATTGTGACTCTTGTGAATTTGGTTTTGAGTTCTCATTGATTATTGGTCCTTTCCTTCCCAGGGATGGTCCCTGTTTTCCTGTTTGTCTTGCTTCACATCCTGAGAGCTTGGCTGGGCTCTCTGCCTGCCAGGGGCACGGGTTGGTAGACCGGTGTCTATAGGTGGCCAACCATCAGGTTGGGGACCCCATGAATTTATAGATGGCCAGATAGAAACGTGGGTTGTACCCCATTGTGGCTGACTTCCTACTGACCGTTGCCAGCATTCAGAGGGTTCGTCTAAGTCGTTCCTCTTTTGGGATATCTTCGGAAGTGACTTTGGGTCATGAGGGCTGCATCTTTTGCATCATCTGTGGAATACCTCTTGTGTCCATGCTTAAGCGAGAAAAAGGCTTATTGGTTTTCGTTTTGAGTCACAATCGAAGTAGGTATACTTTTGGTTAAAAAAAAAAAAAAAGCCCCAAATCCCTTTTCCTTTGTCTAACCTCTTCTCCACCTTCTGTGCCCCTTTGGATTGGAACACGAGCCCCCAAATTCTAACCACCCTCACACATAATAAAAACTGTTTTTTTATCTTGTTAATCTGTCTTTTATCAGTTTAATTTCTGGGGCCCCAGCCAGAGAACCCAGGAGGGTGAGGAAAAAAGTTTTTTTCCTCCCCTACAGGAGGCAATGTGTTATTGATAGAGTAAAAGAAAAAAAAAAGTTCTGTGGTCAGAGATGAGCAGGTTACAGAATTAAGAAGCAAAGTATTAAATACCCCACTCTACCCCTCCCCTCCTCTTTCCTCTCCTCATGAAAAGGAGGTGTGTGGCTTCCATCAAGAGGCCTGCAAAGGTTGCCCTGTGTTGCTTCACCTGCTCCACTCTACATCCTCCTGTCCCTCAAGATTTCAAACCTCATTTTTACAGCTCTGGTGAAACTCATAAGCGATACAGGACCAAGGAAAATGTCAATTAACCAAGAAAGTGTTATTCAGCAGCCTTTAAAAAAAAACCACCTGGAAGATTTCTACCAAATATTCCCAAACATCTTGTGTCTTTTCTCTCTGGATTCCACCCAACACACACCCCACAACCCTACCCCAAAGAGTAGCATCCTTTGGTGCCCACCATCCCTCTTTTCTCCCTCCTTGCCCATCGAGGAAGCTCTCTCCTCCCATGAATCTTTGCCTCTGTCTAGGAAGTCTGTCCTCCTGAAGGAGCTCTGGTCTCAGGAGTGGGGAATCCAGGGGGAGATAACCAGCAGTTATGGAGGGCCACCACTGGCCAGGCACTGCACTAGATGCTCTCTCTGTTTTTTGTACTAAATGCTTGTAATAATACTGTAACACATAAACCCTTTTTTAGAAACGAGGACGCTAAAACTCAGAGAGATTAGGGGATTTGTTCACTGTCATAACAGCTGGTGAAGCCCCCAGCTGACTTCCCATGCTCTGCCGTCAGTTCTTTCCGTTCAGGGTAGAGTCCCCAGAGCAACAGGGGCTTGCTAATCCTCACAGATATCCATGACAATCTCTGTGGCTCAAGCTCAGAGACCAAGGGAAATGGACGGTGGCAGCTGCGGTTTCAAGCCCAGGTGGTAACACCTGTAATTAGCTGGCCAACAAAACAACTGACCAGAGAGCCCAGAATAAGCTTGGAGGCTTAAGAAAAGCCAGCAGGAAGTGAGCAGGTTTCGAGCCTCCGCCTTTGCATTCCTCGGATGTCCTTAGGAGATTTTGGAAATGCAGCCTGGTGGACCCTGACTGTGTTTTCTGAACTGGTAGATCTGGAAGCTAAGTGGAGGTGAAGGTATGCTTGAGAATGTGATTATTTCTTTTTCCAGGAGAGCTTTAGTCTGAGGAGGAAGAACTTGGCTGCCGCATTCTGTGATCTAGCAGGAGCAGCAGACTTGAACTGCCATCTTCTTGTTGCCATAGGAACAATTCCTTACACGTTTTCTGAAATACTCAGGTCTGAGTTAATGCTGCCATTGTCAATGCCTGTATTGCTGCTGGCTCACCTGGAAAAGAATGGCCAGGTGATCACCTCCCAAAGGTAGAACCCAAAGCCCTCCTCTCCAACTTGAAAACTAATTGGCAATCCCATTTCTAATAATAGAGGTGCCTGCAGACTCTGCCTGGTGGTACACTCAAGCTTTCCCTCGGGCCTGTTTCCTAGGAGAGCAATGATTGGTGAGGGAGATGCTGTGGGTTCAGTTCAAGGAATGCATCCTGGTGACTGTGACTCATCCTAGGAGCCTTGATTCAGTGCAGGCACAAAGGAGCTGCAGATGAGAAGTGGGGTGTGCAGGTACTCGTTCCTGGCACACACACACACGCACACAGCCCCCAATATGATTGTTGTGCTCCACCATGTTCCCTTCCTGGAGGTCACATCACATTTGGTAGAGAGAAATCCACCAGACCTTAGGATTCAGGCAAAGCTTGTTTCTCCCTGCATTGACATCCACAGTCTGCACACTATTCTTATTTTGCATTAGTGTTCAGACATCTAATTTTTTAAAGGAAGACGAGGACATTTTTTTGCAAGGTAGAATTCTCCATGTGGAGGCAGCCTCAATGTAAGTGGAAAGAGAGCTAGACTAAGACTCAGAAGACTTGCCCTATCACTGATCTAGCGGTAGGACCTTGAGGAAGTCATATAGCCCAACTGGATGACATTTTTCTCATCTGTAAAGAAGGATGATCAAGCCTCCTTCACAGCCAGCTTGCTATAGTTAAGTAAATTGATTTATTCATTCCATAGTTATCTGGGGCTGGGAATATTTCAAATGAGTGTGAGACAAGGTATCTACTCTCATTCTAAAGTACATAAATAAGTGAAAAAGATAATAAGAAGGGAGAAAATAGTGTGCAGATGAATGAACAGAAAATGTGAAGGAAGGGGTTGGATGATTGCTTTAGGAGCGGGGGGAGGTGTCAGAGCAGGTATCTCTGAAGAAGTGACATTAAAGCTGAAATCTGAATGATAGGAAGAAACCAGCCATGCAAAGACGAGGGGGAAAGTCCTTTAGTAGAAGACACATGCAGTGCAAAAGCCTATTAAGGAACTAACTTGGAGTATTTGAGGAACCAAAAAAAGGGTAATGAGCTTGGAGCATGGTGAGTGAAAAGGAGAGGGAGACAGGGTCCAGGTCCTGCAGCCCTTTGTACACCCAGGAACTGGTTTACTTTGATTTTATTCTAGGAGAGATAGAAAGTCATGAGAATGCTTTCAGAAGGCGGGGGGCAGTATATCATGATTTGATTTTTATTTTTAAAAGATTTCTCTGGTCACACCAAGGAAAGTGGAAACAAGAAACCCAGGTAGGAGGTTATTGCGTGAGTCCAGGCTGAAGATGATGGTGGGCTGGTCTAGGGTGATAGCAGAAAGAGAGAAATGGATGCTTCTGAGCTATGTGTTACAGATAGTACAGAGTCTTGCTGATGGATTGGCCATGTGGGGAAAAGACAAATAGAGGGCAGGTTAGATTTTTGGCTTGCATAGCTGGTTGAGCGAAATGGGGAAGACTAAGAAGGGACAGGCTTGGAGGGATCAAGAATTCTATTTTATTTTAAACACGTTAAGTTTGCAATAGGTCTTTTTTACATATTCAGGAAGAGATGTCATCTAGGCAGTTAGATCTAGAGGTCCAAATTTCAGGAGGCAAGTCCTAGCTGGAGATAGTAATGACGAATTCATCAGCATAGAGGAGATATTGAATGCCGTGGGACTGGATGAGGTCACCAAAGGAGAGAGGATATGCAGGGACTGAGCCGTCGGCCTCTCCAACATTCAGATGATGTTGAGGAAGAGGATCTAACAAAAGGGACCAAGAAACAACAGTCACTGCCGTAAAGCAGCCACAGAGGAAATGCAGAAGAGAATATCCTATGTCACTGTCACCGTGTTCACAGATGTCTTACGAACATCTTTGTGGGAGGGCAGTTTATGTTCTTTGTCACCATATATACTGATGATGTATAACAATTGTGTTCAATGCCCCCACTATAATGTTTTACATAAAAGAGTTTTTTTGCCTTGTCCAAATACTCTTGGAGCTCTGGGATTAATAACTGAAGCGTCCACAGTCAGTGTTTCAGATAGAGGTGTCTGAATTAGGTTGTGAAATTTCCCTACTCAAATGTGAATTCCAGTTGGCCTAGATGAGAAAATGAGTGGGTAACCAAAAATGCGCCAACAATCAACTCTCAAGGCACAGCCCACCATGTGTGTTCCAACCCATGGCAGGGGGCCACGAGTGACCTCGCGGGAGGCTTGCTCATTATTTCTTTCCTCTGCCTCCAGCTCTGTACCTTTGACTTTGTTTGTATAGTCTTCCATTTGAGGGGGGGCCCCTCTGGATAAATTAGAATATGTGGAACAGTGAAGAGAATATTTTTGAAAGATCTCATAAATGCTTTATTGATTTAGAACAAATTTTGAAAGTAACTAACAATTGTATGACAATTGCTTCTGAGGAGGCTGCTGAGCCTCTGGGAAAATGGTTATGAACACACTATTATGTCAATTATCACACAAATAATCAAATGGCCTTCTTCTCATCACATTCATACACCTGGATATGGCTCAGGAGGTCTGTCATGGGAGTTGCTCTGCTGTGATAGCTTTATTAATGAGCGAAAAGCAGAGGTAAATATTGTGCTAATTTAATCTACTGTGGATACTAATCTGGGAGGCACAGCTAGCCAGGGGGAAACACAGACACCACACTAGCTCACTGAGCTTTTAAGTACGTGGAGGGAGAACAACAAAATGAGCTTTGACGACAGAGAATGAAAATGAGGGGAAAATATCCTAGATGCACAGATTATTGGTAAGATGATAGGAAGAGGGAAATACCAGTTATTACTCTTGCAGCTCACCAAGAACACTGAATTAGCATGGTCCAGCCCACAAATCAGATCTCCAGAGAGGACTGGAATATTAGTTGGAAAATTAGTTTTCAAGGACAGGAAGGAGGAAACCAGGTGGCTTGTGACCCTGTTTACAGAATGGGGTTCGTTGAGAGCCAGTCGGCAGGACCCTAGAAGAAGTAGAGGCCAGTTGAAGCAGCCTCCCTTAGTGGTAGAAGTTAGAAGGCAATTGAGGAAAAGGAGAACTGATGTAGGACCTCCTTCCTAGCAAGCCCAAGGAGACATAGGACCATCTGACATAGAGGCAGAGTTTAGGGAGACAAGAGGATACCAGTTCTGATGTGGGCTGCTGAGTCCAACCTCCTCGGACTTGGAAAGTATTTTTGGGGGTGGGGCCCATGAGGAAAGACCTGAGCCCTCCCCCATAAAGTGCCACATTCATTCATTCAATGTAATTCACATTTACTGGGCAACTGCTACTGTCAGGACCATAGGACATAAGGAAGCTGGAAGAACAAATACATCAATAAATGATGTCAACATGGAAAGGTAAGCTCAATAACTTGTCCTTGTCCTTGTGGCATTAAGGAAGGTGCAAACCCTTCATTGTTGGGGCCTAAGGCTATCAGGGAAGGCTTCATAGAGCAGACACTCAGTCTGGTTTCTGAAAACCAAGTAGGAGAGTTTCCCAGATGATGAGTTGGCAGAGAAACAAAGGCTGGGAGAGGCGGGAACCTAGAGAGAAGAGAGGCATTCCAGAGAGTGGGAAAGCATGTGCAAAGCCATGGAGGCATCACATGGCAGGGGATGCTACAGTGGCCATGGGTTTGGGGAATACCTGGGGCATAAGGGGCACAAGTTGACATTGCTAGTGTTGAACCATATTTAGTTCTACTTTCTTGTCCAGCACATTTGAGGTCACACTTCCTACCTTCTTTGAGGATGTGGTGTGTTGAAACAAGCGATCTGGGGAGTTGTTTGTTACGGTAGTAACAGCCTGCCCCAACCTATCCTGACTCATAGAGTACATGTGGGGAACGGTGAGAAGTGAGCCTGGAGAGACTGGGAGGGCATAGGTCTTGGATGGGACATTTGGGGGGCAGTTTTTCTCTGTGCTAGGAGTTTGGATACTCTGGGCCTTGGAGAGATGTTAAAGGTGCTTTAAACTTGAGAGTGACATGATTGGGTTTGGTGGCTAGATGGAAGGCTGTGGCTGAGGACAGAGATCAGTGGAGGGTGACTGAAGCAGCTGAGTAATACTAAAGCCTTGAACTAAGGCCATAGCAATGAGATAGGAAAAAGTTAATATGATAAAACTTGGAGGACTTAGTGGCTATTTATATAAGTGGAGAAAAAGAAAAGCAAGAATGCATTTAGAATACTCTTTGGTCTTTGGCTTGGGTGACTATATAGGTCATTTCATCATTAACCAGGACTCTGAAGAGTAGATGGGTTTGGATGATAGATTTTTTTTATTGTTTTTTTTTCCCCTCTGTCAATTTCCCAAATGAGCTTAGTGTTACACCCAGTAAAAGGTGCAGTCCACAGGTTGTAGCTTCCAGATTCTTTCCCTACACTCTTTCTTAGCCACAGCCTGGGTCCAGCCCCACAACTAGAATCATTCCCAATGAGTCTTTCATGGCCCTGCTGCCCCACTGATGAAGAAAATGGTCGAGGTATCCTTCGAGAAGGTTGGACTGTGAAGTCAGAGTCTACCTAGGCTTTGCCCCACACACTTGTGACTTTTGGTGAAGTCATACCACTTGGAAGAACAAGTAGTAACAATCCGGATCCTGTTAGACTCCAAATGTTCAGAAGTCACCATAAACCAAGAGAAGATATGATCCTTGGCCCAGAAAAACCTCCCCATTACAGTGGTGAAGGGAATCTCCTGGCTGGTGACTTGGGACCTAATGACCATTAAAAGCCATGGGGCAGTGTTTTTCCCAGATGTTGCTTGATCACCCACTTTCCCCACCAGTCCCATAGGTCTTTGGAATCCGAAGGCTGAGTTTGTAGGTCTTGGTTATCACTTGAAATGATCACATACCAAATCTAAGAATTTATATACTACTGCCAATAATAGTAATAATGAACATTCATTGAGAATTGGCCCAGTATATAGAGGCACCCAGCACCTGGACTCTGTGGTCAGCTTCTGTACTTATAGGTGGCTGGGTACATCCTAACCCCAGGGCTGGCTGTCCAGATTAGCACAGGGTTCAGTCTAGGGGGCTGCATGGAGAGTGATGGGAACTGACCATTTCTGGTTGGGAATGACATGAGGATCATGAATCTGATCAGAAACAAGGACATGGGGAGGTGGACAAGAATTAAGGGAGAAAAGATGTAGTTTGGTATTCATACAAGCGCCATATGGCTGCCATGGGTCATGAAGGTGCATTCTAGCCTCTGCCCACTGAGGATATTGGCCTGCTTGGCCTGTCCTTCCCCTGGGTTTGGCAGCAGGAGAGGCCTGAGTCTATGGTTGTTGGACATCAGAGTGAACAGAGCCCAGTGATGACCTCTGGGACCTCCATGAGAAAAACAAGCCCACAGTGCAGGCTACTTATTCAGCCCAATATCCTTTCTAGGGTCCCCTTCCTCAGAATAAGAAATATATGGGAATTAGGGGGTGTGATAATTACCAGGCTCCTGGAGCTAGCTTCTGTGTGTTTTATCCCCCTCACAGGCTTTGGACCTCAGTGCAGTGGTTAAGAGCACAGGCTGATTTCGCTATCTACATAATACTGGAAAATGGGCTTGTCACCCACTCTGAACTTTAGGTGTCTTTCCTAGAAAGTGCAGATAACAAGACCCGCCTCAGAATTATTGTTGTGAGGGTTAAGTAAGGTAAGTCATATACAGGGGAAGACCCACACTCCCACCCACAACTTCATGTATGGAAAGGTGGTCTAAAAAAATGAAGGATGGGAGCCCCCACCGTGGGCAGTTTTTAATCATAGAAGAAGACCTTGGAAAGCAAATGCAGGAAGGACCTAATGGCTATGGACTTAGGTCATAAGGCCTTACTCCTCTCATCTCCCAAGTACAAATCTCTAGTATAACCTTTGTCAGAATCTGCACCCAGAAATCATGACTCACTTGGGGTTTTTTTTTTTCATTCTTGGTTGCTATGAGTAAGTCCCACATGTGTGATGAATTTTGTGCTTAAAACCATCTGCCCACTAGGCTCAATACATATAAATATTATCTCTGGGAGCACCTGGGTGGCTCAGTTGGTTAAGCATCTGCCTTTGGCTCAGGTCATTATCCTGGGGTCCTGGGATTGAGCCCCATGTTGGGCTCTCTGCTCAGTGGGGAGACTGTTTCTCCCTCTCCCTCTGCCTGCCGCTCCCCCTGCTTGTGTGCTCGCACTCTCTCTCTCTGTCAAATAAATAAATACAATCTTTAAAAAAAAATAAGTATTATCTCTGGCTGCAGTCACAGTTTCACAAGGTCTTTGAACTCACTCCAGGGAACACATTTCTGCTCATACCTGCAGTCCGTGACATGTGCTTAGAACACCAAACAGGACTGCCATTTCAAAGAAGAAAAGAATGGAAGCAGGAGGCTCAAGCTGGCTGAAAACCTCACTGATTAACAAAGCAATCAAGTTTTCCGAAGATCTAGCGCAGCAGAATCCCCCAAATGTTAATATTCACAAACACAATGTGGAGCCTACTGAAGGAACTCAGTACACACTAGTTCAGAGTAGTTCAAAACGATACTACCAGCAACGGGAATTTGGCAATATTTAGCAAAACTACAAATAAATTTGCCCTTTGACCTAGTCACTCCACCTCTAGGATTCTACCTCACAGATACCCTGGAAAAAATTCTTGATGATGTATGCATGAAACTAGTCACTAAACACAATGTCTAATAGCCAAAGACCGGAAAAAGCCCAAATGTCTGTAAACAAGGAATCTGTTGAATAAACGATGGAACATACTTAATTGGATACCATGCTGCTGTCAAAGAGAATGAGAAAGATCTCCACAAACTGCTATGGAGTGATCTCCGGGATACACACACACACACACACACACACACACACACACACACACACAGACACACAGACGCTCATTTTAAAAAAGTTTCCATAGAATTCTCCGAATGTGCCTTGTTTTATAGTTCAATTTTGGAACCAGTAAATGTTTTATCTAATTTTTAATTACATAGAGTCCCCTAAAAATGGACAGCAAGCAAAAAACAAAAACAAAAACACCTTATATATCTAGTTGATGGCATAACTACTTGTAGGAGGGTTATTTCAAATGCCACAGTGTTTTCACTACACCCCTACTGGGATCTATCCCAAGGACACAGAGATTTTCAGAGACCTGACTCTGCATTTAGCAGTCTTGTTGTCCATGGTAATGTTGGTATTATTTTGAAACCAAAAAATGGGATAAAATATAAAATATATTTGCCCTAATCTTATTAAAAAGAAACCAAGATTTTCAGTGCAAGGAGATAAAACATAGACATATAAATGACTAAAATCAGGAAATTTAAATAAAATCTTGTCATTCTTACTTCAAATTGAAAATATCAGTATTAACTCATGATTTATTTTTCATTTTCTAAAAATTTGGTATTTCCTAGTGATGTCCACTGAAAAGATTTGGAAGCAATGGTAACTCAATAACAATAAACAGCCCTGGTGCCCAGATTGTACTTTCTAGATGCCATTCCCCACTAAAGAGAACAAGGGCTCCTTGAGCTGGAACATCGTGTCATGCCTGAAAACAAAGAAGCTGTCAAAGATTACTATGATCACATCAAAATGACATGGTAGTCAACATGAAGGGGCCCCCACTTACCAAGGATGAGACAGTTTGAACATAAAGAAAATACTGCAGTGAATTGAAATATGTAATAGTCCTGGCTTCATCATGATACTCCATATCCCCTACACCCCTTTCCCACTGCCGCAATAGAAGAAACCTTCTTAGTTACCTGTGGAAGTTGCCAGAACACAACTCATTATTCTGAAAATTGACAAATAAAGGAAAATAATCTTGTAATTCTCCTGCCTTTCCTAAACTATACCTCATGGCAACCAAATAGTTGCTGTGGGGAAGTTCTTTACAGAAGACACACGACTAGTAAGTGCAGTGGGAATGATAACATTGGGAACTCACCAGTTTGCAAACCCTGACAAAATAATGGTTTGAGGCAACAGTCACAGGTGGTTGCTAAAGCCATTAGGTTAAAGGTTAGTGGGGAATTCTATAATGTATGGATCAGATTGACACCATCTGGACCCAAAGATCAAGGTCAAATGAAGCAGGTATCATGCACATCCTGATGTGAGGCAACAGGAAGTATACAACATCACCTATAAAGGATTATTCTCCCCCCACCCCAAAAATGAAGAATCTGAATGTAATCAAATCCTAGATCTAACTCTCAGTTCTCAGGAAATAGAAGGTATAGAGGAACGTGTTAAATGACACCATAAGTAATTTAGCCAGAATTATTAAGTATGTGGGAAATTCTACAGGTCAAATGACTTAATTTAATCCAGAAATAAATGACATTTCTTAAAGAGAAGTGGAACAATTATAGATGAAAAGAGATTTAAGACACATACCAAATTTGGTGACATTTATTAAAAGATATGCAAGTGTTAATTTATACTATTCTTTTGACTTCTCTGTAGGTTTCACATCGTTCAGTTTTTTTTTTTTTTAAATCAAAGGGAGAAAAAGACTAATCAGCCAAATGAGGTGGGTTTGTGGCTCATATTTGGATGCTGATTTGAACAAACCAATTTAAAAAGACATATTTGAGACAACCAGGGCTTTATTATGAATTGTTCATTTTGTTGGGTATGAAAATTGTGTTGTGGTTATGTTGAAAAAGTCATATTAAAAATTCATGGTGAAGGAGTAATAAATGAAAATATATCAACATAGGGCTAAAGCCATAACATATCGTAGCAAGAACATATTGGGTGTTGTTGAGAGCTAGATGCTTGGGCTCAAATCCTGGTCCTTCTACTTTTTAATTGAGAGAACTTGAGTGAGCTCTGTGGGCTCTCTTAAATTCAGTTTCCACCAAATACCACCTGCTTGTAGGAACTGTGAGAATTAAATGAAATAATATTTATGATAGTGCCTAACCCATAGATATCTGACACAACTTTTCTGTTTTTAACGGAAAGGGTTATCCCATTACAGATGGATTTGCATTTAACCAATGACAATATCTTTATCTAGTGGCTCATGATAGATTTTCAAGCATTCACTATAGGCTAATTACTAAACTATTCTCTTTGTTTAAGATTTATTTGTTTGTTTTAGAGAAAGAGAGCAGGAGCAGGAGGGCCAGAGGGAGAAGGAGAGAAAATCTCAAGCAGACTCCACACTGAGCATGGAGTCCAACATGGGGCTTGATCCCAGGACCCTGAGATCATGACCTGAGGGAAAACCAAGAGTAGAATGCTGTGCCAACTAGGTGCCCCATGACTAAGCTATTTTTTACATCACATGAGCCCGGGTCACCTTTAAAGGGCAAAAATCAAGGAAAGATTTTAAGGAATGGGCAGCCCCACATTGGTCATATCAGTGAGGTGGTTACATAGTGGTCTGATGAAATGAGTTTCTATATGTAAAATGCTTAGAACAGGGCCTGGCTCATGGTACTATTATATAAGTATCATTATTATCATTATTAATGACCTAGCAGAATATAAGCCAACTTCAACCTCTACATATTTCTCCTTTTTCTGTTTCTCTGAGCTCCCTCCAAGTACTGAGGTGACAATCTATAAATTGATATATTTTTCCTAGGCTTAGAAAGGATGACTCAATCTCTTAATTCACAGATTCTGCTCTTGTCTTAGACTTGAGCCATTTTGAGTTTCCATTTTGACTGCATTATCGCTAATGGGTCTTTGGCTGTCATAGTTAACAACTGCCTTGACCCATAATGATGGGGGAATCAATGTTCCCATGGGGTCCTCCCTTCAGCCTCATCCTGCTGCTCCAAGGGAAGTCTGGTCCTCATTGCAGACAGTGGTAATCAGGGATAGAGACATGAGGCCTTTGCTAATACATCAAGAAGTTCTCAGAGAAGAGTTTGGGCTAACTAGCACCCTAGTAAGTCAGCCAGTTTGTAGCCTTTCTGCTAGAGAGGAAATTTCTATGTGTTTCAGATTCTTCCCCTGATCATGCGCTGCACGGTATACATCTCTGTGTAACATGTAAGATGGGAGTTGCCCTGTGGGTGGTCACTCTGGGCTTGGAGATGCCTCAAACAATGAATATGGACTCAAAAATGTGACCTTCAGGAAGACATTGGTAAAAATACAGCATCCTGAAACAAACAAGTTAGCAGCAAGACCTATGATTCTGGGACGCCTGGGTGGCTCAGTCAGTAAAGCGGCTGCCTTCGGCTCAGGTCATGATCCCAGGGTCCTGGGATCGAGTCCCACATTGGGCTCCTTGCTCTGCAGGGAGCCTGCTTCTCCCTCTGCCAGCCACTCTATCTGGCAAATAAATAGAATCTTTAAAAAGGACCTATGATTCTGAGGTCACATCAGTCTCAGAGTAAAACATTTCATTGTCTTCACCTCAACCTGAAATTGCAGGAACTTCAGTTCCCTAGAACCTGCTGCTGCCTCAGTTATTCCCGGGTTCCATCAGGCTCACAAGCCCAGTTTTCTTTGCAGAGTGGTGGCCATCATTACCCTCTTCTCTCTCTGGGTTCTCACCACCATGTCCACTGCCAGGCCTCTGATGCTCACCCAGAGGAAGTGCTTCCAATGCTACTACAAAGCCTCCTGAAGGTCACTCCCCTCCTTTCCCTAACTGTGATGCAGCTCAATCCTCTGATGTCATATTGCTTTAAATGAACAAGGATACAGGTTGGGGGACAGGTGGTGTTACTGGCTGGTTTGGAGAAACGCACGCTTGTAAGATAGTTGGGGGGCTGGATGGCTGGTTCAAGGAGCCACTGGACCATATTTGCCAGTGTTGATTGGTGAGGCCAGGTAAGGGCTTGGGTTTCAGGTCAATGGGGCCTGTCAAAGGACTTTGAAAGAGCATGAGAACATCTTAATCTGACCCAAATGGCTAGGAGCAGCCCTCTACCGAGAAAAGCCAGCGCAAGCTATAACCCTGCTGGGCTTAAAAGTATCTATTTAAGTGGGGTTGTCCGACTAGCACCCATTTTCTAGGAAAGACCTAATCTCTTCCCATGAAGCAACTTTACATACCTATCCTATCAGCACCTCATACACCTACCCATTTCATAGCCAAAATTACACTACCCAAATTCAAATCCCAACTCTACCACTTAAACATGAGTCTTTGGACTTATCATTTAACCTCTTTAGGCCTCAATTTCCTTATTTTTTTTCTTTGAAGGATCATAATTATACCTGCTCTGTAGTGTTGTTTGGGATATCAGATATAGGCAAAGCACTTGGCAGAGAGCCTGGCACATAGGAAATGTTCAATGAATGTCTGTATCATCATTACTACCACCACCACCACCACCATCAGCATTTTGATTACCCCCAGAATTTGGTCCCTTTTTTTTTTAAAGATTTTATTTATTTATTTGACAGAGAGAGATACGGTGAGAGAGGGAACACAAGCAGGGGGAGTGGGAGAGGGAGAAGCAGGCTTCCCACTGAGCAGGGAGCCCGATGCGGGGCTCGATCCCAGGGCCCTGGGATCATGACCTGAGCCTAAGGCAGACGCTTAATGACTGAGTCACCCAGGCGCCCCTGTTCCTTTTTTGTATCTCCCATTAATAAAGCCCCACGTGGCTTATTCTCTGCATGGAGTTACATATTATCTAGGAGCCAACATGAAAAATAAAGGTATTCCAAGATTTAGTCTCATTTCCTGGAGAACACTCAAGAGATTCCAGTCCATGGTCCATTCCAGTCCTTGGCAAATCCCACTTCCTGTCCTCCCCAGTTCCTCTACTACACCAGCATCCCCAGAGCCTCTTCCAAGTGACCCACCACTCCAAATCTCTCCCACATCTGGCATGTAAGTCTTCCCTTCCCCTTCCCTCCCACCCCTGCCTCATTTACAACTTTTGCAACCTCTCCCATACAGTCTCTTTGGACCCAATTCTCCCTCCTGAAAGGTGTAGATCAGAGCTGGTTGGCAGCAGACTGGAGGTTTCCCCAATGAGTAAAAATAGTCACTGGACGTGTATGTCGTACTTTATCATATGCCTTCTAATTTAATTCTGAGTAGATAAAGGCAACATTCTCTTTAATGTGCAGGAGGAGAAGGCAGGAAAAGTCAGAAATGCCAACAGGTTAATAAATCTTGGCTCCAGGCAATATATGACATGACTGTGGCTTGGGGCCATCATTGATTTGTCTAGGCTTGGGTGTTGGACCTCAGCTGTCTGTCCATCAAGGGCTTTCGTGGGGACACTTGGATTGAAGACCAAGAATGTCTTTAGAAGTCAAAACTGTAGATTGTAAAACTTGGACTTTTTTTATTGAAATCATGCTTTTTCAAATTTATTGGAATCATGTTTGTTTGTTTGTTTGTTTTGTCAAGAAGATAAGCCAGTTTATAGCAAGACATAAGCATGAGGCAGGAGAGAGACAGCAGGTGGGAAGAGCCCTCTTGTCTTCTGGGTCTCCTCCATCCAGGGTTTCCTGAAGCCTTTGGTGATATTCCTGCCTCCTCTTTCCATCATTTCCTCCATCATTCCTCAACACCTTAAGTGGTGTTGAGCTGTGCTTCTGTCCCTTTTAACAGAAAAAGCTATTCCACCACACCCATGATCGAGATGTGGCCTTTAACAGACAGGGGCTGCGACATGCAGGCCTCACTGTGGGCAAGCTAGAGCTGAAGTGAGGGACAAGAGTGTAGAATGAGGGAAGAAAAAAAAAAAAAAAGGCCTCCAGCTCTCTTGAACATGAGAAGTGGTGGCCCGTAGCTTTATCTGTGGTGCTGGAAAAAGCCAAGTTCGTCTGCAGGCTGGGCGGAAGCCAACAGTGAGTTGTGCACGGGCATGGGGAGGGGCAGGCCTGGCAGGTCAGTGAGAGCACAGGGCCCTTCAGAGCTGAGGCTTGACTGTCTCTCCTCCACCCGCCCCAGGCCTGCTTCTGTCTCCACATGACCCTTCTGTGCTCCCCTGCCTACCTCTGCCCAGCCCCTGCTCAGGGGCTGAGAACTCAGGGCAAGAACTTCCCCTGCCTCAGGCCACTGCCGAAACCCCTTGCCTCCCTCCCCTTCTCAGGTCAAAACGCAACTCCAGGCTTTGCACCCTACCTTTCCCAGCCACTGGGTGATCCCCTGGCATTTGCAGGGGTGTGTAAGGCAGAGGGCCTCATTTTCACCCTAACGGAGCCACCACCGATGTTGTGTCCTACCCTGGCCTGTGTCCTCCTGAGCTTGTCCTCCCTCAGACCCTGGGGCTCTCTAAGAGAACCTGTGCACTCCCTCCTACAGCCATGAGGAGGGACCCTGGATGAAGGGACCCAGAAGACAAGAGGGCTCTTCCCACCTGCTGTCCTATTTGAAAGTGAGATCCAAGCTGTGGTGGGGAGCTCACTTTTAGGGTAGCTTCCAAACGTTGCTATCTCTAATTTGATCTGGGGCCTATTGTGAGTAATAGTCTTTATCCCTGTAGGTGTTACTATTAATTATAAAGTTTGAAGTATAGGGAACATTAGTTGACAATATGATTGTGGTTAAAGATTCAATCAAAATAAATCCGTAGATTCAGTCAAAAAATACCTGCCCCACTCTACAACTGAAGTCACCAGTCTGAGTAATAAAAAATTTTTAAATGCTACCAGGCATATGTTTAAACATTATAGTTTAGAGTTGATTTTTTAAGAGTAGTTTTAGGTTCACAGCAAAATTGAGCATAAAGTACAGAGAGTCCTCAACACCCACTAGTAGAGTAGTGGCTTTGTTACAACCATAACTTATGGTTATGATGTGCACACATCATAAGCATCCAAAGTACATCGTTTACGTTATGGCCTACTCTTGATGTACATTTATTTTATGGGTTTGAATGAAATGTTTAGTGAAATGTATCTACTATACAGAATAGTCACACTGCCCTGACCCCCTGTGCTCCATCTCTTCTCTGTCCATCTCTCCAAACCCCTGGCAAACACTGCTCTTTTTACTATCTCCATGGTTTTGCCGTTTCCAGAATGTCATATACTTGGAACTAGACAGAATGTAGCTTTTTCAAGTTAGCACTATTTAAGATGTCTCCATGTCTCTCTCTGGCTTGACGGCTCATTTCTTTTTATCACCAAATAGTAGTCTATTGTGTGGATGTACCACAATTTGTTTATCCATTCACCTACTAAAGGACACCTTGGTTGCTCCTGATTTTTGGCAATTATGAATAGAACTGCTATAAATATTTGTGTGCAAGTTTTTACATGGACATAAGGTTTCAGCTGCTTTGGGCAAATACCAAGGAGTGGAATTGGTGAATCACATGGTAAGACTATGCTTAGTTTAATAAGTGTTTTTAATACATATTATCTGGTTTTATCTTTAGGGGAAAGCTCTAGAGTCTCTCGGATGAATCTCATATTTCAGTTTAGCAAACTGAGACTCCAAGAAGTGAAGTGACTTCCCCATGGTCACCAGACTGAACTGTGTGCTTCCTGACGGCGAAGAGGAAAACTTCTTTGCCACTGCTGAGAGTCACAGCCCCTGCCAGGTTCTGGCCCCTGTCAAAAGGCCCTGTCAGCTGGCACCTTTTCCAACACACCTCTCCCATGCAGTGAACCCCACTGCCCACCTCTGACTCAGGGGTTGCTTGTAGCGACCCTTGCCCCTTGCTCACCTATTCCTCCCCAACCCACCCCTCACACCCTTTCACCCTTGCCTTTGTAGGAACAAGAGACCATCTTTCTCCTGAAAGGCTTGGGGAAATGCCTGGCACTCCACACATGGGGCAACATTTGTTCAGACCACAGTTATCATGGAGATGGAAAAGCCCTTGTTCAGCAGCACAGTGTCCCGTACGCTGCGCCATTCTGTGGATGCCAGGGTGTTCTCACCAGGTGAGAACCTGTGTAATACAGGGACGGGGACTGGGGAAGGCTGAACAGCAGAGAGAGAATAGTGGCTTATGGCCATTGTGCATACTGGTTGGCAATAGAGGGAAGTTTGAACCTTGTTTTCTCCTTGAAGGACAAGCGACCTCTGACAACAGGCAATCATGCATCTTGTGGGTTTCTTCCTTTTTTTTTTTTTTTAAGACTTCCAAGCTCTGTTCTTTTAGCAATTATTTATTTAAAATCGTTTCTTCAGAATTGCCTGTTTATACTCCCCTAAATGTACTACTTTGTGTTTCCTGTACAGTATGTCCTCTTCAGGGGACATAGAGAAACCATGCTAATAAGGACCATGCACATTTTGTTCTCTTAACAATTTGTGTCGTGTGTGTGTGTGTGTGTGTGTGTGTGTGTGTGTGTGTGTACAGATCACTCAAAATCTGGAAATTTTCTTTTTGTTAAGATAGATGGGAAATTGCTTGTGGCATGATCAGGATTCTCTTTTCACAACTGTGACTGAAATCAATTTCTCCAGACTGAGTAGCTATAGGAAAACAGGAGGGAGGAGCTGCAGGAAAACACAGCCGCTCATTCCTCCTTCACCTCTTGATTTCTTTTTATTCCATGCAATAAGGAGACAGATACAAAAAAAGGTGACAGAATGGCTTTAAAACACAGACTAAGCATCAGGCACATTCTAATCCACAAGGCAGAAGCTCCTGTGCTAGGACCTTCTCACCTCCAGCCCAGACTTGGCCCTGTTCCATTTGGCTCTTGTCTCTTCCACTGGGCTGTTCCTGAGTTGTATCCTTTATAATAAAACTGTAAATGTTGCATGTGTGCATGTGAAATATATGTATTAAGAAAAAACATGAAGCATCAGAATATATTGATCACTAAGATGAGGGTGGTGAGTGTTTGTAATATTCCCTTTGAGGAGCCTTTGCAGGATTCGGAACTCTTAGAAAGCAGCTGGGTAAAACAGGAGGCAAGAACAGGGACAACGAGTGGCCATCCCTGACAATGCTTATCGATCCTCATGGCAAAGCATCCTTCCAGCACATAACCATGGCACTGGGCCTGCACTCAGCAGTAGTGAGCATTGTGTTTCCGGTAAGATGGATTCATCGGGACTGGTGATGTAGGTGTGGGACTTCTGTGTGTCTGTGCTAAGGAGAGCAGGAGAATTAGTGGCTGACTCTTTCATCCAGGGATCCAGGTGCCCGTTGGACTCAGGGGGCAAAGGTAGGGCTTAGCAGGAGGAGCTGGGAGAGTAGGTCTGGGAGAGCTTCGTGGTGGAAGTGACTTTTCTTGTTAGGTTTTAGTGGAGAGAGGTGGTGTGAAGAAGAAGGGAGGGCTTCCTGGCTTGTGCTCAGGCTGCGCGTGCATCACTGGAGGAGGGGAGGGGCAGGCAAAGTGGCTGGGCTGTAGTGTCATCCAAGCTGATGATAGGCTTGGGGAAACAAGTTGTCTTAAATGGAGTTGGATGGCGATGGGGGACAGTGAGAGCCCTGTCATTCATACTGGGTCAACCATGCTTTCCATCTGAGGCCCAGAACCTCCACCAATTGAAAATGATTTGCAAATTGTAAAGCGAAATAATACTAATGCTGTTGCCATTAGCCAAGGTTTTTTTTGTTTGTTTTGCTTTGCTTTTTTTGGGGGGGGGTGTTGTTGTTGTTTTTTCAGAAACACAGAGGGATTTTCTGTCCTTTATTTGTTCCTCTCTCCCACTTAATAAGAAAGATGTGTTACATTCAACTGCGGCTAGAAATGGAACTTGCTGAACGGAGAATGCTTGCTCCCTACCTCTGGGAAATTTAAAAATGTTTTTAAGACCTTTAAATATATAAGAATGATTCTATCAGAGACATTTTCAGGATGCTCATATTAATGTGTGTTTATTTCAAAAAATATTTATACGAGCTTATTATGCATGAGGTGTACTGCTAGGTGCTGGAAATTTGGTGCACCGAGGGATTCGAGTGGAAGTCAGGACATGCAGCTACCTGCAGCGGGACAGGACCTGACCATAGGGTGTAGACGCCAGACACAGGAGACCCTGACCATGGGGGGAGCCACCTCTGAGCCTCCCCCTCTGCCAATCCTTCTCTGCATCTATAAACACACTCTGGGCTCTCCCTGCAGGAAAGAAACTCCTCCTGGTCCCTCACACGAGACACCACTGGCTCTTTCTTCACCCCTCATCATCTGAAAAGGGAGATAATAATGCCCATCTCACAGAGTTGTGTGAATTGAATAACTGAATACAGGTAAAATAGAACGGTGCCTGGCACATAATAAGCACCCATAAATGTGCACTATTATTAACTCAGTCTTAGGAAGGAGTGGGAGGCAAATGCATCTACCTAGTCCATCAGTCTGAACCAGAACCTATTCTGTGTCTATTGGCATAGAAATAGTACATATTAAAAACTTTTAGAGCAGGTTACAAAATAGTTATTACATTATGATTTCCATTTGGGGAGAAAAGTATATTTTTACATAAAGATTAGTAGGCTGGATCGTGTACCCCACAAATTCATATGTTGAAGCCCTAACCCCTAGTACCTCAGAATGTAACTGTATATGGAAATAAGGTCTTTAAAGAAGTAATTAAATTAAAATGAGGTTATTTGGGTGCATCCTAGTCCAATACGACTAATGTTCTCATGAGAAGAGAAAATTCAGACACAGACATGAGCCTACACAGAAGTACGACCACGTGAGGCCCCAGGGAGAAGGCGGCCATCTGCAAGGCATGGAGAGAGGCTTCAGGAGAAACCAAACCTGCCGACACCTTGATCTTGGACTCCTAGCCTCCAGGATTGTGAGGAATAAATTTCTGCTTTCTAAGTCCCCCAGTCCATGGTTCTTTGTTATGGAAGTCCTAGCAAGGTTTGAAGGATACACTTCCAGTGGTTATTCTCAAAGTGAAAGGATTTTCAGCAGGTTTCAGTTTAACTTATTTTCTGATTTTAACACAACCCAGTATTTCTTATCAATGAATTTTCAGAGAGGAAGACAAGACAAAGCCATACCTTCAGACTGAGTTCCCTGCGTGGTAAGATTTCAAATCCCTGTTTGCCACCATCCCATCATTTCCCCTGGTTCTCTGCCGCCTGTGGGCAGGGCTGGTTACAGGAGTGACTGGCCTGGGGCCAGCCTGCTGTGGTCCTTCCTCAAACACCATCAGGGGAATAATGAGCATCCAAACCGAAAGGATTTTACTGGGAATTGAGCAGGGTTTCAGAAAATGAGTCCGTTCAAAAGAAAGGAGAGTCTATTTTTACCTAATGAATATTTGAGTCTGGGTCACATACAAAATGTTAGCTTTTCCTGCGGGAATTCTTCAATGCCCTTCCAGAGATCCTCCAGAGATGCCACACAGCCTGGTGTGCATCCCTGGGGTTGATTAAGTGCTTGTGCCCACATTGATAGTGGGTTTTCCAATTCCTAACCTGGTGAGGTCATTCCGAATGAAAAGATGTCAGTCTCTGAATACCCTCTGTCCACAAAGTTTCCACATGCTTTTGCCTTTTTCTTGCACAAAACAGCTCAGACCCTTCGCCAAGGCAGCTGGGCTGCAGACAAATGATAGTGGGGATGGGGCAGACAATGGAGGACTGTAGAAGCCTCCTTTCCCAATGTTTTCCTTGATCCCAGAGAAAAGCCAAAGAGATGAAAGCAAATCTGTGAAGGAAGAGAGCAAGAATGCAGTTTCCCTCAAGGGCCTGGCCTCAGTCTATCACATTAACCCCTCCACAGGGCACACAGAGGAGGGGTGGGCTGACTCCCTCACACCCTCATTTGCCCCCTGCTCCAGCTGCTCCCCTAGCTTGTCAGCAGTGGGAGATGGGGGAGGAGATTCTTCCACCAGGTAGATCTGTGGAGTTTCTGGAAACTGTCAGTTCCTGAGCCATTTGTGAGGACAGGTACTCAGTTTGTAGCCGGTAAGGGGTGTTGGGAGTGCCTGACCCACTCTGCTGCCCTGGCAAGAATAACCCCTATGATGGGGGTTAAAGGAATGATTAGGAAGGCGGCCCCAAGTTGCCTTCTGCCTCAGTGACTGCCCTCTGAGCCAAAGAAAATCAACCATGTCTAGCATTCTCATGGCTGAAATTTGAGGGTTGGCACCCAGCATTCCATTCAAGTTCTGCCCAGAGCCCCGCAGTGAACGCTTCTGAGGGAGAGTGCAGAGTAGCCTCTACGGAGCATCACCTGGTATCAGAGCCCGAGCTGGGAGTTTCCCTCCCACCGTGTCCCATGACACCTGTGCTGGTGCTGCTATCCTGAACTCACAGGCTGTGGGACCGGGACACATGACTCAAGCTTTTGCGGCCATGGGTTCCTCATCTATAAAATGCAAATAAGAATGCACGTACCTCACCAGTTTGTCAGGAGGATGAGCATTCAATAAATTAGCCATGATTAAAAATCCCGAGTCAGAGTAGTATGTACCAATATGGAAATAGCTCTACAACATCTTGTTAAAAAAGAGAAGCGGGCAGGTGGCAGCAGAAAACCAATGCAGTGAGTTCCTGTTTGTGTAAAATAGAAGGATGGGTAGGGTACGTGCACGCTGTGGGCTGAATGGTAATCTGAGGTTTTAACTTTTTAGTTAAGTTTGTCTTTTTTCTTGTATTTTCTTCCTTTGTCTTGGACCTGCCAGGTGGAAAGAGTCAAGAGGGTGGACTTGGCAAAGGCTCCCCACCAGGAGCTACCTGCCGGGCCCTGGAGCCTGGGGAGAGCCAACGATGACTCTGGAGCCAGCAGCCCCAGCACCCCTTGTTGGGGACCAAGACAGCCATTCCTTAGGCCAGCAACCCGGTGACAGGACTCCTACAACCCAGCTGGGTGCCTGCCCACAGCCCCAGGATGAACCCTGGCTGTACCCCCATAATTTGGTTCCATCTCTGACCAATCTAATGTAATATATATATATCTCCTCCACACCCCTGCAGTGTCCAAGTACAACCAGGACTAGAGGGTGGGACCTGGATACCGGGGGAGGGACACCGGGACCCTCCTCCCCCAGCTGTGGAAAGATATGAGAGCCTCTCGATCATGGTTCTCTGGAGAAGGGCACTGGGGGAGCTGAGGTGGGTCAGAGACTCCCTATTAAGTCCTCCACTTCCCTTTCTTCTCCTTTGTGGCCCAATTCCTGGGTGTCACCCTCTGCCAGGAGCCTCCCTGGCTTTTGTTCCTTCTTCATGGCTCACATCTGCTCCATCCTGACATAGGTTGAGGGCCCGAGGGTCCCAGGTTTGACTCTCAGCTCTATCACGGTTGTGACCTTGAACAAATTATTTAATCTGTTTCCATTAGCTTCCACATCTATATAATGGTGAGTGTTATAGTACCTACTTTATAGTGGTACTATATTAAGATTAAATAAGATAATGTAAGTAACTGCATTACATGTGGCAGGCACGTAGCGGGCATTTGGTAAACAGTAACCAGATTCACTAAAGAGAAATCTTTAAACCAGTGGGATAATTTAATTATGAGAGCACTCAAAGACAGTGTACAGAGAGGAGAAGAAGACCCCACAGGACACAGGGTTGCTCTCTGGAAGCAAGCAGAGTTTTGTCCTGTCAGAGATTGGTCGAGAAGGAGCTGAGGTGACCTCCTGCGGTAGGTACCCCCAGCTCCCGGCTATGCTGAAGGGGAAGACTGGGCCTAAAGTTTTATTGGATAGTATTGGGAAAATATAAAACAAAATCTCTCCCAACCCAGAAAACCCCTCCACAAGGGGAGTAGAGACCTATACCACAAAGGTAGTTGAATAAGTGTTAAATGAGAATGTGATAGGCATTGAAGGGGTTCAGAGTATGCCACCCCAAAATATGCCATTCTGGCGTAATGATTATTTTCAGCTGGAGGCAATTGAGAAAAAGCAAACATAAGAAAAACTCTCAACCCTCCCCTTTCTACCAGGAAGGGCCGGACAATTCTTAATCACTGGACACAATTTTAGATTCTTACAGCCCAGAGATGGCACCAAAGGATCCACATAACAAACCTTACTAAATAACTTAGTTATTATAAGTATTTACATACATCTGAAAAGGACAGAGAAATAAACAAAACAGTGAAGGAGAGAGAAATCTCTTTCCTTGTTTTCAACAGAGAGAATGAAGTCTCTTATTTTTAATTCATACGTACCTGCTCTTGAAATTTATGATAAAAACTACAACAACTATAAAAATTATTAAGAGCTTGCTAAATGACAAATAGATGTTAATTTAATTTTCACAGAATCCTATAAGATCCATAAAATTATGGATCTATGTTGCAGAGGAGGAAACTGAGGCACAAGGAGATTATTTTACTTGTCTAAGGTCACTCAGAGGTAGAGCCAGGATTAAGTGCAAGCACTGTGGATGAGTGGATTGATGAAGAGAGGGACAGATGGTTGGTTGGGACCTGGAAAGGGATGAGGAGTTTTTCAAACTGCAATTGGATTTGGAAGTTGCTGCAGAAGGCTTGTGGGAAGTCTACAAGATACTGCGCTTGTGTGAAGATAAATATTTTCTCTAAGTTCGGCAAGGCAGTTCCTTCTTCCTGCCCTTTTCATTCTAGTTTCTGGATTCAGTACTCATCGTGTCCAAAATTCTTCCATCAGTAACCATTTTTGATATGTTTTAGTGGTAAAATTACAAAACCAGACTGATCGTTGATTTTAATCTTTGTACACGTGTCACGTCCTCAGTGATTTGTTTTCCCCAATCTGCAGTTTGGGAGGAAGAAGCTCAGTTGGGTCCCCAGCTGCCAACACACACATTATGAGGCTGCTCTTCACCAGGCTACCCTCTGTTTGCAGGAGAGAGAGGCTGAGGCTTTATTTTTAATGCCCCCTTATCCTTAATTTCCCTTCCCCACCATACAAAACCATGTCAGAGGATTCACTTGGGGGAGGAAATCTCTTCCTTTTCTTTTCTCAGAAATACAGTTCTGCATTTTGGAAATATTACTTTAAAAACGTCTTTAATGCTGGTTTTTTTTTCTTAATATTTATCCCAAAGAATGTAAGATTTGCTGAATGGCGTTCTGATATTATGCACTGTAGATTGTGAAATTTAAGATTGCGTCCCATCCTGCCTAGAGGCTGACATTTCCATTCTAACTTACCTGACCAGCGAAGTGTGTTTTAGGGAGATATGTACAAAATACACAGGGTCACAACCGAAATGCATTCAGCAGGGCCCCCTGTACGTGAAATACAGCAATTGACTTGATACCGAAAGTTGCTCAGAGTGGTCTCTGCCCTGTCTACTCTCCAGGAGAACCGTGAGGCAGCAGACCGCCTGAGAGCACAAGAGGAAGGACACGAGGAAAAGAAGGGTGAAATGATGGGGCGCCCGGGTGACTCAGTCGGTTAAGCATCTGCCTTCGGCTCAGGTCGTGATCCCAGGGTCCCGGGGATCGAGTCCCGCATCGGGCTCCCCGCTCGGCGGGAAGCCTGCTTCTCCCTCTCCCACTCCCTCTCCCACTCCTCCTGCTTGTGTTCCTTCTCTCGCTGTGTCTCTCTCTGCCAAATAAATAAAACCTTTTAAAAAGAAAAAGGGCGAAATGACGAGCCTGTTGTGTTGCTGAGCCGGCCGCAGAGTGTCATCACACGGGGGTTGGCGTAGAAGTCAGCCCAGCCCAGGCGGAGGGATGCGCACTGGCAGGGGGACTGTCGTGAGTTCATTGTGTTCCTACCCCCTCCCCCGCCTCCAGAGAAAATATGCGGAAGTCCTAACCCAGTACCCGTGAATGTGACCTATTAGGAAATAGGGTCTTTGCTGATACAATCAAGTTAAGATGAAGTGATTAGGCTGGGCTTTAATCCAATATGACTGGTGTCCTTCTAAGAAGAGGGAAATTGGACCCAAACACACAGGGAGCACACCATGTGGAGACACGGAGACATATAGACGCAGAGGAAAGACTCCATGTGAGGATGGAGATGGAATGGGGTTTCACTGCCACAGGCCAAGGAACACCTAGGACCACTGGAAGCCAGACAAGGTGAGGAAGGATCCTCCTCTAGAGGCGACCCTGCCAACCCCTCGATTTTGGATGTACTCTGTCATGGCGGCCAAAGGAAACTAACACATGGATTCTGTAGGATAGAAACAAAAACCAACTCTATTTCCTTCCCTCTACTGTCTTTCCACAGCCACACGGTTAGACTATTCATGCCCACCCCTGCATGAAATCTCAGATCCCATAGCTTTTTCTGGTCAGTTTGAGATATGAAAAGTCCCCTTCTGCCTAAAATCAAAATTTCAGTCCTCAACCCATTTAAAAATTCTTCCCTTTCCGATTGTAGGTTTAACTCAAGCTTACAAACCTACAGTGGTAAAAGGCAACATGGTTGGTTTCTCCACTATTTCCCCGCCTGACTGGCTACCTCTTTTTGCCCTCACTCACCGGATTGTGCACGGTTGAAGCAAGAGGGCAGAGGAAGGATGGGGAACAAAAATGTCCTTATTTGATATGTGCATTTATTATCTGATGGTGTATTCTCTAGATAAGACGGACATCCATAGTCTGGCTCTTTCTTTTGTGGGGCACAGATTACAGTCTTTTCAAATAGTGGGTCCACCTTGCAGGCCTTATTAACTGGGGCCTTCCTACTTGAGGGGACCCCAGTATGAAAGATGCTCTCTGTGGCAGATCATTTATAACCCACCCCAGTGAAGCACCACTAGCCCCTTTCTGTTACGTTTGCCTCTCTCCTTAGAGGAAGCCACAAAAGACATAATCCTACTTACATGGTCTTACATGGGCAGTTCTCTAAAGAAATAGACCACTAGCTTAACAAGATAGAAAAGGTTGGGGCACCAGGGGGGTGCAGTCTGTTAAGTGTCCCCTCTTGGTTTCAGCTCAGGTCTGATTTCAAGGTTGTGAGATTGAGCCCCATGTAGGGCTCCCTACTCAGTGCAGAGTCTGCTTGAGATTTCCCTCTCCCCGCCCCCCCCACACACTCCCTCTCTAAAATAAATAAATAAATCTTTTAAAAAAATGTTTCTTCTTTGAGAAAACACCAAGTGGTGGATGACGCCAGTGCTATGGGAGGGCCTGGAGGGCCCAGGGTCCCTGGATGCAAAAAGCCTGAAAAAAAGAAGAAGAAAATTAAAACAAGAAGCCATTTTTTTTCCCTGTGTCAATTGACAGAGATTTTAAACTGTTAAACTATTCAGGGTTGGTAAGGATGCCCGGTACCCTACATTCTTAGGGTAGGCATGTGAATCATAACAGTGTTTTGGGAAGATAGGTAGAAATACTTATCCGAGTGTTAACCATGCACACCAGGTGGCTGGGGAAAGCTTACATTCCGGAAAGCCTTGCATTCAGGCACAAGCCCTGAATAAGAGTTTTTCTGAAGGACAAAAAGGGGACAAATCTCTGCATCCTGAATGAGCCGCAAAGTCAGGAACATCCTGTGTTTATCAAAATGACCCAGCCATATCCTATCAGAATTGCTGATGCCACACAACTTGAAGTATAAAGTTTTCCCTCTTTGTTCTGGGAGCCAGTTGTTCTGAAAGCGGGACTCTCGGGCGTTTGCTTGGTAAAAATTCCACTACATACTCAAGAAATGATTGGGGTTTTCCTTTTCTTTTGTAAAATGTGTTAGTGAGGAAGAAAAGTGGTACTTCAAAATGACAGAAGGAAAAAAGCAGGGGGAGTGTTTCTTGATTAATAGTCAATGGACAAAAATCTCACCAATAGACGCCTCACCAGAGAAGATATGCAGATGGTACATAAGCACATGATGAGAGGCTCATCTTCATATGTCATTAGGGAATTGTAAATTAGAAAAATCATGAGATACCATTACATACCTATCAGAATGGCTAATATCCCGAACACTGACAACAATGCTGGCAAAGCTGTGGAGCAGCAGTAATTCTCATTTACTGCTGTGGAAATGCAAAATGGCACAGCCACTTTGGAAGATAGTTTGGTGATTTCTTACAAAGCTGAACACACTCTCCTCATACAATCCTGCAATAACGTTCCTTGGTTTTTACACCAAGTTGTTAAAAACTGATGTCCACACAAAAACCTGCACAGACATGTTTATAGCAGCTTTATTCATAACTGCCAAAATTTGGAAGCAACCAAAATGTTCTTCGATAGGTGAATTGATAAATAAATTGTGGTATATCCAGAAAATGCAATATTATTCAGCAATAAAAAGGAATGGGCACATGAGGGAATGAGCACCGGGTGTTATATAAGATTGATGAATCACTGACATCTGCCTCTGAAACCAATAATACATTATATGTTACTTAATTGAATTTAAATAATGAAAAAAATAAATTTCTGTGATTTTATTTTTTATTTTTTTTACAGATTTTATTTATTTATTTATTTGACAGAGAGAGATACAGCGAGAGAGGGAGCACAAACAGGGGGAGTGCGAGAGGGAGAAGCAGGCTTCCCGCCGAGCTGGGAGCCCGAAGCGGGGCTCGAGCCCAGGGCCCTGGGATCATGACCTGAGCCGAAGGCAGATGCTTAACCATCTGAGCCACCACTAAGGCACCACTTAAATGCATATTGTTGAGTGAGAAAAAGTCTGGAAAGGCTCCATAGTGTATGATTCCAACAATATGACATTCTGGGAAAAGCAGAAGTATAGAAACAGTAAAATATCAATAGTTGCCTGGGGTTGGGGAGGGAGGGAGGGAAGAATCGGTAGAGCACAGGGGATGTTTATGGAAATGAAACTATTCTGTATGATACTGTAATGATGGGTACATTTGTCAAATGCATAGAATGTAAAATACCAAGAATTAATTTGAATGTAAACTTCTGTGTATAGAAAGGATATAAGTTTAATGTGGACCTTAATTAGATAATAAAAATTAAAAACAATAATATACAATAAACATAATATTTACATAAATGTAAAATAAACTATAAATTTGCAATATAAACAATGTTTCAATATTGGGCCCATCAACTGTAACAAATGTACCACACTAAAGCAACATGTTAATAATAGGCAAAAATGTGGGTGAGGAAATGAGGGATGGGGTATACGAGAACTCTGTTTTCTGCCCAATTTCTCTGTAAACCTAAAAATGCTATAAAAAATAAAGTCTACTAATTTAAAAAAAAGTCAAGCCAATTGTTTCTCTGAGCTGGCATCTCAAAAAGTAGACCCAGTTTGACATGGTTTGGGAGTAATGACACTCTGTGGGACATTATTTGTTTTCTAAGACCTTTGACTAACATGATTCCATGTGTTAATTCTGTTGTGAGAATATCCATAAATTTGCTATGGTTCATTGGGAAATGTTCAGGGCCTGAAATAGTGAAGAAATGGTTTCTTTATGAAAGTTTGGTCCCCTTTGTCCCCAGGGCCAAGAGTCTCACCATTTCTGGCTCTTTCCCTGCATACCACCCCCACCCCGGCACAGCCTGCTCCTACTGATGGAAGGGCATTGGCTTTCCCGGTTTGTTCTGAAAACTTGGCTTCTTTGAGTTTTTTCCCCTTTCATATGCGAGAAAAAGAGTGGTACGGCGTTGCTCAGTTCCCATAACACAGTCTGCTCCCACTGTATTGAGCAGCCCAGGAGAACACCCAGGTGAGGGTAAATCAGAGCTCAAGAGTGAACATTTGTATTAATGGCTTCCCAAAAAGCCATGAGACTGGACCTTGGAGAAGGGCTGGAGAGTGGCTGTACACTCTGTGTGGCTGTACAACCTGTGTAGACGTATTGGTCCTGGGCTTCCCACCGCATATTCGGACACACCCCCGGCATTAAATATGGGTAGGTCAGCCTGCAGGGAGCTCCAAATACCAGGCAGTCCTGACTATGGGAGGAGACAGCAGGAGATGTGTGGCACATTTCTGAAGGTTTCCCTTGAAGGGCACCAAGCCTTTGCCAACCTCTTGGGCTGCTCTCCAAAACTCCCTGGCCAGCCCTGGTTCTCCTACACCAACTCCCTTTAGTTAAGTAGAGCTAGGTAGAAATAAGTTAAACTCTTCTTTAGCTCCTTTGTCTTCTTTTCCTCTTGCCCTTCTATACCTCTTTTCTGTAGCTAATTTAGTAGCTGAAATTATAATCAGGAAAAGGATGTCTAAAAAACATATCTGTCTGAAATTGACAGGTAGACTAGGTCACAAGAGTGATCTCTTGGCAAGCATGTGTTCCCTCAACCAGTATGGATCAAAGCCCTCCCACGTGTCAGAGACCGTTCTGGTGCTAAAGATAAAATGAGGCATAGGAAAATGCTGCTCTCCCCCACTTTCAGCTCTAGAAGCTCACAGTCCATGGGAGAGAGAGACACTAAAGAGATGATGACAGTGATAATTCTCCAGAGCCTCAGTTTCCCTTACATGAAATTCTAGCATCTATCTTAGGAATTCCAGTCCTAGTATTTATGCATTGAATCATTCCCATTTGAGGTCATTAGATTGGGGCTGGGGAAGAGGCTAGAGCTTGGGGTGAGAATGGAGAAAGGGGATATTGTGAGTGGGAAGGCTGAAATAGAGACGTTTTCATTGCAACCTTGGAGGAGAGAGGAAGGAAACTGGGAGTCTCCCTCAGGAGGGAAAGAAGTGGAGATGTTACCAGAAAGGCTAACAGAAGGGATGTCCATGAAGTTATCATGGTCAGAGCCAAGGCTGAATGACCTTGTGTAATAGGGGAAAGAGTTGATATACTTCTACGCAGCTAGGCTTACCAATTCTCCAACCTATTTTGAATAAGTGAGAGCTGGATGTCAGGAGCCAACAACTCCAAGATATAAAATCAGAAACACTTTGAACATTTGGGTGGCAAAGTAGGCAGAAAGGCAAACCCTTTTATTGGGCATACTTATCTATAAATAAGTAAAATTTTTACTTTTAAGCATTCCACTGACACATCGAGGAAGGGAAAGCCTAAAGATTTTTCTCTTAACAAATGGATGTTAATTACACAGTGTACATTACTACTAACGTAGGATGTGTAAATGTTACTAATATTCTCTTTAGCTAGGATGCCATCTTTATTATTTTATTTTAGTGGATGTAATGAAGAGTTTAATAGAGTCACTTGGACCTCTATTTCCCAATGTGTATTTTCATATAAGGTGTTAAGCTCCTAACTATTGGATTCCCTAGGGATTTTCTGATGCCTATGTTATACGGTTGGAGAGAAATCTTACCATAGATACTATTGGAGAACAAAGAAAAGCAACCCCCTGTTGACCTGGGGCATTCAAAGCTGTCTTCCCAGGGGGTGATTTTTTTTAGGCTGGGTCTTCAAAGATTGAGATGGCATCAGCCGGGAGACTAAGAAGGAGACGCAGGTCCTTTTCACACTCACGTTCTTCTCATAGTCTACACAAGACCATTCTGACCTTACCTGGTTGTGTTCTCCATTTAAGAGAGAGCTGAATGGAGCTCTTGGAGATTAGCAATAATATTAACAAACCACCCCTGCTTACGTAATCTCATGTGAACTTCACAAAAACCCTATGGATAAATGCAAAGAGTTCAATTTATAAATGAGGAAATTGAGGCTCAAAGGAGTTAAACAACTTGCTTAAAATCATGCAGGTGGTAAGTAACGGAGCCAGGATTTCTCCCAGGTCTTCCGATGCTTGGCCATGTATACTATCAATACTGGTTTACTATTACCCTATGCATGTCAGAAGGAATGCACCACATCAGCACGGATGTGTTCTATTGTGACCAGAAGGAGACTGGATAACATTTGGAACTATTTTAGAATGGAAAAATCCATTATTTGAAATCTTAAAAAAAAATACATTTTGACGTAAATGACTCCAATAAATGACAGTAAGCAAGACGAGTTGGGAACGAGGCAGGGCCAAAGCCAGCATTACATATTTAGAGTAATATTAGTCGAGCCAACTTTTACAAGCCAACAAAAAGGAAAAAGTCAAGAGAGCATCAGAAATCGATAACACAATTTTAGTGTTAGCTGCATTTAAGTGAGACAGCGCTGACTCATTCAACATGTGATGTCAGGCCAAGCAGGTTACAAGGGGCAAAAATATATTTTGGGGAAAAGTTGAAAAAGGAATGATAAATTTGAATAGACCACATCTTGGTAACGTATCCCTGTGATGGAGAGAAAAGAAATCATGAAGGATCTTCTTGGAACCCTGAGGAATCTGTACTTTTTCTTAAGTCTTCAGGGCAGGACAGAGCTCTCATTGCTCTAGAGGAAGCCGAAGCCATACGCGAATCACTGACAAACAAGTGGAAGGTGACCAGGAAAAAAATCTGGTGGGTTTTGGTGGTCCAACTCACAGTTTAAGAATAGTTGCCCTCAGAAGGGGCCTTCTGTCATATTAATTTAATCTCTTATTTACAATTAATATACAGGTTAAGCACCTGCTTTGTCCGTGGAGTCCCTACTTTTTCTTTTCTCATCCTTTATCTTCTTGAGCAAACATCTATGGCCAGACTCCCTAGGTATTGCTGTTGGGAGACAGGATTGGCATATCACATAATTGATGTTGCTGTTCTACTTTGAGAGGCATAATTTGATTCAGAACTCTCTGGAGCCAGGCGACAGAAGATCAGTGTAGGTTTTATTTTATTCTATTTGTATTTGTTACCATTTTTGCTGGGAAGGATGCTTCATCCAACAATATTCATGAATTCCTTCCCTAAATTATAAACATCTCCATTATGAATATGACTGCTGACTATCATTTGTCCCTGCAGAATTCCACAGAGCATAGAAAAGATGGTTAAGGTGGCTGGTGAGATTCCAGCAGGCCAGAGGAGATGAGCTCTAGGGCAAAGGATACGTGTGCACTGCTTGGTTTATAGCGAAATTTATAGCAAGTTCTGAGGCTGTGACTTCCAGGGACAGGGAGCCTTGAGCAGGAGGAACTCCAAGAATGGGCCCTTTGCTGCCTCTGAGCGAACCAAGCTTAAGTCATTGCTGGCCCGCAGAGTGCCCTCCAGCTGTAAATCTGCAAAAGGCCGCAGCAACTTAACTGTATCAACTGCCCAGGTTATTGTGCCCTTGAACTCCGTGTCCGGGCAATGCCCCCAGACTGGCAGGTCAGGCCGGCTAGCCACCTTAACTGCAGGCCGTACAACTCTTCACTCTGAGCTGCTCAGCTTTCCCATCTCCAACACCTTCGTCTTAGATCACTGGGACCTTTGGGTGTCATGAAATAACCAATGTTCTTTTGAAATTCATTCTTTCTTTTTACCTAGAAAGGGGCAAATCCACCCATGCTCCTGGTGTAGGCTCTCAGGAGCCTGGGAGTGATTCATCTCCACTGTAAAATGAAGTGTTTTACGGGATGTGAAATACTGTTGTTCAACAAGAAAACCCCTACGTTGTTTGTTCTCCTTCACTTTATTGAATTTTTTTTTAATACAAAAGTTACCCATGCTTGTTATTACAAATCGGACAGGGAGCAAGCTGACATTTGACAGGGGCGTCCCCCCCCACCCCCCACCCTTCACCCTGCAGGCAAGTGTGTCCTAGCCTAATGTGCATCCTTTCACGCCCTTCTCAAAGACTGTCCACACACATTCCAGCGTTCCCATGCCGGTGCCGCAAAGGTTGAGTTCTGACCTCTTCTGTGGGCCTCTCCCACCTTCTCAGTTGGAAATCAGGCTTTTAACACTTCCTTCTTCCTAAGTGACATCTCTATTGTGCTCAGCGTTTCTAGAGTAGACGTTACTCAATCTGCTGGGGAAATGGGATGAAGGATGGTGGAGGAGACACAGTCCAGGGGTTGGGCTCCCCGGGGCAGGGCTCTCTGCTTCCTGAAGGGCCAGTGGTCAAATAAATCGAGCCATTGAGTCTCTCTCTGGTCTGAGCTTGTTGAAGGCGTGAGGACTGACACAAATGAGATACTTGTATTGACCCCCATGCAAAAAGCAGACTCTGAAGACATCTAACCAAGCAGGAGAAGCTGGGGAGAAGATGGTTGTTCTCCTTTGATAGATGGTTCTGGAATATTCTGCAACACTGAGTGGATTATTCAGGACTCTTACTTCTTCTCCTCAGCTTCCTGCTGAGGACAGTGTCAGGGCTCATTAGCACTTCCACTAGAGGCAAGCCCTTGCTGCGAGAAGAGGTGAGAGCAGTCAATTTTGCCACTCATTAGCAACTCTGGGCAGAGAGTGGTGGGAAGATTGACCCTATTGGCAAAATGAGAGTCTGCTTCTCTGGGGGCATGGTTATCCATCTAGTCCTTTTGCCATCTGCATGTCACCCAGAGTGGACTGTCTGCTGGTCTCACAGAACAATGAGCAACACGGAATTTTTTAAGGTATTAGTTACTTTCTATAATAACTCAGAGAGCCGCCAATGTTGTTACCCTCAGTGTAATGGCAGAAACGACAGGAGGAGGGCTCTCTCATGTAAAACAGACACCACAACCATCCTAGTATGTCATGACTCTAGCTTAAAAGGTAAGACAGTGTGAAACAGTTTGGGCTGTTTCCTGTTTATTCACGTGTTCCACCACAGCCCGGTCTGATCAGCCTGCCAGGATACTTGTATAATATTGTACATTTTGCATGTCTTTCAATTCTTATAACAACTCTCTTAGGTCATGACTTTTATCTTCATCTCATTGACAGCTGAAGCTCATAGCAGTTAACTGAGTTGCCCAAGGTCACAAGTCTGGGGCTCTTTCCCGGACCCCAAAGTACATATATGAGGATATACTGGGGCTTAATAAACAGCGAGAGGAAGGACCTCTCTAACCATTGTTTGATGAAGTGGGGAATGAAAGGGGCACAGAGGAAATTGAAGTGCACCCCCGCACTCTAAAGGTGAGTGTCAAACCTCAGTAAGATTGGTCATTGAAGGGGCGCCTGTGTGGCTCAGTCGGTTAAGCATCTGACTTCAGCTCAGGTCATGATCTCGGGGTCCTGGGATCAAGTCCTGCATCAGGGAATCTGCTTGTCCCTCTGCCCCAGCCCGTGTTCATTCTCTCTCTCAAATAAACAAATAAAATCTTGGGAAAAAAAAAAAAAGATTGGTCACTGAAGGTGCTGGTGGAGGGTTAGACCTGCTAAATTAGGTGGGAAGGATTTCTTTTTCTTGCCTCGTCATCTTTGGAACGTTGACTTGTTTTCATACAATGTAGCTCCTCACGACACAACATGGATGAGCCTTGAGGACATTTTGCTGAGTGGGATATGCCAGACACGAAAGGACGAGTATTGTCTGATTCCACTTATCTGAGGGATCTGGAGTAGACACATTCACAGAAAGTGAAACTGAGGTGACCAGGGGCTGGGGAGGTGGGGGAGGGGAGGAGTTATGGTGTACAGAGTGTCAGTTTGAGGTGGTGACAAAGTCCTGGAAATGGATAACAGTGATGGTTGCACAACATTGTAAATGTAATTAAATGTCATTGAATTGTACATGTAAAAATGGTTAAAACATGTTTTTTGTTATGTATATCTTTCCATGATTTTTTTTTAAAAGAACAGACTTTTTAAAAAATGTTCTAGTGCAAAAAGCTTGATCTGAAGGTTCTTCACACAACATATCTGTGGCAATCTGCCATGTTAATAAGTTGAACTACTTCCTTTTCTCGTTGGGCAAACACTTTGATTTTAAAATATTTTCCCTAAGGTTTTTGCCTATTAGCTATTTTGTTTGTTTTCTTCTGTTTCAATTTCTAAGCTCAGACAAAAAGGCTCTTTTGAGTTCATAGAATTATAGAATTTGGTAGTTCCTCTCAAGATAATCATTTCCTCTTTGTTAATTGATCATTTTTTATATTTAAAACAAAAGTTGCTGTTAGAAAATGAATTGAAATTTCCACATGATTAAGAACAAATGTCTCGTTAGGAACTTACTAAGTTTGGGAGACCCTTTAATAAATACCTGAGGACTGCATCACTATATTGTACACCTGACATCAATATAACCCTGCACATGAATTATCCTAGAGTTAAAGAAAAATTAAAAAAAAAAAAAAACCTGAGGGGAAACTGGAAGGACCACAACTTTTTTTTTCAATGTTAAAATCAAGTTTTATTTCAGTCTGTTAAATTGGAGGCATACAATGATGTAAACACATCCCTTTAAACTCCTTTCCTTAGAAAAAGCAAATGATGGTGTAAAAGGAGTACGTCTGAGGATTGAACAAAGTAACATAGAGCAGAACCTGCGGTAAGAGAACCACAGCCAGCATGGGCCAGAGCTGAGGTGGGGTTTTTTTGTTTGTTCAAAGATTTTATGTATTTATTTGAGAGAGAGAGTGAAAGAGAGCATGCGCATACAAATGGGGCGGGGAGGGGCACAGGGCAGAGGGAGAAGGGGACTCCTCACTGAGCCCGGACACGGGACTTGATCTCAGGCCCCTGGGATCATGACCTGAGTAGAAAGCAGATGCTTAACTGACTGAGCCACCCAGGAACCTCCCCCCACCCCGTTTCTTTTTCTTTTTTTATTGTGGTAAAAAATTGCCTTCTTAACAAATTTTTAAGTGTACAGTACACTCTTGTCAACTATATGCTCACTGTATAGCAAATCTACTTTTTCATCTTGCAAGACTGAAATGCAACTCCTCCCTCCAGCCCCTGAAACCACCATTCTGTTCTCGGCTTCTATGAATTCGATTTCTTCAGATACATGTAATTGTTATCATGCAGTATTTGTCCTTCTGTGACTGGCTTATTTACTTAGCAGACTGTCCTCAAGGTTCATCTGTGTTTCGCATGTGACAGGATTTCCTTCTTTTTTGAGGCCGAATAATATCCCATTGTGTGTAGTCATACCACATTTTCTTTACTGTTTCTCTGTTTATGCGCATTTAGGTTGTTTCCACTTCTCGGCTCCTGTGAATAACATTCTTTTTTGAACAGCAAGCTCTTCTTGGGTTGGGGATGCCTTCTGTCTCCAAAGCTATTAACTATAGGATTGGGGGCGGCGATAGTTTTCTTTTCTCCTTCTACTGAGTTTGCTTTTTGCTGTTTACTTATTTTTATTTCTATTTTTCATATGGAAAACTTTCCTCAAATGTCTGAGAATACTTGGGTCACTCACCGAACACTGAAAGGTTGAACTCTGTGGGCTGTGGGGAGGCACCTGTCCATGGATGTGTAGGGTTCAGGGCAAGGATCTACAAGGTGATTCGGGCAAGACTTGGGTTTCTTTTCCCCTTTTTCCTCTTTTTTTCCCCTCCAGAAGCCCCAACTCTCATTATCCTTATACCCTTTCTTTGGGACCATTCATTGTCTTCATAGAGAATGTGCTAGTCTCCCGCTGGCGGGCTCTATGCCTGGTGTCAGTCTCCTGGGAGTGGGGAACGAAGCGCAAGGCTGAGAGCCTCCTGTTCAGATGTCAGCATTCACTCTCAGAACAGCATTTTGTCCCCCACCTCTCTGCTGTGACTTCAGCCCTCTTGGTTCGGCTCTCCAACAGGAAATCCCCTACTTGAGTGGGGAGGGGAGGCCCCTGCTTGCTGCTCCAGTTGGAGAGCAACCTGGGATCTAATTTCTCCTTAAACAGAATTTCAACCAAACCCCTTGTTTTTCACCTCTTACCCACCCCCGCCTCCCATAGTTCACAACTCCAGAGTGGCGGGCTTTTTTCAATGTTAAATCTGTGGGCACCCTCTGTGGGTACTTGATGGTCAGATTGCTCTGTTCCTCTCTTTCCTCTATTCTCCGTCCTACCAAATCTGATGATGTTTCTCATTTGTTGTGGTCTATTTTCCAATTCTCTTTGCCCCTTTTGGTTTGTGCATAGATTTTTTTTCTGTTACTCTCATTTTACTGCATTTTCAGATGGGAGCAGAGATACACATACATGTTGAATCCACCCTGTCTCATTGGAAGGTCATTCCATGCCACCTCTTTAGCACGTAGATGCTTCTGCATTACATTCGGGCTCTAATCCGTGGCTGCTTGTCTGCTTTCCCTGTGGACTGTGGTTTTTCTGAGGACAGCGGTCTCCTTGTCTCCCCAACCCCTCCCAGAGAGGACATGCCGTAATGATTTATTCAACCCAATGGAACTTAATTTACATAGTTGGTGCTGCCCATGGGAAAGCTGGAAAATAAAGTAAATGACCACTTAAGGCCTCGCCGTTCTCCCATCCTGTATTAAAGATGGTCCTGGTAAGGGACGTTTTTTAAGATTGAAGCAGAAATAGCAAAACGCTACTCCTGTAGTGCTTTGTTTACAGTATATACAGCTTTTTCTGACTTGTTCAGAGAAGTGCTTATTTTACTTAGAAGTAATTGCTTTTCAAAGACTGGCAGTTCTCATTAGTTACCAGGTGAGTGAATCTAATAAGAAGTCTTCTGACTGAGCTGGGAAAAGCAATGGAACAAAATGTATAGTGGGGATTTTTCCCACCTTGCTAACCAAATAGCTCCTGTGCTACACGTAATTGAAAGAAAATTGACATGTATTATCCAAGAGGCATTTTTCCCATGTGCATAGAGAGAACTGGACACGCAAGGGAGAGACCTTTGAGGTCCAGAAAAGGGCTGTGCTGAGGAGAGCATTTCCCTCTTACAGAGATGTGATGGGGTGTCGTTTCTCTGCTTCTGGGGGAGACCTCTGAAAGGGCTGGTATGCATTTTCTAGGGCTGCGGGAACAAATTACCACAGGCTGCGGGGCTTAAAACAACAGGCTTATTCTCTCACAGTTCAGGCCAGCAGTCTGGAATCGGCAGGGTTGGCTCCTTCCAGAGGCTCTGAGGGAGAGTCCATGCCATGCCTCTTTCCTAGCTTCTGGAGGGGGCCGGCAATCCTCGGCGTAGCTTGGCCGGCAGCTGCATCACGCCCATCTCTGCCTCTGCGTGCGGCTTGTGGCCTTCTTCCCACTGTGTGAGTCTCCAACTCTCCCGTCCTTGCAAGAAGATGGGCTTCAGGGCCCCTCCTAATCCAGTATGAGCTCATCTTACCCTGGTTACATCTGCAAAACCCTAACAAGGTCGAATTCTAAGGTTCTAGGTTGACATGAATCTTTTTTTTTAAGATTTTATTTATTTATTTGAGAGAGAGAGAGAGCATGAGAGAGAAAGCGAGCACAAGCAGGAGGGAGGAGTAGAGGAAGAAGCAGCGGGGCTCGATCCCAGGACCCTGAGATCGTGACCTGAGCTGAAGGCAGACGCTTAACCGACTGAGCCACCCAGATGCCCAGACTTAAATCTTTTGAGGATACTATTCAATCCGGAAAACACCCTAAAACCCTTATCTTCTTGCTTCCTACTTCTAATTATAATTTTGGAGACGGCATTTGTAATCAAATACTTTCAGACAGTTAATGTAGGAGAAAGACATAGGGGACTCCCAGAGAAGGTGAGGCTCCTGGCCTTGGGCAGGGGTTCTTTACCTGGGCTGCACACCGAACCCACTCTGCTTTTTACTGCTGCCGCCGTGGCATCGGTTGGTTTTAGAGCCTCCCCAGTGGCTCCAGCGTGCAGACCTCAGCTCCAGGCAGTGTCCTGGAAACAGCTGCAGGGAGGCTGCCTTACCAAGCTCTGAGCTCCACGGGTCCCCGTGGAGGCAGGTCCGGCGCATGAGTGCTCTTGCTGACTGCTGAGAAGTTAACACCAGCACGTGTGGGTTTTCTTTCTGTACCTGCATTTGCTTTGAAGGAGAACAGCTTCGTCCGTACTGAAAACTCAAAAGTTAATACGGAAAGAGAACATTTGGAGGAGGGATGTGGACAAGAGGGGGGTGAACATGTAATTTTATTTTTTCAGAGATAATTTTTGTGCTTATCAAAGGAGCATGTGCTCATAGAAAAGTGAAAATCCCTCAAAAAGCATAGATAAGAAAAGAAAATCACCTATAATTCTATCCTGGGAAATTCCTGGGAAAACAATGGTGTGGTGAATGTTCTAATGACTTCTTTTCTACGCATAGATAAATTACATAATGTGTATTTTACAAATATGGAATTATGTGGCTTTGGAGTTCAAGTTCTTCGTTTAGCAATATACCATTAAATAAATGTCAATAAATACATATTGATAATTATTTCCCATTAATTAGCCTTCAGATTATGAATGCCTAATTTTATTCCTTTGTAGAGAACATACCATAATTATTTAACCAACTACTATAAGAGAATTTCAAATGGAATTTTTCCCATTGCCTGAATTTTTTTCTAAAGATTTTATTTATTTGAGAGAGAGAGAATGAAAGACAGAGAGCACAAGAGGAAAGAGGGTCAGGGGGAGAAGCAGACTCCCTGCTGAGCAGGAAGCCCGATGCGGGACTCGATCCCGGGACTCCAGGATCATGACCTGAGCCGAAGGCAGTCGCTTAACCAACTGAGCCACCCAGGCGCCCTCCCATTGCCTGATTAATGGGGTAAGCCCCAGAGCTGAGAAGCAGATGCCCTATCTCTCCATCCTAGGGAGAGGGAGGGCTCCCAGACCCATCGCCAGTGCTCCACTAACCTCCCTGCCACTCCAGCCTGGTTTCTATAAGCCCAAGGTGTGGAAATTGGAGGAGGCATCAGATAGGGAGTTCCTGACCTAGGGGAGAGTGCTCCCCTGACCCCCCATCCAGATGGATCATAGCATTTGAGAGCATCTTCGAGGAGAGACAGGCCCCTCACCTCTGAACGTTTGTTTAGAGAGCAGTTGCTGATCTGCATCCTGTGCTGACTGAGCAAGAGAAAGGAACTGGTTAGCCATGGCACTGCAAAGAGGGGGAACAGCCCACCTTGCCCCACCCACCATCTGCAGTGATAAGGAGGCATGAGCTGCCTGTGGCCAAGTGCATGCTGTGGCAGGAAGCCAGATTTGTGCTGTGTTGCTGGCACCCTGCCCAGAGGCGAAAACTGGCTGCAGAGAAATGGACCAACAGCAAAAGCCTGCGGGCTTTCCAGTGTGGGCTGGAATTGAGGGGAAAGGATGAGGTCTGAAGCAGGCACATCTCCCACATGACGGGAAGCGTCCCAAAGACCTCCCAAAGGACTTATCACGTGCCCTACAGGACAGTGGGCACCTGGATGTGCAATAGGGGAAATGCCACCCAAGACAGAACCATACCAGGTACAAAGACTTTGTCCCTTTTCTATCTCTTCCACTCCTCCCCACGCTATGCTCCAGGGGACCTAGAAGCAGTGAATGTAGAGGAGGAAAAAGCAGGAAAGAACAGACCCAGCCCTCTCCCCAGGCAGCTCCCCAAGCCTGGGGGGAGGTAGGGCATTGAGTTGGGGATGCGACTCAACGATCTGGTCATGTGGATCAAAAATAACAATAATCAGTAATAAAATATGCATGTCATTTAACCCAGCAGATCCATCTCTAGGAATTTATCTAAGAGAATAATCAAAGATGTGTGGAAAGATTTACGTCGTAAGAGACTTGCCATACACAAAAGGTATTTCCCCACATCCTGAAAAGCCATAATTTTGTATGTTAAAAAAAAACACCTGTTCTTTCAATAACTATCAGGTAACCAAATTCTGATGGCCTAATTTTTATATACACAGCCCTTATAATAAACAGACTCACTCAGAATAAAGAAAAAGAGTTTTAGGAATCTGGCCATTACACAGTGGCACTGTGTTCCAGGTACTATTGCTGGGAGAATCTACCCCAAACACAGTGGCAGAAACAACAGCTTTTCACAGGGGAAAAAAAATCCTGGACTTTTTTTTTAAGATTTTATTTATTTATTTGACAGAGAGAGTGAGAGAGCACAAGCAGGGGGAACAGTAGAAGAAGAGGGAGAAGCAGGCTTCCCACGGAGCAGGGAGCCCGATGCGGGGCTCGATCCCAGGAGCCTGGGATCCTGACCTGAGCTGAGGGCAGACGCTTAACCGTCTGAACCACCCAGGTGCCCTACGCTCCTGGATTTTGTGCGTCAGGAATCGGGATAAGATACAGCAGGAATAGCATGTGTCTTCTCCAGGATTCTGGAGTTCTAGCTGGGGAGTTGAGTGCCTGGGGCGCTAGAAATGTGTGGGGCCCTCTTCACTCACATGGCTGGCACCTGGCAGACACTTGACAGCTGGGCTCAGCTGGGACAGTCAACCAGGCACCTTCCTGTGGCTCTACTTGGCAGCTGTGGCTTCTCACGGCGTGGCAGCTGGGTTCCAAAAGGGAACATCCCCAAAGGGAGAATTCTAAGCTAGAACCAGAGGGAAGCTGCATGATCTTTTATGATCTGGCTCTGGAGGTAAATGGTGTCACTTCCACCATACTCTATTGGTTGAAGCAATTGCAAACCTGCCGCTATGCAAGGGAGGGGACATGGCCTCTATCTCTCAGTAGAAGGGGTGTCCTGCAATTCAATTCAATTCTGACACTGAGTATCTGGAGTAGCACAGACAGAAGTTGAGGGCTCAGTTCCACAAGCCTGCCCCTCACTTCGGATCCCAGTTGCAATACCAGAGTCCCCAGGCTACCCCTACTCCACCCAACTAGGCTACAAATTTGGGGGTTCCCATACCCCGTTTCAGATTTGATAGTTGGCTAGAATGACTCAGAGACCTTGGAAAAGCACTTTGCTAATGATTTCTGACTTATTATAAAGAATACAATTCAGGAAAAGCCAAATGGAAGAGATGCATAGGGTGGGAGATACAGAGCTTCCATGCCCCCTCTCCCTCGCCGGCACATCAACATGTTCACCAACACAAAATTTCCTCCTCCTTGTTTCAGTTTTGATCAAGACTTCATTACCTAGACTTGGCTGCTGACATCCTTGACCATTGGTGATTGAACTCAATCTCCAGATTCTCTCCCCTCCAGAGGTGTTGGGAGGTGGGGCTGAAAGTTCCAACTCCAATCACATGGTTGGTTTTCTGGCCACCAGCCCCCATCCTGAAGCTATCTAGGCCCCCCATTGAGTCAGGTCATTGGCAGGCAAGACATTCCTATCACTCAGGAAATTCCAAGGTTTTAGGAACCGTATGCTAAGAACCAGAGACAAAGAACAAATATGTATATTTTTTTTACTATAGCACAACATAATACTCGTTATCTATATGCCTAGCACAGGGCTGGGTGCTGGAAATCCAAAAAAAGGAAGAAGGTTCGGTGCTTGCTTTTGAGGACCTCTGGTTCTAATGGGGAGGGCAGGAACAAAACAAATTTCAGCAAATGCTGTGAAATATGCTCCTCCTGGACTCAAAGCAAGAGTGACTAACTGCACCCTGGGAAGCAGGTGCTTTTAGAATTGTTTTCCACTAAAGAAGAAAGGATTTACTTGTTAATATTCCCCTGACTCTTCAGAACGCTGTCATAAGATCTTAACACCGACACATTGCTTGTAAAGTGACGGCTTTTCATACAACTGTGAGAGCACAATGATTTCCAAGTCAAATGGTGGACAATCAGTTAGGGAGGACTAGAACACTCAACAACTGGAAATGACCTCTATATACAACGTTCTTCATAATATCCAGTAAAAATGCAGAAAGGCTCTTGACATGAAGAGAGTTAGGTCATGTATTTGATACACGTGGTGCTGTGTGCCCCTGAGCATTGCACGCTGAACCTCCACACAGAAGTACAAAGGAAGGCCTGTACCCCCAAGTCTAATGTTTGAAAAGATATGTCAAGCTAACAGACTTCCCAGTATATGTTCTAGTGTCCTATTTTGACAAATATATCTTCATAATGACTTGGATAGACCAGGTTCAAGTTTAAGATCTCTTTTGTACTTAAGTACAAAAAGTAGAATAGAAATTAGTGGCCCTGCCCTCAGTTTCTCTTTTCTCACTTGCGAGGTGGCCTTCCAAGTAATCGTTCCATATCTTTGTCAGATAGCCTCGCATCTGGCCGTTCAATTTGCTCTGAAGATCAGCCAGTGAGAGCCTAGAGACATGGGGGGCTAGGTTATATCCCCTTGGACCAGGAAAGAGGGGCCGACCCTGAGCTCTGAGCTTTGGAGGGCCCAGCTCTGGTCTTTTCCCCATGGGCCAGGCATCTACTGAGTCAAGGAGATATGCCCCCCCGCCCCCCGAGAGCCTGGGAACCCTCTCCTTCTGGGCCAGCCTCCAGGAAGCCAGTACCTGGTATTCCCTATCTGCTGTGGACGGAATGTTTGAATCCCCCCACCCAGATTCATGTGTCGAAACCCTAGTCCCCAGTATGATAGTATTCAGAGGTAAGGCTTTTGGGAGCTAATTAATTGGTCATAAGAGGGAGCCCTTATGATGAGCCCTTACATGATCAGTGCTCTTATAAGAGACACAAGGGAGGTGATCTCTGTCTCCACCACGTGAGGACACAGCAAGAATGTTGCCATCTGTAAACCAGGAAGAGACATGAATCAGCTAGCACCTTCTCTTAGAATTCCCAGCCTTCAGAAGTATGAGCAATAAATGTCTGTTGTTTAAGCCCTCCAGTCTATGGTATTCTGTTATAACACCTCAAACAGACTAACTGGGGACCGTCCCAGTGTCCTTGAGCCCCCTGCTGGGTCCCGAGTGGGTCTCTTCCTCAGGCCACCACCATCGCTGACTACTACACTGGGACTTGTATCCCTGGGCCTAAGGGGTAGCCAAGGGTGGCTGTTCACAGGTGTGTGGACATGTAGGCTGGGGTGTCCACTTGTGGGGGACTTGGAGCCAAGCAGGGGACGACCATGATGGCAGGAAGGGGTGGGTGCTATAGGCCAGCCCTCGCTGTCCCACCACATTCAAAAATCACAAAACCATACTTCATGGCAACATAAAACTGTCCAACAGGGAAAGAAGGAAAAACACCTCTGTGACATAAATAAACCTGGCTCCCGCAGAGGGATCACAGCCCAGATCACTAGTTGAGACAGAGTATTTCCTAAGGGTGCAGACACATGCTTCAGAGTAACTGGACAGAGGGGGAGATCGAAATCTACACTGACAGACCAATTTTTGGAAAAGAAGAACTTGAAGGGAGCACTGACATTGAAGAATAAACTCTATGAAATAAAGAAATGCAAATTCAGCCAATCTCAGAGACCAACTATTATGAAAAGTTGTCCTGGAAGTGAGGAGTGAATTGCTAAACCAGAACTTTCTAGGAGGTAAGATCTTTTCAGGGGTTAAAAGATCATCCAGAGAAAGCCTGTGGATCAGTCTCTGCCACACGCACATGCTGGGAACAGGTGGGAGCACGGCCCAGGGCAAGTGGCTATAGACACCCGTTTCTCCAGCTACACTTCTAGAACAACCAGCGGTCCTGCCCTCCCTCGGCCCACATTCCTTGAGGCCTATTATACATTGGGTATGGGTTAGATACAAAGAAAGAAGGCAAAATCCCACCCTCATGTCTGTAGTCTGATGATCTGTAACAGCAGATGGAAGAACACAGGGCGATACACGAGAGAGCCTGACCTGGCATTCACACACCCTAACCGTGTGATCTCAAAGTTATTCAGTGTCTCCAGGTCTCAGTGTCCCCATTTATACTTTGAGGGCTTGGGTGGAGAAGAAGCGAGGCTGCTTCCACTCCACTTTTTATATTCATGCCAAGCTTCTTTTCCTGTCACTGTTAGTGAAACTCAGTTTCCTATAAGCACCTGTGCCCTGGGACCTGAAATCCTAGACACAAACTCTATCTCCCTAGTTCTCACTAGGCTTGGGGGCAACACGAACAATTAGAAAGTGAACGTCTTGCTCTTCTCCACCTCCCCACTTGGGGCACCCCTGGATCTCTTCAGGGAAGCCCCTTTTGGGGTATCTCTTAGATTTTGAGGTGGGTCACACATGTGCTCTTGAACCCAGCCCCTGCGCTCACCCAGGCACAAACCCTGTCCTGCCAGAAGGTTTGTTGAGAGACACTACAGTTTGGGCATAGTGGTTAAGAGCTCAGGATCCAGGGCCGAAATGTCTGGTTTAAATCCTGGTTCCTCTACTTAGAAGCAAATTACTTCTCTCTGGGCTTCAGTTCCTCTTGCATCAAATGGGATGATAACATTATTTATTTCAAAGGATCGTCATGACAATTAATTGAGATATCACACGTCAAACGTTCGGAACTGCATTGGGCACATAGTAAGTGCTCAATGTATACTTGCATCTGCACATTTACAGACGGCAGATGCTCAGGGACTGAGGAGCTCTCATAAAGGAGGCAGAGAGTGTAAGTCATGTGAGTGAGTCCACGTGAGTAAGTCTCACTCATCTCTGGGCTTTATGCGGCAATACAGACTGAAGAGTTGTCCACCTGCCCATCACTGGACAGTTGGAGTTTTCAGACCCTACTTGCATGTATGGCAAAATGTCCCTGCCCTGTTCCCACCCAGGGACATGTCTGCCATCCGGGTGACAAGCTGTGGCTGGCTCCTGAGAATATCAGCACCGAGCCAGGCTCCACAAGAGCCCGCCCCTCTCCCTTTTCTCTCCTCCTCTTGGCTTTCTCTTCCACCGCCTACCAGCTATCACTGTACATCCTTCATTCCCCGTTTCCCTGCTGGGAGCTTGGGTACCAGACCACCCATCTGGAAATACTGCCCTGGATCTAGAAAACAGAGGTATGCTCCCGGGGAGAACCAACTGGCAACTCAGGTGCTTGGGAAGAGCGAGCAGCAGTAATCATGTGTGAATGTCATTGTCCCCCATATTCCTTGGTTCCCCAACTGCATCATTCATTGAAAAACATTACAACTTATCATCTTCCCCCAAATGAAGCTACAGACTTTAATTACAAGAATCAGGAAAAGCAATGACATTTTAACTCTAAGAGCTTTTTCTTTTCTTTTCTTTTTTTTAAGATTTTATTTATTTGAGAGAGAGAGAGAGAGAGCGAGCACGAGTAGGGTGAGGGAGAAGCAGACTCCCCGCTGAGCAGGGAGCCCCACAAGGGGCTCAACCCCAGGACCCCGAGATCACGACCTGAGCCAGAGGCAGACAACCAACTGAGCCACCCAGGTGCCCCTCTAATAGTTTTTTCTAAAGGAGTCTTACCTCATTTGATCCAATGCTGTAAAGTAACATTCGAAATTTTCTTTCCCAGTGAAGCTGGATTTGGAAAGTCATTGCACAAAGTCTTAGATGCCCAGGGAGCAGTTTGATGCCACAACCAAACATCAACTTTTTGTGTCACCTTCTACTGTGGTTCTTTTGCTTTGCTTTCTCTTGCTAATGGCTTTTTACCAAGTAAAACATTCCCCTCAGCTTTGTCCCAAATGGAACTAGACAATTTCACCAAGTTCGTCTCAAAACTGATTCACCCACAATTCCTCTAATCAGGGGAAGATATAATATCACAAGCTGGCTCCCCAAAGACCACCAAGAGACTCTGCTGATTTTCAAATGGAAGATGTAGAGAACCAGACTTGAAGTCTGAGCTTGGTGTGCTTTGGTGACATGGGGTAAGGGCTACAAATATTCCCAGTCTCTTTTTTACCTTCCTTTCCACAGAAGAGTCTGTCCAAAAGGCCATGGATACTTGCTTCTTGGTGCAACTTAGTCTGGTATGGGAAGGTCAGGTTTTGCATGATCTGCATTGGTAAAACAGCTATAGATTTTGCAGGAAGGCAGCCTTGCACTGAGGTTCCAGACTTTTCAGACGGTAGTCGTGATGTGGGAAAAACCAGTTGGTACAATGCAGTGCTAGTTGAAAGCAGGATAGATTTCCCTCAAAGGAGCTCTGGAGAAGGGCCAGCTTCATGGGTGTGGGACCTGTGCAAGCACCCAAGGCCTGGCACTTAGAAGGGTCCCATGCTAGGTTTAATGTGCTATTGTCCCTGTCTGGAAATCCTTCATTTTTGGACAAGGGGGTCTGCAGTTTTGTTTTGTACTGGGCAACTTATGGAGTGGAATCTGCTCTGGAATCAGAACTTGTGTGAACTCTGATCCACACTTATTATTGTTACTACCACCGTTCTTACTATTTGCGCAACTATTACTACTGCTAGCTATTATTGCCTGGGCTCAGCGGGAGGCGCTGTGCTGGGGGCTTTCCGGCCATCACTGTCTTGAATCCTCACCGCAAGGCTACGCTAGTTACCACTGGTGCGTTCCTTCTACAGATGGTAACACTGAGGCACAGAGAAGTTAAGTAACTTTCTAAACTTGCATACGATCCCAAGTAGTTTCACTTCAGAGCCCGTGCTTGTAACCACTGTACTATTAAGCTTTACTTGCTTTGTGACTTTGGGTAAGTGATTTAGCCTCTCTAAACCTAAGGTTTACTATCTGTAAAATGGGTATACTTTGTAGTGGTGAGAACAGAACGATCCACTCCCACACTCAGCCCACACACCCGGAACTGAAACCACACTTACTGTCTAGTAACATGACTTTGCTGCCTTCATTGGCAATTCTTTAGCATGTCTTCATTAGCCTGACTTGACTTTTCTAGGACCAGGCAAAGTTTGATTGCCCATTGTAGGAACTTCCTATAAGATGCATCAGCTTTTCAGTGGAAAGCGTCAACAGGAAAGATCCTTTGAAGCTTTCCTCCCCAGATCCTCACCTTGCTGTTTCCACCAGTCCTGGGCTGTCATATCATTCTTACCCAGTCCAAATTGTAAGACCCACCTTGAGCCAAACTTCTAATTCTCAATTGATTGTGACCTTCCCCTCCCCAGTCTGAGACACCACCAGGGTGGAGTTAGTGTTATCTCCTGCGTTAAAGAATAAATTCAATTTTGTTTTATCGACAGAGTCTCCTGGTGGTCTTTGGGGAGCCAGCTTGTGATAGTTGGTACAAATCTCGGACCACAAACTCAGGTGTGTCTGAAATAGATCTCTTCGCTTCTCTGTAACTCCATTTCTGTATTTGGTCCCCCATCCCCTTAAGTTGTCGGAGGCTGACTTTCTGACACTTTTGTGTTAAAGGGGAGGAAAGGCTTCCTCTACCCTCTTAGGTTCTGTGACTGGACCTAAGAATTAAACTGACAAAAACAGGTTGACAGGAGAAAAGAGCACAAGTTTTATTTGATGTGGATATTTTTATATGTACATGGAGGCCTTCAAGTACTAGAAATGAAGCCCTAAAGAAGTAAGTAGGCCTGAGAGCTTCTATCCCATTTTAACAAAAAACTATGCATTGTGCAGATGACAAGACAAATGAAAAGGGCAGTTGGGCTGGGTCAGGAGACAGGGGGAAAGTGACTTGGAAACATATGGGGGAAATTAATGGAAGATTTTTGTTTATGCAGATTCATCTCTGCTTTGACTCCCCATTTCCAGTAATAAGAATGTTCTCCTCTTCCTGACACCAGGAGGTCATCTTTCTCAGAAAATGTATGCCCTGCTTTTAGGTAGAAATGGGGAGGTCAGAGAGCCATTCCTGCATCCGATGTTCCTTGGTTGTCTTCAGGTCAAAATTACCAGTATGCCAAAGTGGCATATTTTCGGGTGGCATGTCCTGATCTCTTCCAGGGTCCTAGCCCATTCATATTTTCCAGAATTGTGTCCTTGCCCACATGTTACTGGGGAACATCCTGGGCAATGTGCTGGGGAAGGTCCTACTAGGTTCTCAATCTACTTGAACATCTGTCAGCCATTAGTGGCCCAAGTCACTTGCTGAGACCCTCCCGTTCCTTTCGGCAAGCTATCCGTACCCATTGGCAGTTTGCGGCTTCTAAGTCTCTTTGACTTCGGACTTGCTAGAACAGAGTTTAGAGTTCAGGGATCTCACTGGGGAAGTTCAAGGCCAATCTGCCTCAGGAGGCCATGTGGCCATTTCCCCTTCCAGGGCTTCTATCAAGGAAACTCTCTGTGGAACCCATCAGCCTTTTCCTTCCAGGTTCTGGTAGCCTACTGCAGGGAAGGAAGTGAGTACTGGCTGAGCCCGCACTCCTGTAGATTCAGAATTCCCACCTTTGTTCCTTCTGGTGTCCCAGATAACTTCACTTGAGTGCACCTTAGCCTCCTTGGTATTACCTGTGGGCTCTTTATGGGTATGGCCCATCATGAGACTCTTGGTTTTCCCACAAGCAAAGCCAGAGAAGCATGCTTGCATTGCCTCCAGCTAGGAGCTACCATGTGAGACACATGCCTGCTGGACACTGAAATATGAGATGTTTCTCCCTTTTCTCAGCACACTGGTTCTCTCCTGGGACCAAGATTTTGTCCCTAGTCTATAATCCTGGGAATCCGGAAGGGCTCTGTGCTGTGCTAGCAGCACAGCCACAGATTCTTAGTTGTGTCTCAGTTCTGGGGGGCTCACATGTTGCCAAGCATTCGGTGGGGCTGCAGCAGAGAGTGGCATTTGGTCTTCAGTGCCATCTGGCCACATGGATGTTTTCTGAACTACCCTGTCTGACCCTGGTCACTGCCCTCACAGGTGACCACTTCTCCCCATCCCTTTCCATCTATGCCATGTTCAAGGATAGAGGAATTGTCCTGCTAACTCCAGAGCATGCTAAGTTCTAGCATCTGAGAGGCTGCCCAAAGCCCTGTCTACCACCATGTAGCCATATGTTTCTGAGATCTTACCCCAGAACTCCCAAGAAGCACAGATCCTGAGTTCTGGAATCCTTTAACCCACCAATAGGATCTAAGACTTTCCTCGGCCCTGGAAAAAGAATTCTGGGCCCTGTTCTGGTGACATCTGCATGACAAATTATCCCAAAACTTAGGGCCTTACAGCAACCGTTTTATTATGCTCATGGAATCTATAACATGGGGATACCTTACCTCTCTCTGTTTTGAGGCCTCAGATAGGTACAACTTGATAGCTGGGAGCTGGAATCATCTGGAGGCTTCTTCCTTCACGTGTGTGGTTGTGGATGGCAGTGGGGACCTCAGCTGGGGCTGCTGGCCAGCACACCTCTTTGTGGCCCCTCCATGTGACCTGGGCTCCCTCACAACATGGCTGCTCAGGGCTCCACAGGCGAGTGTCTCAGCTCCCAAGCAGAGCTGCATGGCCTTTTACGCCGACTCTCAGAACCCACATCCTGCTATTGCCACCAGTCCTCCAGCCTTCCTGGACTCAAGGAGAGGGGGCATAGACCCTCCTTTTGAGAAGCCTGCCACAGTCACATTGTAGGGAGAGCATGTGGGATGGGAGACATTGTTGTGACCATCTTTAGAAACTGTAACCAGCCACAGCCCCTCCAGGACTCTCCAAGGTTTATTCTGGTTTCTCCATCATCTTTTCCTAGCGTGGCTGGGTGGGGGGAGGGGTGCAAAAGAGGACTCCTCTTTTATTTTTTAATCCTTGAACATTTTGGTGATTCTAATAGTCCTCTCTTTCTTCCCCATCACTGGTTTGTGGAAACCAAGATAGAAATGCTCCTCTTGGGGCACCTGGGTGGCTCAGTCGGTTAAGTGTCCACCTTCAGCTCAGGTCATGATCCTGGGGTCCTGGGACTGAGTCCTGCATCAGGCTCCCTGCTCTGTGGGGAGTCTGCTTGTTTCTCCCTCTGCTTGTGCTCTCTCTCTCTCTGTCTCTGTGTCAAATAAATAAATAAAATCTATATGGTGTTTTTTTTTTCAAATAAATAAAATCTAAAAAAAAAAAAAGCTCCTCTTGTTTCCTTTGCAGTCAATGGCTGCTGTCCTTAAACGGCCTGGTGGGAACCATCAGGGGTGTCTCTCCAGATACTCAACCACCACAAGGAAAATAACAAGGATCCCAGAGACCTGTGAGAATTAAAGTGAGAACATACACAAAAACCCTCGCAACACACTTGAACTTGAACCTGTCTGCCCTTCCTCTGTAGAGACAACCTCATGCAGGGCATAGCCCTTCTGCGGAGTTGCTGTTGCTAAGCAAGGTTGACTTGAGGAGAGTGAATTAATACAAACTTGGACTTGATGGTAGAGGTTCGTAAGTAGTCCTTTAAGAGCATCTGGAGAGGGAAATGCTGTTTCCTCAGGCCCTTTACAGCTCTAAACTGCCTCAGAACCATTCCACTCACTGGCCTTGCAGCACCCCAAGAGTCACTCTGGCAGCGCCTCATTTCAGACCAGACCATCTGTGTGAGCTGCCGAGGAAGCCCGCTCTGGGGGGCATTTGGCTGGGCTTAGGGGTGAGTGGTGCTTTTTCAAATTCAATGTCTGGGTCCCCCAGGAGTGGAGTCTTCAAGCACTGCAGCCTGTGAAGTGACCACTAAATCCCGCAGCTGAGGACAGAAAGGGTAGGAACATATGTCACCCCTGCTGGCAAGGAGTCACCTGTCCCCTCCTCAGGCAGCCAACCTGCAGGACGTACACAGCCACTGGTGGTGTCCACGCAGGGCTCCTGCCTTGAACAATGTTTTGGATAATCTGTTGCCTGCAGTGACAGAGAATCTGCTACCATCTCTTCTGCCCTTTCTTCAGAAAATGGGAGGAAAGTCAAGTCTCATAATGAAAACAATTTTTCAAGAAAATGTGCGGAGAAATTGCTTTGTCATGTACGGCAAAGGGGAAAGTTTGCCTAAACCCTTTGACTGGTGGCGCGGTTACCCTCTCCGGGCCGGGAAGAGGCTTGCAGTGGGCTCAGACAGGGGAGTTTGTTGTTCGTGCTGTTGGAAGCAGAAAAGGTGACACCTTTGCCTCTCTGTGGTTCCGGCTATAATGCGGCAATTCTCAACTGATGCTTTTGTGATCACAACATTCTTTCTAACGCCAAATTCTTTGGCGATCTATGTGAAGCCGTTGAAAGGCGACAATCCATGCAAAACCAGCCAACAGCCTTTGCCCCACAAACCTGACCACCACACAGCACAGTGATTGTCTGACGCTGCGGTCACTGTCTGGGCCGTTTGGGTGTTTGGACAGAGTGGTTGCCGCCTGGGCTGCCTCTCAGGTGCTCTGGGGCCACGTTCTCCCCCAGTCCCATAGGAGGAGTCCTCTCTGTGCAGGGGGCTCCACTGTGTTCCATGCCTCACCTCTTACCTCGGCCGCCATGGTACCCACTCCGCATCACCTGGGTCCGATCGGCCCAGCTCGCCTGCCGTCTGACCGCATGGCCCTGCTGTGCCAACACTCAGTGGTCGTCAAATGAGTTATATGCACCGAGGACAACCCGTTAGCACGTTTGTGAAGGGATTCCCGCACAAATGGATAATGTGTCCACACGAAGCCTTGTTTGACGTATTAATCTCTACCTAACCAGCAAAATCCCACCGGCCTGGGTGCTCTCCCACATGCTCTCCCCTGATGCCCTGTACTCACCAGATACCACCATGTTTGCCATTATGCAGCCAAAGTACCCTTTCCTCGCCTGTCTTCCCTATCAGACCATAGACTCCCTGAGGAAAGGAATGTTTTGCTTGCCACTGTATTCCCAGTCTCTAGCAAACGGCCTTACACCTAGCAGGTGTTCAGGTCTAATCCTGTAATTAATGGTTCTACTGAGCTGCATTTTTCTTTTGGTAACTGGCAGACACACTTGGGGAGACCTGATCCCTAATTCTATAGTCTCTCTATGCTTGTACTGAGTCTAGCACATAGCAGATGCACCAAAAAAAAAAAAAAAAAAGGTTTGGTGAATGAATTAAGCTGGAGGTATGTTTAAGCCCAAGAGTAAAATGGATGCATTCATTTAGCTAAGCAGCCATCTGCTCATAGTCTTTGGGGATTTCAGTTGGAGGAGGGTGTGGACCTCTTAAGACAGGAAGAGTCACATAGAAGGCTGGTGGCTATGTAGTGGGGGATGGGAAGTGTCAATGCCCAGAAACGTTAGCCTCAGAAGCCCCCAGGAGTGCTCATCTCTGGAAGTGTGTCTGGAAGTAGAGATTTGTGGCTCACTACAAAGGCTGAGGCGTTATTCAGGGCTCCAGGTTTGTCTAGTTGGGCTCCCTTCCAGGTACTAGGGCTCCCATCAGCCAGACCTGGGCACCATGGCCCCACCTTCCTGCAGTGTTATCTCCACCCCGTGAGGCCGGGTGGAACTCTCCATTCCATATGGGCCCCAGAGAACACTGTTTTCCAAAAGAGGAAGGAAGCTCTCCTGTAGATTTCTCCACAGCAAATGTCTGCCCCACGGCAAATTCCACATGCTATTTCTTAACATATTTCCCAAAGAAAGAAATAGTTGACATCGGTGGCTCCCGAAGTTGCAAGCAGAAAGCCTTCTCATGTTGAGGAACCACACCTATGTTTTTCAAATATGTAGGCATTTTTAAATTTGAAACTCACCTCAGTGCATTAGCACACACACAGTAACTGCCTCATAAACCACTTTCATTCAAAACCCATGGCGTTGACATGTACTAAAGGGGAGAGTCAGAAAACCAGGGCAACCAAGAGCCACTCTCTTCAGAACCCCGAGTTGCATATCAGACAGACCAGGATGCTTTGGCTCCTTTAACAATGAGCACTTTCTAGTCAGTGCTGGGCCTCAAACTACGATGTGAGATCTGCCCATCGGCACACGCCTGGCACCCCCTAAGTACACAAAAAAATGTTCGTTGAACTGGAGGTAGATCTTCCCATTCAATCAGATTCCTGTTGCTAAAAAGGGAACCCACGATATATAATTTTTATTTTTTTTTAATTTAAATTCAATTAGCCAACATATGAGCCATCGTTAGTTTCAGAGGCAGAGTTCAGTGATTGATCAGTTGCCTATAACACCCAGGGCTCATCACATCATTTTTAAATGAGCGAAGGATTTTCACATACAGGGTTTTTCATGGTGCCAGATGAGTTTATCCACAACCTTAACAGAATGACTTTTTAAAATGAAAATGAAACGGTCTCTTTGAAGTGTTAAGGAAAGCATCCCCCGGTGTGGCGTTCTGCTCCCGTCCCTGGTGTATGCGACTCTAAGTTCAGCCTGCCATAGGAAGCAACTTGGTCCTGTTGGCCTCCTCCAGTTACTCAGTTCCTGGCTTGCCCTGCCTTCACCCCCAATAATGAGAAGCCCCCCTTCTTTCATAAGCATCTGTCGTCCCCAGGAGTTGGAATCCTGATGTTTGCTGAGGTTAAGGGCTTACCCTACTACTGTTCCCCTCTATAGAGCAGCTCTTGGTGGAGAGGGCCTGAGAGGTGGACTGCATCCCAAAGACCGGAAAACAGCCTGCCCCATCCTAATCTGCATGCTTTAAGCTGAGGGAAAGTCTTGGGGTCATTTGCTCTGAACTCGGGATCACTGCCCTGAATTCTTGTGGTTCTGGAAGGTGCTACGTGTCTGGTCAGAGAGGCAGTCTCAGCTGTGCTTCATAGCGCTGTGGCCAAGGGGGATGGTCCCAATTGTGCGGTGAGTCTACAGAGAGGCAGGGCTGCCGCCCACCCCCCATCCCCCCGCCCCCGCCCCCGGCACTGTGGAAACAGCAGCTGTCCTCAGGTTCTAACCCAAGGCATCCGCCAGCCTTTGGGGCACATGTGTGTAACCCAGATACAACTTGGTGACCAGTCTCAAGGGGCTGTCACGTTTTTTTAAAAGGATTTATTTATTTATTTGTCTGAGAGAGAGAGCACAAGCAGGGGGAGCAGCAGAGGGAGAAGCAGGCTTCCCGCCGAGCAAGGAGTCCGATGTGGGGCTCGATCCCAGGACCCTGGGATCATGATCTGAGCCGAAGGCAGACGCTTACCCGACTGAGCCACCCCGGTGTCTCTCTGTGATGTCACATTACAAAAAGTAGTCCAGATATATATTTTGTAAAATATGTTTATATAAAAAAATACCTATAGGAACACACAGCCTAGTGAAATTCCTTCCCAAACTCATTTCTTGACAATCCTTTTAAGACTTTTCTCGGCCTTCCTTCTCTGTACTACATCTCCCAGTGAAGACTTCTCTTGCCATTACGTGCTCCCCATCTGCTTCCCCACCAGACCTCACTGCTCACGTACTCCGTGCCCCCAGCATGTGTATAATCTTCCTCTGATGACTTTCCTAGTGAGAATTTGCCACTCTGGAACTGGAGTGAGTAAACATGCTCCACTCCGCTATATGCAGATGGATAAAGCCAACCCACCGTGCCCTCCCTGCAAGGGTAGGTTGCCCGCCCATCCAGTTCAGGCTACTCTTCTAAGCCCATAATGTTTGTCCAAAATCCCAGTCTTGGCAGTTCTGTACACTTCCTTTAGCAAATATTTTCTAATCCAAAAAGGAGCCTGGGACTCTTGCATGGATGAAAGAACCATTCTGGGCCCTGCTTTTCTTGGGTATATATCTCCTTGCTACACAAGAGCACAGCCAGTTGGCAGAAGTTTAGTGACGCCCAAGGGCTAGTGTCTGAGTCAGGACCCCTCCCCAGCACCTTGTGTGTGAATACCGTTGTCAGAAACTTTACTGAGATCAGCGGCTTCACCTCTCACCACCTCCCATTGTATTTCTCATCTTTAAATCAGAGTGGAACTAGGTTCTGAGTGATAGAGGATTGCCTCATCTTTGTAGACTTTTCAAACTTTCAGCAAAGTGTTCCCCAGCTGTAGAATCTCCATGGCCTTGAGTTTCCTAGTAATAATACTAGCATTTAAAGTGCTTGTTACAGGCCAGGAATTCTTCTAAACTCTTTGAATGAAATGTCTCATGTAATCTTTACAGCAAACCCAATGAGGTTCATACTATTCTAAAAGTCATCCTATGCCATATAATAGAAACAGAAAACAAGGTCCACAGAGGTTGAACATTGCTCAAAGTCCTTGTTCACTAAGTGCAGGACCAGGGATGTGAACCCAGGATCTCTGACTCTAAATCCAATTCTAGGTACACAGTCTCAGAGCAGTAATCACACCTTTTAAAAGTCATCAGCGACCTAATGACTGAGCCTGGGCCAATTTTATACCCTGAAATTATGGCATGCCAGCACCTCTAACTTTCTACATTGTGTTAGAGTTATTTCCTCCTGGTTTTCTTCCCTGCTCAACTAAACCATAAGCTTCTGAGGACAGGGATGTTCCTAGGTCTTACTCCCTGCCTGGATACAGTCACGGGTACTTAATAAATGGTGTAGAACTCTGTTTAGTGGTGACTGTGGTAGCCATGTGGGTACACCTTTCACATCTACCTTCAAGAATCTGCCATCCAGCCGTGAGGAGTGTAGTTGGCTGACAATGCCGAGCTGCAGTTGCATGGTGTTGGAGCTGAGACTGTGCTCTTTGTGGAGAGCCCCCAGCCCATCACTGGGCAGGTGATGGTACTAAGGTCTAGTCATCTCTTTTCAAGATGGGGTTCCTTTACCGGGCAATCTTCCCTTAGAGCTCCCTGTCAAGTTGGATGGGATTTTGTCGTACCTGCATCACACTGGGAGGTATCTACCAAATTCTGCTTCCTTCCCCGTTTCCTCACATGGAGGTCAGACTAACGTTGCGATCTGAAGGTTTTCACTGCCCAGTCTTGCTTTGTCTCCTTCAGTCTTTCACAGGCTTGCCCCCAATAAACCTCTTACATTCCTAACTTGGCCTCTGCTGCCTGAAGGACCTGAATTGACAGAGTGACCAATCTGATGCTCTTTAGATCTCCTGCCACGGGGAGCATAGTTGATTGACAGCCTCAGCCTCAGCCTCAGCCACCGTCCCTCTGGGCCCACCACTGCAATCGTGCTGAGGCCACATTCCTTCAGACTGCTCCGAGATATGCAGAGCAAGGTGGGGGAGTGATACAGAACCCCTCTGACGGGTGATTTTGGCTTGAGGACTCCCCGGCAGCCTGGCCAAACCTTCCATGAACGGTGCCGGAGTCTGGGACTCTTCCTCCCCTGTTCTCCTTCCATCCATTCTCCCTTTCACAAGTGTCAGAGACTTGCCTGGGTCCCTCTCCTTTACCCTTCATAGACACGTCCCCAATAAATCTGTTCTGCTTCTTGGAGAACCTGAACTAATAGAAGTGGTACTAGGAGGGTGTCAGGTCTAGCAAATAAAAATACAGGATTCCACCAGTCACACTTGAGTTTTAGACTAATAATAAATTTTTAAAGCCTAAGTATATCCCAAATATTGCATGGAATATAGTTATCCTAAAAAAATTCATCATTAATCTGAAATTCAAATTTACCTGTTTTGTATTTTATCTGGCAAACTTAGACAGGAGTAATCCAAGAAAATAGGCATTAAGATATATTCATGCACCTCCTGGTGCGCAGAGAAGACACTGTGTTCCACATACCTGAGCCGGGCACAACTGCTAAAGATTTCCTTGGTGGTGAACTGGGAAAACGTCCTGGCAGGAGTGAAGGCTCATATAGGTGTGATGATGTAGGCCCTTGGAAGATGTGGATGGAAGAGTGCCTACAAGGACAGTGGGGATGGCTGGTTACTGCTGGGTTGCACTGGCGCTCTGCAAGGGACAATGAGAAATTGAAGGCCAGTAACAACCCCTCTCAAGGGTTACTTGAAAGCCAGAGGACCTCTTGGGTAGCCAAAGAGTGGCCTTTTTTTCCTATAGTGGAAGAGCAAACACAGCCAGGCAGCATCCTGAGGACTAAAGTGTTGAGTCACAGAGCTCCAGAAATGCTTAAATGCTCAGTCCGGGCAGGTTGGTTATGCTGCTTGACTGATAAAAGTTGGGACTCTGAAATATGGGATAGAAACATCTGGATGGTTGCCTCTGGGAGGATACTGGCTCTGTAGACCCCCGGAACTCTCAGGGGTTGCAGAACTCTTGTTAGGAAGAGCTAGCACCTCTCTCATGCCAGAATGTGCTGCTGAGGCCTGTCCCCAACAAGACAACAGGGGACCCCTTCCGAGTTGCCCTTACAGCTTCTGTAATAGGTCACCACGCCTATAACCAGGGTTAAGTCCCAGTATAACCTGGGTGGGGGTGTGCGAGGCAGGTAAGGGAGAAGAGGGATTATACACAAAAGGAGCTATATTAGTCAGCACGGGTGGCAGGAGCCAGGACTAGGCAGTGCCCCAGAACTGGATTTTGATGCCTAAATCGTTGTATCTACAAGGACACTCACCTCTTCGCGGGGCTTGATCAAGAAGCCAGAATGAAAGCCTGGGTAAGCAAGAATACACTGACTTGGGGACACTTTCTCAGGAACAGGACTCTCTTTCCTAGCAGGGACCCTATAGGATGAGACAAAGTTGCTGCTGGCGTGGCTCTTAGAAGCCCAGGAAATGTGATGCTCCATGTTGCGCAAAGTGGAAATGCTTGGATTGCCCTGGCAGGTGTTAGAGGAAGGAATAGAGAGGCTCAAGGAAGTGGGAACCCTGGGTTGGATTTCTTATGTGAGGCCAGAACACAGAGCTTTCAGCAAGGCTGTCAGGAATGGGCTGGTGAGAAGGGTGCTGACATCACCAGGAAGGGCTGTAGCGGCCTCCTCTGGCGGGCCAGGACTAGCGTAGGCAGGAGAAGTGGTCGCAGAGCTGAGCTTGCCCATAACCAGGGGTTGCGGGGGTCTGAAACCGTAGAGGTCAGGTGGTGGCACTTATCTGCCATTACAGCCACGATTGCTGTAATGACCAATAAAGTGGGACCAGCAGCTCAGGGGCTTGCCCCACAAGGTGAAGGTGAGAAAGCACGATGTCCCTGGCGGGGGGAGGGGGGTGGATAAATGGGCATCCAGCAAGCATGCTACTTAAAGCAGAGAGAGACTGAAGGAGCAGGAGGCTGAGGATACCCCAATAAAAAAGGCCACAATAAAAATAAAGAGCTACGATGCCTTGCTCAGTTACCAGACCTGAGCAATTTCAGATGTAGTGCCCACTGACCGAGCAAGGGGCTGTGTCGACAAGTGTCCTCCATGGCCCTTCCTCCTGACTTTCCTCCATGTGACCTATGGCCATTGACCTGAGACCCTGGGGAGAAGAAATGACCCAGACCTTTCAAAGCGTCTTAGACAAGGAGCTGGCTTGACACTGATACCTGGAGAGGCAGAGTGTCATTGTGCTCCACCCCCCGCCCCAGTCAGAGTGAGTGGCCGCTCACAGAGGCCAGGTAATAAATGGAGACCAGGCTATAGTCCAGCTCACCATGGACCCACTGGGTCTGCAGTGGCCACCTCCCCCGGTGTCATTGGAACTGATGTACTTGGCAGTTGGAGTAATCTCCATGCTGGATCCTTGGACTGACTGCGGGTTAAGAATTCTCAGAGTAAGCATGGCTGAGTGGAAACCCTTGAGATGGCTCCCTCCCCATGGACTGAGGTCATGAATCCAAAATACCACACCCCAGGGCATGAAGTGGAGATTAGTGCCACTATTAAAGAATAGTTTCCCATAGTTCTGGATTGATCCTAGCTCCCTGGAGTACATGAAGTCCGTTGGGCAAGTGTGAGTGTGGGACGTTTCCACTGACAGCCAGGCCCAACCCAGATCCAGATGAGCCCTTGGCAGCCCCAGGCTGCCAAACCCTGTAAGTTTTACTTAAAAAAATAATAAACTTGGAGCGTGGCCCTCTCCTCTCCCCGCGATGGCCATGTGCTCATCCATTGATATCTGTGTACTCCGAAAAGGGGGAATCATCTGGCAAAAATGTTACTCTGCCTGCTGTGTTCAAGGCTCCCATTCGACCTGATATCGTGAACTTTGTTCACACCAACTTGCGCAAAACACACAGCCATATGCTGTCAGTGAATTAGCAGGTCATCAAACCCGTGCTGAGTCTTGGGGTACTGGCAGAGCTGTGGCTCGAATTCCCAGAGTTCAAGGCAGAGGGACCCACCGTTCTGGCCAGGGTGCTTTTGGAAATATGTGTCGTGGGGGCCGCGTATTTGCACCAACCAAAACCCGGCGCCGTTGGCATCGCAGAGTGAACACAACACAGAAGCGATATGCCATCTGCTCTGCCCAGGCTGCCTCAGCCTTACCAGCGCTGGTCATGTCTAAAGGTCATCATATTGAGGAAGCTCCTGAACTTCCTTTGGTGGTTGAAGATAAAGTTGAAGGCTGTAAGAGGACCAAGGAGGCTGTTTTGCTTCTTAAGAAACTTAAAGCCTGGAATGATATCACAAAGGTCTATGCCTCTCAGCGAATGAGAGCCGGCAAGGGCAGAATGAGAAACCGTTGTCGTATCCAGCACAGGGGGCCCTGCATCATCTACAGTGAAGACAGCGGTATCATCAAGGCCTTCAGAAACATCCCTGGAATTACCTGACTTAATGTAAGCAAACTGAACATTTTGAAGCTTGCTCCTGGTGGGCATGTGGGACGTTTCTGCATTTGGACTGAAAGTGCTTTCCGCAAGTTAGACGATCTGTATGGCACTTGGCGTAAGGCTGCCTCCCTCAAGAGTAACTACAACGTTCCCATATATAAGATGCTTAATATAGACCTTAGCGGAATCTTGAAAATTCCAGAGATCCAAAGAGTCCTCCGAGCACCACGGAAGAAGATTCATCACAGAGTCCTGAAGAAGAATCCACTGAAGAACCTGAGAATCGTGTTGAAGCTAAACCCATATGCAAAGACCATGCGCCGGAATACCATTCTTCGCCAGGCCAAGAATCACAAACTCCAGATGGATAAGGCGGCAGCAGCCTTTGAAGCCAAATCAGATGAGAAGGGGGTTCCAGGCAAGAAGCCTGTGGTAGGGAAGAAAGGAAAGAAGGCTGTTGGTGTGAAGAAGCAGAAGAAACCTGTGGTGCGGAAAAAGGCTGCAGCTATCAAGAAACCAGCAGCTGACAAGCCTGCAGAAAAGAAACCCATTGCGGAGAAGCCTGCTGCCTAAAAACTTACATTTATTCTAAAAGTCAAATCATTTTGGACAGCTAATTTTTAATAAAGATCTGATCAAAGCCAAAAAAAAAAAACCTCATCTTCAGAAGCATGTAAAATGGAGATCCTTAATGCAGGTAGTAATTTGAGTTTCCTGAATAGGCCATTTTTTTTTTAAATGCAGGAGACTCTTAGAATATGTATAGAGACATTTAATTCTATTATCCCAAAGATTTCATAAGGAAAAGATAAAACAGATTTTTTATACAACCTTCATTAACCTAAAATGATGATTAGAAAGGCCATATATTTCCATTTACTAAATGTTTTCTGTGAACAAGCTGACCTGCAAATTTCTGTCTCTGAAGATATAGACAAAATTAAATGTTTTATTGAACTGAATTAAAGATGACTTCATAATCAGGGAAGAGAGATTCATAAAAGCTTTTATCACACGTGATTTGCCAACATGTGGTATCTTTTCTCAAATTGATTTTTCAGAGGCATTAGACTTTATTGAGGCAATGCCAAACTTAACAGAATTTTTATCCATATCTTTCGGAAAAACCCAGACCTTTATGGTTCAACTGGAAGTGGAAAATTACACTATAATTCTCCATAGTTCAGTAAATAGTTAAAAAAAAAGAAAGCACATTAATACAACCTCTAGTATACCTTCCCCTGCTAAAAAGCCAACAAAAGTAAATACACAAGGTGAAAATATACATAGGTAAGAATTTTCAACTTTGTCAGTACAGTATTTAATGTTACAGTGACCTAATCCGACAAAATTAGGATTTGGCACTGGCTGATTCTTTTGGATGTGATAAATAAAAGCAAAATCTATATTCAGATAAATCTCTTTTCTCCAGAAAGACAAGGTTTTATAGTCTGTGCATAGCACGCCCCTGGTGGTAGTAGATAGAGGCATGCAACAGGTTGGGGAGTAGGGGTTAAAGGAAGATGCACTCAAATCTCCCTTGGATGGCTTTGAAAGCGGGAATGAATGAACATTGTTTTAATGGGTTCGACACTCAAAGGCAAGAGGATGATTCAAGCCTCCTGCTGGTCCTGAGCCTCCACAGTGTCATATGGTTGCCAGAGTCGCCCTTGAGCATTCACTCCACAGTGGGTACTGAGGGCCAGCTAGAGGGGCTCTGGGCTGGGAGATGCAGAGGAGGGCGGCTTGGCTCTATGCTCCCAGTGCTCAGTCTTCTTGGGGAGATAGACACCTAACTCACTCCACCAAACAGTGTGGTACATGCTATAAGAAGCCAGGATGCTGTGAGTACCCAGAGGAGAATGTGTCCTACTGAGGCACTCTCCTCAAGCCCGTCAGTGGGTCCCACCTGTCCCAAAGTTGATACTCAAAGCCTGTAATCCCTTAGTGTATTAGTCCTCAAAATATGGCTCATGGGTGTATGGGAGCTCCTCAGACTCGTTCAGGGAGTCAGCCAGGTCACGCTATTTTCATAACGACACTAAGATACTCTTTGCTGTTCTCACTGTGTTGACAATGGCACTGAGCGTACAAAAGCAATGGGGAGAAAATTGTTGGAGCCCGAGCATGAATCAAGGCAAGGATACACGGTAGTCTCCTGTGCCTTGCCGCCTTCCACGAACGGCCAGCTTCACTTAAGAATGTCCCTGAGAAAGCAGTAAAAATTTTTATTCAAGCTCCACCCTTGAATATAGTCTTTTGAAATATTGTGTGATGATAGGGGAAGGGCACCTAAGCGGCTGCATACCCAAGTACAGTGACTGCCTTTGAGGAATATTGCAGTTGAGTTGTGAGCTGAATTAGCCACTCTTTCCAAGGAAGACCATTTTTACCTGAGAAAGGACTGTCAGACAAATTATTGTTATCAGGCTTGGATATTTGGCAGCCTCTTTTCTTGAAAACGAATAAAATCAGCATGTCTGTCATTATATAGAAAACTGGCTGTATTTGTTGCCAATGATAACATTTGAGCTTTCAAGCAAACATTAGGATTTTGGAAATTCTATGTGCTCAGCAGCTTCTCAATTCCGAAAGTTGGCTATACACGAACGTGGCAACATATGGAAGATCCGCCTATTTCAGCGAACCAGTATTTTCCAAATGACCAATGCGTGATGTTATAAAATGAAGCTTGGGTAAAAGATCCATTCCAAGTATAAGATATACCAGTTTTAATGTCACAGACTATGAAAAGTTCATTGATAATAGTTTTGCATTTCACAATGAAACTAACCTTTAAGAAACTACTACTTACTGAGTTTTGGTATTGTAAAAAAAAAAAAAGAATCCACAATAATCCAAAAGAACTATTATTAAAATACGCTTCCATTTCTCAACTTTGTACCTTTGAAGATGGATTTTCTTCATATGTGTTAACCAAAACAACATATTAAAACAGACTGAAGGCAGAAGATATGAGAACCCAGCTGTCTTCCATTAAGTCAAGCCAGATGTTAAACAGATTTGAAAATGTGAAATAATGCCAATCTTCATTAAATTTTTTTTTCAGAAAAGTTACTTTTCATAAAAAATGCTATTTCTATTGACATGTGATGGGTTTATTATTTTTTGTTTTGGAAAGGTTCTTTTTCATTAAAAATAGGCTGTTAAGGTGGGATGGTTTTATTATTGCTCTTTTTAATGAATTAATAAATATGTAAGTGTTACCAGTTTCTGGGGTGCCTGGGTGGTGCAGTTGATTAAGCATCTGACTCTTGGTTTCAGCTCAGGCTGTGATCTTAGAGTGGTGAGATCGAGCCCTAGGTCGGGCTCCACATTCATTGCGGAGTCTGCTTGAGTTTCTCTCTCGCTCTCCCTCTGCCCCTCCTGCTCGTGCTCTCTCTAAAATAAGTAAATAAATCTTAAAAAAAAAAGAGTTATCAGTTTCTGAATGTGGTCAATACTGATAGATAAGACCCATATAAACAAAAGCTCTTTGGAGGTCTTCAATAATTTTTAAAATTGTAATGGGGTTCTGAGAGGAAAAAGTTTGAGAACCACTGCATTAGCCTATCAGGGCCTTCACAATCTTTCCAACTTTTTCCCTGACCGTTCCCTTCCCATCACCCTCCCCTCCTTCCGCCACCATCCCTCTGTCCAGCAATGCCAAATGCCTTTCTGGCCCCCCAAATAGGCTGCACTCTTTTTTCTTACTGTTCTTTTGAATGCCCTCTCTGCTATCCCTCCTTCTCAGGTTTCTATTCATTCTCTTAAAATCAAGTTCAGTAAAAATTTCCCTCATTGTCCTACAGAGCTAGTTACACCCTCCTCGGGCTCCCGGGGGCTTTGTGCAGAGCAGGGATCTTGAGAAATCATTTTGTATGAGATTGTTTACACATCTGTCTTTCCCTCTATGCTGTAGGCTCCTCAGGGCAAGGAACAATCTTCTTCACCCTTAATTCATCAAACTCCAGCAGCTAGCCTGGCTCCAAGCACACTGCTGATGCTCAACAAATTCAAGAAGAAAAGTGGCAGAGGAGAGGAATTTCATCTCACTCTCCTGCCCTGACCTGAGACTCTGGGGCAGAGACAGGGATTGTAGCAGGAGGTGTGGCAGGGCATTCCCCAGAAGAGGGCCTGTGTTACACACACTTGAACCCTAGCTGCCCAGCACACACGCACACCTTCTTCCTTCCCCTAGATACTTCCAGAAATGTCTTCTAACAGAAGCTAGAGACCCCCCCCCCACAGATTTAAGCATGCACTCCTGCCCCAGAGGAAATCATTGAGAATCCTATCCTATAGTCACCAGAGATGATGTCATGACACCACTCTTCCCTGACAGCCGGATCTTTGGGATGCACCTGCCTTAGATATTCTGCCACCTTGGGATGAGATGGTCAATTTTATCATCAGCCCAATCACTTCCAAAGTCCAATGATTGAGGGGTGAGGAGAGGGACAAGGGAAGAGAAGAAAACTCTGTATTTAAATTGGAATTCCCATTGCAAAAGGAAAAATGATGATGATTTGAGGAGTGCTGGAATGAGTTACCTTTCAGCAGCAACGAAAATGCAGATGGTGGCACTTTCCTTGTCCCTGTAACTAAGCTTGGGGTGACAGGATTTGTGATCCTCTTCTGGTCAGCCAAGCCATGTTTCTCTTTGGTCAGCATCTTGGCTACTGCCTGGTTTAGCAAATCCTATTTCCCAGTTCTTTTTTTCCTTTTTTCTATAAACTAATACCAGTGGTTTAGTTTTGTGATTTTCTTTATGAAAAGTCTTCTTCAGGGGCGCCTGGGTGGCTCAGTTGGTTAAGCGACTGCCTTCGGCTCAGGTCATGATCCTGGAGTCCCGGGATCGAGTCCCGCATCGGGCTCCCTGCTCGGCGGGGGGTCTGCTTCTCCCTCTGACCTTCCTCTCTCTCTCTCTCTCTCTCTCTCTCTCTCAATAAATAAATAAAATATTTAAAAAAAAGAAAGTCTTCTTCAATGATGGAGGCTCTAGTTTGTACTTACCGGTTGGATGGCAATTACATTGGGAGTCCACTCAGATGAATGTACTGAAGAAATGAACCCATAAAATATTGTGTGTGGGGGTAGCAAGAGTTAAATGGTAGCTTACTGTTCTTTATTGTAAATGGCCCTCCAGCTTCTGAAAATGAAAAGGGGACTCAAGAGTCCATTGAAGAAAGCTGCTCATGTGCACGCAGATAGAGAAACCTGACCTTTGCTAGGAGCACGTCAGAACACGTGCAGTTTCCAGAGTAATCTATCATCTCTTCCAAAGGGAGCGAATTAAGTTTCAATAGAGAAATAAAATAGATCATTTTTCCTTCAGTAAAGGATTCACTTAGCCAAAATCATCATTAGTTAGCTCTATTGTTTGTCAGGTAGGAGAGATTCTGAGAGGTGGTACAAATCTCAGCAGAACAAATAAAAAACGCCAGGGGTACAAACCAGAAAAAGGGAATGCATCTTTAAACTGATTTTAAAAGAGCAAAACATGATTTGCTAGAAAAGCGTGTTTGGGATAATAGCCAGCTTTACCTTCTCTGGCTACTTAAAGCGATTTATTCTGACCAGCCAGCCCCAGTGGCATGTGTGAGGACAATGGTGAGGCACATCGTTTCCCAAAAGGAGAAAACACTTTTGGACTCAGCAGCTGATAAATTCTGGGAAGGAGAAAACCCATGGAGTTGGGAAAATAAAGTTTTACTGTGAAACATATAATAAGATACAGGATGATTTTTGAACTCTCTACCTGCAGAAACCCAACAAAGTTGGAATCTCATCTTCAAGTGGCAATTAATTTATTCACATGTAAGAATAAAATCAATTTGAATTCTGACAGGAGTTGTTTCTCTATGGAGAAATGGAATTCACATAAAACAATTTCAATCTGGATCCACAATATCTAAAATTAAACTCTTCTGAGGACAGGTCACAGTCATAGGGATTTTGCCTCACGACTGCAGAATGATTTTTCATGCCCGATCATTTGTGCCATAGATGCTTCCAGCCTTCTCAACAGCATGGCATGTAAGCTGGAAAAGCTCAACCAGGACCAAAGCATCTCTTGGTTTTCCGAAATAAGACATACCTTCTTCTGTTGTAGTGCGTAGATTTATACAAAGTGGCTTTAAGAAAGCATGTCCCCCACCATCACACACACACACTCCTAAGAAGTTCGCACTGAACTGTGATATGAATGTTTTTACTTTGCTCTCAGGTATGATAACGTGGTCAACAGAATTTTATGTCATAGGATGTCATCATCGTTTGCTAATATTTCAATTTATGATCTACTGTGTTTCAAGGTTCTTTCATATTGCTTGATCTAAAGAATTAAAAATCGACAATGCCAAGCTGATGCAGGAAGGCTTCTCTGTTTTCAGTGACAATGGCATGGTGACAATGCAGACAGGGTCTTGCTCTGAGATGATGCTCGGCACCAGGTGAGCAAGTGGTGGTGACTACGTATTATTGGTGATCTTATTGAGCTAACATTTACTGAATATTTGCTACGTGATAGACACCATGCCCGATGCTTTATAGTTATTCTCTTATTTCTTTCAACCACCCTCTATACTAGATGAGAAAATTGAGGCTTAGAGATTACTTGTAAGTGACAAGGGTCACAGCTCATGCTCTTAACCAGTATGTGTTTCTTCTCTTTGGCTCTAAAATCTAGAGGAGCCTCTATACTTTCTTTCACATATTAGCTTTTTAGTGTTTTCATATATACATTCACTTCATTTACATGCTCCTTGAGTTCAATAACCTCTTGCTAGAGATTAAATGTTGTATCTACTTTGGCATCAATTTGTAAGGCCTTCCTTGTACAGCTAAAGTGGTAGTCGTTTGAATTAATGGCAAAATTAATAGTTCAGATCCCATCTTTGTTATGTCACGATAATGTTAATTTGTTATGTTGAAAACCATGTTAATCATGTTTAAGCTGCTGCCTTATATTGAGAACACTGTCGGCACCGCCCCCATCACCAGCCATCATCACCACTGCACACGGCAACTATCCATTTTCTGAGCATTTTTTTAAATAATTTTTTTTGTTGTCATGTTAGTCACCATACATCATTAGTTTTTGATGTAGTGTTCCATGATTCATTGTTTGTGCATAACACCCAGTGTTCCACGCAGAATGTGCCCTCTTTAATACCCATCACCAGACTAACCCATCCCCCCACCCCCTTCTGAGCATCATTTATGTGCCAGGAATCGTGGCTACATGTTTCACACACATTCCCTCTAAACTTCACAACATACCAACAAAGGAGGCATTGTGAGCCTTACTTCACAGCTAAAGAATGTTAAGAAAGAAGACCTAGGTTCTAGATCTTCACAAAGACTTCATTCTCATCATAAGGAGATAGACCTCCCAAAAGGCATGTTAAAAATAAATTTTAAAAATGAAGATCAGTGTTTGATCTATAGCTTGACACTTTCCCAGCAATCTGAGATAGTTTTTTGACTTGGGAAGACTCGGGAGAGATCCCACATGCAGTAAGGCAAGTTACCGCAGTAGGTAACAAAACCACGCCAACACAAATTTTCTCTTGCCTGCTGTCATTCTCTAATCCTGGTTTTATGATGATATTAATAAAAAAAGGTCTGCTAATTAGGGGTTTTTTACCTGCAGTGTAGAACCTTCCACAGAATTTGAGCTTCTCAGGGTTTAGAGACACCTTAAGGTCATTTAGGCAGTTAGTCAGTTTTCCTTCTCCCATTAGACAACTTGGGTTTCTTCTCTGTTCTATTTGTGAGGAGGGAGAACTGAAACAACTTATTAAAAAAAAAAAGCATAGGCATAATGAGATCACATCATTTGTGTCAAACTGTCAGAAAATGCAGGACGTTGTCCATGTTACGTATGACTCTACAGAGAGCAAGCCGTGTACATGACGAGTCAACCCTGACTGGATACCAAATGTCTCATCAGGTAACACAACTGCACACCACAGAAGTTATGCAGGGTAACACATTTTTAATGTTTTATTTTGATATAATTTCATATTTATAGAAAAACTGTAAGTATTGTTCAAAAAAACGCCCATTTACTCTTTCCCAGATCTACTGATTATTAGTATTTTGCTCCATTTGTTCTTTTTTCCTGAACCACTGGAGAGCACTCTGTAGACATCTTGTCCCTTTATCCATAAATATTTCAGCGTTTATTTCCCAAGAACAAGGGTTTTCAAAGTAATACATTTTTTTTATCAAACCACAAAGTTAACATAAAATCAGAATACATTAAAAAAAATACACGAACTACAAAGAAAAATATTCTGACTTCATTTTGCACAAGAGAGGAGTTTCTTGGCCTGTTTTGCTTACTGTGATACTCCCAGACTCTACCATAGTGCTTGTGTACACCGCAGGAGCTTGACAAATACCTGTTAATTTCTTAATTATGGTGTGATACTATATTGACAGCATTTTTTAAAAGATTTCATTTATTTGTTTTAAAGAGACATAGAGAGAGATTGCAAGTGGGGGGGAGGGGCAGAGGGGGAAAGAGAGAGAGAATCTCAAGCAGACTCTGCACTGAGCATAGAGCCCAACATGGGGCTCCATCTCACAACCCTGAGATCATGACCTGAGCTGAAATCAAGAGTCTGACGCTCAAGCGACTGAGCCACCCAGGCGCCCCTATTGACTATATTTCTAAACAAAGTACTTCTAAAATAAAGCAAAGGCAATAACAGCAATATATTCAATCATGTCTTTATTTCCTATAATTTATAGTTCCCCAGTTACAAAAAGGAAAAACTTTTAGATGTTAAGGACTCCTAGGAAATGAACTTTTTAAGATGAGACAAAACAGATTACAGTGTAACCAAATTCATGGGTGGACTTGCTCTCTCTTCACAGGTAGCGGTTCCTGATGTATTCTCGGTACATGGAGGTGTCTTCTTTTCCAAGGGGCTGCATGATACCTTGACTGGCCTGGATGTGGGCTTGGAAGATCTCTGTAGATTTTCTGTCTACTCTTGGAGGCTGAACTTCATAGATGTTGTCTTGCGAGAAAGTGGAGATAGGTGTTCTATAAAAGGGAAGAGAAGACAAGGCTACATTAAAGAAAATAAAGTGAAGGACCCACAGGGAGCTATGGTCTCAAAGCATTTGAGAGCCGCTGACCTTGACCATGTGGACTTAATAGTAATAAGTGATGGTATTGACCTCCCCTGTATCCTCTAAGCTGGCTTCGTCTCCTGCCCAGGGAGTCCTCCCTGAAGCACAGGCTAGGTGGGCACCCCTCCTCTGTTCCTGCAGCCCCAGGCACACCTATGCCTGTGCACCCATGCCTCCCTCACGTGACTGGACTAACTTCAGGTGGGGGCTGTACATTTTTTGCTCCTTGACACATCATAGGAACTCAATTTTTTTTTGTTATAATAATTTTGTAGCCTATAACTTTATTGAATTTGTTTGTTAGTTCTAAGGGTTATCTATAGTTTTTAAAGGAAGATTTAGTAGGAATCCGTGAAGTAAGGGATATGAATTCCTTCCTTACATTGGTAAGAAGAGCAAATGAGTTTATATGTATAAAGTGCTCACTTAGCATAATGCCGGGCACACTGTAAGTGCTCAGTAAATGTGAACTATTATTAATAATTACAGGTGTATAATTCCTTATCTGCAATTCTGAAATCCTAAAAGCTCTAATAACCAAATGTTACTTTGATGGTAAAACCTGACCCATTTGAAATTCATTTGGTGGCATATCCTAACCTGAACCAACAACATTCATCCTACTTTGTGTGAATATTAATGTGTTTAATTAACAGACAAGTCCTCAGATCACACTGGGGATGGACCATCCTGTTATGCTAACACCCCCAAAATTGTGAATTCTGAAACACATCTGGCCTCAGGCTTTTGCTGAGGGATTGTAATCTGCAAGAGGCAGCTTCCTTCCTTTCTGGAAGGTATTGAAAAGCACCCAAGAATCTCTTTACTCAAAAATATCCCTCCATTCCCAACCACCCAGCCTAACTTAATGCATGAAATTTCCTTCCACCCACTGGAGAAGGTGCTGTCTCCAGAAAGGCCTTGTCAAAATGCAGTTTGGTGCCTGACACAACCTTTACTCATTGAAGATTGAGCACCTACTAGTTATTCTATCCTTAGCTGAGAGCAGGCCTTTGAGGGATGAGTCGGTCAGCCAAGTCAGGTGTGATGCAGAGTGAGCATGTGTGTAGAGTGTGAATGGAAGGTCAAGAAGGGGCCACTGATGGGGAGGACAATCAATGAAAATGGTGTTGTGAGGGACTGGTGTACAATGACAACACATTCCACCACGTACCCCAGGGCTGGCCCTGGGAGGTGGGCACTTCTTACACCAGGGCACCAAGATAACACAGAGAGAGAAGATCCGAAGAATTTATTCTGCTGAGCTGGACCCTAGCTCTGCTCATCATACCAGAGGTGTCAGGAAGCCATCCTGGATGTGTGGCTATTGGGTTAGCTGGGACCCCTGCAGCTCGGGGAGACTCTCTGCTGTCAGGGGCAGAATTAGGCCTCAGCCCCAGCTAGGTCTGGCCTTGGGATGTCAACAGTTCAAAAGACATCAGGAAATGCAGACACACAGTGGAAGACAGGAGTTGTACAGTAACTCCCCCATCCTCTTAGGACGCATTACCATCAAATGGGGGTCTTTCTTACCCAGAAAACAGTCAAGGTAGCTCACCGTGCTTTGTCTTTACCTGGAATGCTAACACATCCTGCTACGGCTGGAGATGTACTAAATTACGTTAAAATAAAATATAACTGGAGGTGGAGTATTCTTTCTGCAAGCCAACCTCAATTGTTTTCACCTCAGGATAGTATATTTCAACTCAAATTTGGTATATAGTTTGTGAAATGCTCCCATTCTTTAAAGCACTTAAATAATTTCACACAGTCTTAGAATGTGACCTTATTTAAGTAAATAAAAACCAAAGGAAAATGATTTACTTAAAGTTAAAAAAATGAAAGACAAAGGTGAAAGAGTCCTGAGATGTCTGAATCTCAAATCTGTCCTCCAGCCTGGCTGCAGTGCTTTCTTCAAAATACATGAGTTACAGTTATTCTGATGTCTGGGGAGAGCACATTATAATGGTGAACAATTAGGATGATTAATAATATGAACTCTTCTCCTCAATTTTCACAAAAACATAGTAACTCTCCAGTCATTTACATAATTCACATTGAAATGCTAGAATTCTTTAATGACAGATAATATTCAGGATCAAACCTTTTTAACCTGAACCTTTAAAATGAAGATTCCACTATGGTTTTTAGAGATTGTCATCAAAGTACCAGCCACACACAGCAACTAGCCCTGACACCACACTATCTACACCTGTCTAATGTCTTCAACTTCTCAAATCCCTTTTACATATATGATCTTACTTAATTTTCACATTCATCCTGGAGGCAGGAAGCATTGGGATTATACCCTCCATGCCACAGAGGAGATATTTAAAGTCAATTTAAAAATGGAACTAATGGTTTCTGTCCTGTCTTTGAAGCCAGACCTTTGCCCAGGACCCGTTTGCATTAAGGACGACCTCTCTGGCAGAAATCACACCAGACAGTCAACAGATATAGGAAGATACCATCTGGGTACTAAACCTTCCTGGGTTGAGAAAGGGGAAATGCCAAGTGACCAAGGCATTGTTTGATCCTTCAGAGGTCTCCGCTGACTACGCAGGTGGGCCGGCTGCGGAATGTCATAGCGCCTGGGCACAGTGACCGCCCATAGATGTGGGGCCAGGACAACCTTGAATGGGGCCGGAGACCAGTCACTTCCACCCAGGGCCTTTGCTTTCTGACCAGTCCTCACCCTACTTCTTGGTTAACTACCTCACTGCCGCGTGGAGTAATGGAAACCATTACAAACACTAAATATGAAATGCCAGACATCAGCCTGAAATGTCATCAGACTGAGTGGCAGGTGGGTTTAGGGCTCTAGTACCACCTCACTGGGGTTTCAAAACAACGCAGGGAGTCCGAAAATGCTTCAACTGTCCCCTTTGTCCTTTTTATTCTTCTAGATTCGAAGTCTATGTTAAACAACAAAGTTGTAATATCAAAATGGTTATTACTGGATTGGGGCCAGAAAGATGCTTAAGACATACCCAATCTTGTTGGCATAATCAGACAAATGAGGAGGAAGAAACTGATTCACAGATAAACTTTTGTTTCTTCATTTTACTCAGATGTCAAGAAGTCAGTGATGACGAGCTCCCCACGGTCTTAAGGCAGTAGTTCTCCAAGTGTGGTCCCCAGACCAGGAGCATTAGCATCACCCGGGAACTTGTTAGAAATATAAATTCTCAGGTCCTACTCCAGACCTACTGAATCAGAAACTCTGAGGGTGGGGCCCGGCAAAGATGTTTAGCAAGGCCTCCTGGTGATTCTGACACTTGCCAAAGCTTGAGACTCTTTGGTCTAACCAAAATATATCTAAAATGCTAAAGAACATCTTATTTGTGGTCAGTCAGCAGCACTGAACACTGGTAAGCAAGAAATCTCTTTTCACATGATATACTACCACTAGCCCTCCATCAAGAATCATAATTTGACATTTAATTGTAAATATACGAGCAGTAATATTAGATGCACCACACATTTCCTAATGAGGAGATACGTCTGATTTCATTAGCTTACACATTTACAAGGTGGGAAAGAAATACAAAAACATCCAAGACCCTCATTAAGGGGCTGCTGGTCAGCACCTTGTCTCTGAGGGTATTGGAGGGAGATGGATAACCCAGTAATGCTTTCAGTACTACACGGAACAGTCTTTTTACTAGCTTAGATGGCATCTGTTTCTAGATAAAAAGACCAGTATTTAAACACTAAATGATGTGGAAATTGTGAAACTGCTTTCTTTTATTCATTCTACTGGGGAAAGCTGGCTTATTACTACACTTTCATGGTGGAAAAAATGGCTCCACTTTTCTCTCCCGACCATAAACAGAGGGGGATTTTGTTTTCAACTTCTCCTCACAGCCCCCAAAGACCTCCTGCCCCTAATCCAAATGCCAGTAGTATTTCTGGAGATAAAATATTATAATTACAAATGTGCAGGCTCATTTCTTTTTATCTACAGAACCTAGTTCCATCTTCAAAGAAGAGTTTTGTATTTCCCCTCAAGGAATGTTACAGTCTTATTTAAAATAATATATTTGCCAATTCATTTATGGGCTGCTTAACCCATACTGCTCAGTGTGCTCAAACACCAAAGACAAATGACACTTGGCCTTCACTGCAGTTCCCATTCACAGAAGAGAAACACTTCAGGCAGAAGTTCATAAGGTGCACCACATGTTTTTAAAGAACATACTTACTGATGCCCTTTTATGCTCTTTCTTAAACGTGGTCTTACTCATTTGGTTATAACATGACCATGTCTGATAATAACATATCTTATCCTTGGACGCAGAACTAATGTTTGAGTCCCTTTTAAAGTTCAGTTCCTACTGAGGCTTATTTCCTAACACACACTGAATACTTAATAAACAGGTTGATCTGACAAGAAAATATTTAATTGGTCAGACTGAAATGTCTTCTGAATTTAGTTATGTCCCAGTAATTTGTGGCTGGTGAAAGAAAAACGGGACAATATTTATATAACTTCAATAACATTATACATGTGATACTTGTGCATCTGTTAAAATTTATTTTTCCTATGATTATCATTTTGGCATACATCAAACCCCATTCGGCATTTCCAGAAAATTTAGTAATGCTTCTGATCACAGAATCTCTTTCCCTTCTGTTGCTATCAGTTTTGCTTCTTTCACAGCACCAAACGATTCTTTGTTGGTCATAACTGATCCTTAGGTCATTTCTTTCATTATTTCCTCTGCTTTCCAAGAGAAAACTATAACAAGGGCAGGTTCAAAATTGATCAGATGCTCTGGTCTCAGTGGAGTAAAACCTCAGCAAATGCCTTAAAAGCACCAGCCCTTGATTATTCGTCTATTTGTCTTTCTGCAGGTTTTATAATTTCTATTAGAAAACAATAGCCCTTATCACCTAACCAGCAGAGGGGTCTATGATACACATCATCATGAAATAAATTTCTCTCTTTCTAGCCTTTACTGCTGCTCAGAGCTTTCAGCCCTCGGTGTGTGGATGCCAATCTAACATTTTTTTTTGATCATCCATTGCTTGTCTTTAGTTGCCTTATTAGGTTGCTTGTATTCTTCCAATAATGTACTCCTATAGTGAAGCCTAGTCATGAATCTATTTTACCAAGATGATGTGGTGAGAATGTGTTTGCTTTATCATGTTAAAATCTCAAGAGAATGTGGCATATTACTCACATTCTGTGCATAAAGACACCTAAATCCAAAATGTAGCTCTCAAACTGCACTTGTCCAATATGGTAGTCATTAGCCACATGTGGCTATTTAAATTTAATTAAAATTAAATAAAATTTAAAATTAGTTCCTCAGTAGCACTGGTCACATTTCAAGTGTCTGATAGCCACATGCAACTAATGGCCACTGTTGCACACAGTGTAGATATCGAATATTTCCATCATCACAGAAAGATCTATTGGATAGACTGTTTTCGAACCTCTTTCCTATTATTTTTTCCTCACAAATTCTGGGTAATTTTAGGTCTTTCTAAGCCCATTACCCTAATATATCTCTGTATGGCATTTATCACACTCTGATCTTTTATTTGTGTATTTATATGCTTACTAGGAATACGAACTCCATTTTGATCACCTCTTTATCTCCAATGCCCAGAAGAGCATCTGGCATACGGTAAGCGCTCAAAAGTTATTCATTGAATGAATGAATGACTTCTGGTTAAGGAATAAGATTTTATCTTGGGTTTCTAAATTCAGAACCTAAATTCAGTGTGATTTGGATTACTTGAGATGATAGGAAAGCTAGGGTTTCCCATCAGAAGCCTTGCTCTTCAGTTCCTTTCTTCAGATAATCCATAAGTGGACAAGGAAACTGAGTGCCTTCTAGTGGGGTAAAGCTATCAAAGTTGCTCAAAAAACAATGGTGAGGCAGAAGGGGTGGGTCCTTACCCTCTAGAGGTGAGAAAACAGTGACTCAGGCAGATTAACGAAGTTACTAAATGGGCTGAAATCAAGAGGAATGTGTCAATCTTCAAATCACCTCTAATACAACAAAAGACAAAATACACCTCTCTGTTCTGGGATCTGAGAAGGCAGGCACTGCCTCTATTCACTTTTACATACCTTTCATGCCCATTTCGACACCGGAAATATGGGTAAGCCCTCGTTATTTGCTGCCTTGCCCCTCTAGGATACTTTCACATGTCTTTGGGTATATACATGTGATACCATAGAGTAAAGGTGATGGGCTTGAGGGGCAAATGCTTACCCACATATTGGGAAATTAAGCCAGGTAAGTAGCTGCTGGTGACATTCTAAACATTATCAAGGTAAAGAAATTAATTTCCTTTTTATTCCTACTAAAAGACAGCAAGTCCATATTAACACACAAAATGCTATGAATCTAGGGGACCCATGGGTGGCTCAGTCAGTTAAGCCTTTAAGCCTTGATTTAGGCTCAGATTGTGATCTCAGGCTCATGAGATCGAGCCCTGCATCGGGCTCCACGCTTAGCAGGGAGTCTACTTCTCTTCCTCTCCCTCTGCCCCTCCCCTTGCTTGTGCGCGCACACGCTCTCTCTCAAATAAATAGATCTTTTTAAAAAATGCTACAAATCTAATATATGATCCCTAACAAAGTCCAATTATTTCAGCCTTATTATGCCGCTGAAAGCTAATGAGCATGTCACAGAATAATGAACAAATCTGATTTCTTTATACACAAACATTTTCGAATCCTTTTAATAGCTGCTATTATAACAAGATGATTGGGCTGTCCTCCAGCAGAGACACTGAAAGGGAGGTTGGAAATCTCATAGGCAGGTTAAAATTCATTAAGGAGAAGAGGACAATAATGCCAGTCTTTAAACAATCTACCACAGAAGAAGCAAAAAGCGGTGATGAGAAGGAAATGAAGAATATAATCTGTGATGGTGGAACATAAAATGTATAATCTCACACACTAGAGATGCAGGCTGCTCGGTCTGTATATGAGGCGCTTCAAAGGCTCAGCACTAAGGAACCTTGACTCCACACAGCAGACTAGGTCTTTAAAGATTTTGACAGGACAGGAGTAGGTGGCTTTTTGGTAATGGAGAGAGCACGAAGACAGCAAAACCCTTCTTGGGTGTGTTTCTCAAACACTCATCTGCCTTCAACCTGTCAGGAGCCATGTCAATGACAGGCCACCCAGAAAGCATGGCAGTCTCACAGAAAAGGAAGATTTTATGCCTAAACCTAAGCAACAACACAGAACAATTATTTATAGAACATGATGACCTTAACATGTCTCAAAAATATATGCATATGTCACATCTAAGGCTGCTAAACTCTATCTTTTGAAGACTCATTTGTCATTTTTCATCAGATCCACTAGATGAAGAAATAGCATATGTTTACAAGCAAACATGCTACATATATAAAATATTTATATATAATATAGATTGATGCTCATATATACTAAAATACATATTTATGCTTATGTACATTATATATATGTATATATTTATATATATATATATACACACACATGTATTCTTTCAACACAATGCTGTGGGAAGGGCAATCCATATATTTCATCCCTCCCCACAAAATGATGTACTCCAAATGACCCCATGTGAACTCATTTTTACCATGTCCATTTTATGGACATTTACAATGTGCAGATACTGGAACAAAAAGTATAGCTGATGAGCTTCTGGGGTAATGGAGCCAGTAAATTTAGATAACATATTGTAATACTTACTATTTCTTAGATAGAGTTGGAACATCTTGCTCTTAAAATGTGACTTTTTATATTGTTATATATAAAAGAATCAATGTAATACACATAAGGGCCTTAAAGCCTGTTACAGGTTTGTCAGGGTACAGTTTTTGGTGATACTACATCACTGCCTTATATATATGTCAATTAAACATAAAAAATCAACAATGTTTACCCAATACTTACCATGGAAAAACTGCTTCAGAATTATCAATGCATTTCACATTGTTATTGCAAAATAAAACACAGATACAGGAAACCACACAAAACAGACACATAGAAATATTATAAGGTGAACACCACCAGGTCAAAAAACAGAAATTTTGGCAGCTAAGCCAAAATTCCATGTGCCCCATTCCCATCAAAACCATAGTAGCCATTATCCTGACTTGTATAGTAATCATTTCCTTGCACTTTTAAAACGACTTTTTCATTTAAACGTGCATCCCTAGATGTTAGTTTAATCTTGCCCATTTTCAAAAGTGTGATATGCCTTTTAATCTACAGATTCTCTCTCCTTTCTTTTCCTTACAATTCATCGGTTGAAGAGTCCAGGTTGTAGAGTTTCTCTCAGCCTGGATTTTGCTGACTGCGTATTTATAATGCAGTTCAAAATGTTCCTGTGTCCTTTATATTTCTGCAAGTCAGCAATTGCCTCCAGAAGCTTGGTGAGAATTTGCTTCAATTGCTTTGGCAAGTCTATGGGTGGTGGTATGCTCTTTCATCAGGAGGGCCATACTGTCTAAGTTGTTTATCTCTTTTGATGTTAACAGCCAATAATGCTCAATGCCTACATCTGCTAACACTGGGGACTGCCAATGTTAATTATTTCTTTTTCATTAATTAGTTGAAACACTGTTATGTTTTCTTTTTAAAGATGCTTTCCCTCACCTCTTATTTGGTTATCCAGTGGTGTAATTCATACGATTCAAAGTGTCATATACTTGATTCTTTTTCCCTTTATTTTCCAGTTTTCTGGATGATGAAATGGTTCCCTATATCCTTCCAAAGTGATTAGGATTTCTTTTTTAAATTATAAACTCATGGATTTAAACATATTTGATGAGTTCCATTCCACTGCAACTATTATTACTATTGAAGTTCAAATCATCCTATCTTTGTCCAGGGGGAGCCTCTTCAAGGTCACTCCTGAGTCCTGTTGATATGACCCCAGCAATCTTTAATAACTTTCTTGCTATCTGGATTGACAAGATGTTCCAGGATCCTTTTGTCCATTTCCTGACACTGACCTGGAATCAGCTACTTCACCCAGAGCTCTGGTTCCTTTTAGCGGGGAATTGGTTATTCTAAGGCCACAATGTGGGTACTAGGGATTCTCCTTGTTCCTGGGCCACTGTATGTGTACATGCAGGCACCTACACATATACCTGTGTGTGTTTATGCCATGCTGGAGAGAATCCTGCTTCTCAGGGACAAAGAAGATGACAGAATTAGAACAGCCCGTAATTATTCATTTGATTTATCCCATACTGAACCTCCATCTAAACACTAGAGTAACAATACTGCCACCACCAATATGATTCCTGGAGACACTCTACCTGCCTATGCTCCCCGCAGTACCTCCCCATTTTTTCCACATACTATACTCTCCCCCTTTTAACCTGCATTTTGATTCTATGAGTTTATAATTCACAGTGGTCTTCATGTCACCGCCTCTCTAGTCATTTGGATTGTCTCAAGCTCCTTCTCCTCTACATCGCACAGGAAGGCCTCATGGGAACAATATGCCAAGTTCTTACTTGTAACAGTTTATCTCTGCTTTCATACTTAAAAAATTTGGAAATAATATCCTCAGCTCACATTTCTTTCCCTTGAGAATCCTAAATATATTACTCCATTTTTTTTATATAAAGAGTTACATGTAAAAAATCTGATGATCTAATTTTTTCCCTTAGAAGTCTTTCCTTTGGTTTGATATCTAAAGGATTTTTTTTCCCTTTAAAGTCTAGTTTACTTACTATACTGTATCATTCTGGGTTACCACTCTCATGTATGTGGTGTGCTCTCTCAATATACAGTTTTAAGTAGTTATTTCAGAAGGGTTTTTTGGCATTACAGTTTTTAGTATTTTTTTGTTGTTGTTCTCTAAGATTTATTTATTTATTTTGAAGACAGAGAAAGTGGGGGGGGGAGGAGGTGCAGAGGGAGAGGGAGAGACAAGTAGACTCCTTGCTGAGAGCGAAGCCCAGCACAGGGCTCAATCCCATGACCCTGAGAGCATGACGTGAGCCGAAACCAAGAGTTGGACACTTAACGGACTGAACCACCCAGGCGCCCCTAGTATTTTTTTGTTGTTGTTCCTTTGCTTTATTTTTCTTCTTCAAGACTCCTATTATCCATAGTAAATCTTCTTTGCCTATTGCCACTATCTGACACTTTCTCTTAAAATCTTTTTCTTCCTTTCTTTTTGCATTTTTAAGTTTTGTATTTTAAGCACATTTTGAAACAGCACACTTCAGTTTTGATCTCTTTTACTGATGTCTTCCTGGCATGCTTTCACGGTCTGCAGGGAAACATCCCTGCTCTGTCTTCTTCTGTTCTTCTCATCACTTTATATGACGTTGGATCTTGATACTTTTCTGATGCTCATTATGCAAAATGAGTTTTCCCGAACCTTTAGAAGGTGTGATTCAAGCAAATCTGAGTGACTTGACAGAACTCCCTCTTGGGTTGTTTTTGTGAAGTATTCAAAACCATGGCACACTGCTTTCTGAGATGTCCTGCACCTCTTCCCTTTCTTGGCTTTTCTCTTTCCTTCGTATCTACTGTCATTGTCCTGCTCAATTTTGACTCCATGGGGAGTCAGATGGGTCCCCAGGCCTGGAAGGGAGCTTTGGTGGTTTGGTTTCAAACACTGATGTGGCCTAGACTGCCTCAGCTCCTTTCAGAACCCACCCGGAAGCCCCCGCACTCAGCTGGTACTGAATCAGGTAAAAGCCCTCCCCAGTCTCAGCTGCTGTGCTCAAATTGGCCTGTAGTGATCTCCTGCTAGCTATTCACATGTGTCGGATACCCTGTTGTTCCTTTCATGCTCCTTCCTCTTGTATAAACCCTGATAAAATGCAAGTCTGGTGGCTCTTGGTGGTTTACCACCACTGCCTGCTTATATTTAGGGATTTGTGGGGATACCTTATCACGTAGTTTTGAGGTAAACGCCTATGGGTATTTGGTTTTGCTACCTGGTTGTTCAGTTTTATGTGAGGATTCAGAGTTTAAAACTATGTTGTTGCTGTCTTCTTCCCAGAACCAACTAGGCATAGCTATATTTTTAGAGGGGAGGGAGGGGCCGAGGGAGAGAGAATCTTAAGCAGGCTCCATGCCCAGGGCAGCGGAGTCTGATGCTGGGCTGGATCTCAGGATCCTGAAATCATGACCTGAGCCAAAATCAAGAGTTGGATGTCTAACCAACCGAGCCACCCAGGCGCCCCTAGACATAGCTATTTTTAAAAGAATATTTTTCATCTATCTCTAAAGCTGATCTCTAAATTTGATACGTCACTGCCTGCATGGTTACACTGTCCTTGCTGCCAAGGCAGACACTGCCACGACACCTCTGCTCATCCAGGGCTGCTCTGGGGGCAAGTCTTCTCCAGCCTGATTGCCGCTTCTCCTTGGTCAGGACTTGCTCTCCTCCAAGACAGCAGTATACTACAGATGTCCAGATGTGGCGGCTATTCAGTGATGCAGAGAGGGGGGAAGTAGGCCGAAGGTGGTGGAGCCCTTCATCTTCTGGTTCACCTGCATCTGGCTAACAAGGCAGCACCTCCCAAGCAGCAGCAGTCCAAGCAGAGTTAGGAAAATCAGTTGTTCTTTTATTGCAGTGGATGGGAGACGGCTAGTATACTGGTTAGATTTGGGTCACGGAGCTTAGTGGACAAGGCAGCCCTCCAGAGGGCTGCCCCAGGACCTCACTCCACTATCTGAGCAGGGTGCCTTCACCATTCTGGCCTGATGGGAGTGAAGGCTGCTAATGCAAATGGCGGCCGTTATGTTTCCTATCTTCTCCCTTTCTGAGAGTTTTTATTTTCCTTTGCAACCATTGTATATTGGGAGCAGACAGGGAGTCTTTTTGTATATAGGTCAGCAGATTACAAGAAGCCTCATCTGAACCTGATAAAGACAGCTGCACAGAACCTCGAGATCGTGGGCGTTGAATGGGGGTGCAGTAATGTATGGGGGAGGAAGTGGGTTGCACAACAGCACAGGAGTATGCATGGATACCTGGGTGGCTGAAGGGGCAGACTGTAACAGATAACAGCATTTACATTCCCTCATATCTACCTGAACTCCCCCCTTCTAGTGTGCAGGAGCTGAAAAGTGGAAAAAAAAAATCCCACCCTCCCCTGCAATTCGGGTTCAAAATGTGGTTTAGGTTTTACTCACCACTTGTAGTCACAGGAGGCTTTGATTTAGAACTGAGTCATATGGAAAGAAGTGAGCTCTTGGGTATCAGTTCAACAGACTGCAGCAAAGGCAACACGTTCTTAAGTTGGCCGCAGCGGTGGTGGCTTCCTGATGAGAGCTGAGGTGGCCGGTGTTGCATCTAGCAGCTACCTGGGATAGTTTCCTGATTAGGGCAAATGCAGAAGCCACTCTGAGGGTTTGCCATATGCTTTGGGGAGTTGTTCCTCAAAGCCTGGTCTAGAGTTTTTTCTTCAGCCCTCCAGTGATTCTGAAAGTCACTTAAAATCTTATAATAAATCACTTCCGGTTTATTCTACCTAGAATGGATTATGTTTTCTGCAACTGATCTCTGACCAACAGAGTCAGCCAATGAACAAAACGCATACAGCTCCGGCTCTCGCTTTCTTTACCAAGGGGCAGGCAGCCAACCTTCCCAGGTGAGCCCTGTTCCTAGATGGTCCTAGCAGGGAGGGGATACTTCCAGCACTTGGGCATGTGTATGCTTGCTGCCTGAGGAGACAGAAGGGACAGCCTACCACAAGCACACTGATGAGCAATGCTGGTACTTTCTATGTTTTGGCCATACCCACTGATATTTTTGTTCAGCCACGTATGGCAGAACGACATTGCACATTCTCTCTGAGAACTGTCAAATAAAAATGTCATTTGTGTTTTTAAAAGAACGTTTGGGTTCAATGAATCATGGAACACTACGTGAAAAACTAATGATGTAATGTATGGTGATTAACATAACATAATAAAATAAAATTAAAAAAAAAAGACCGTTGGGTTTAGAGAAATGAAGAGGGAAGATTTTCAGATCTAAAATATGTAAAAGGCTTCCTCCAATTTAGGATGGAATTTATAAACTGTATGGTTTCCCTCCCATTTGCAGCACACATTATCTTCGTATAAAAAGAAATGCAGTTTTTCCTCTATTTCAGCTATGTTTTATTACAAACACCAGAAGAGCAGCGAGCGATATTTGGCTGCATTGTTTTCAGGCTATAACCTGAACATTTCAGCTGGTGTATAATGTGAGCACACTTGGCTTTGAGCCACGGGCAACAGGGGCTGGTTATCCTGCACAGCACCGGGGCTGTCCTGCCAACAAAGGACAGGGTGCACATCAAGCACATAACAGCTGTTCTCAAAGGGCAAAGAACGTAACCTCACCTCCCAGAGTCAGCTCTTCCCTGCCTGTATGCAGGCCCGGACTCTCTCTCGGGGCAACCGGTCATCCATCAGACACTACACAGTGACCTCTGGGAACAGTGTGTCCCATCTGTCCTCAAACTTCCCGGAACAGCAGCAGCAGTGGCCTGTCACTCCTGAAAACTCAGGCCAATCGGTTACAGTATGGTCATGTGTCTTTTCTCCCTCACAGAGGTGATGACACCCAACTTACATTCTTCATGCCCACTCGGGTATTTTTACCTTGTCGATTTACCAAATGCTACCACTGAGTTTGCTATATCACATCACTGCATCTCTTGTAGCCTGCGTCTTTTTTTCTAATAAACTTTTTATTTTAGAACGTCTTGAGACTTGTAGAATCATTGTGCAGAGTACAGAGAGTTCCCACATAGCCACACCCAGTTTCCCCGATTATTCACACCTATGAGTCTGGGACGTCTGTTGCCATTAATGAACTGATATTGACACATTATTATTAGCTAAAGTCCATATGTGTCCTTTTTCTGGTCCATGGTCCCTTCAAGGTCCATTACATTTCATCATCATGTCACCTTAGTTTTTCTTGGCGGTGACAGTTGATTTTCCTTGTCTTCGATGGCCTTGATAGTTTTGAAGAGTACTTAGCTGGCATCTTTTCAAAATTGTCCTTCACTTTACTAACAAGGAGAATCAGAGAAAATGGTCTTTTGGAAGAAGGTATTAGATGGATCATGAGCCTTCAAAACAAAACCTAACAGTCCTGAGTTTTCAGAAAGACTCCGATGGCTTTATCTCTGTCCATGCTCAGCTGTGATGGAAAGTTGGGTGCGCTGCCTGGTGGATATGTGGACAGCTGCTGAGGGAACGCCTGTGGAGCAGGGGCTCCCCAACCTGGCTGATCATTACGTTCAAGTGAAGAACTTTATAAAGCACAGATTCCCAGCCCTGGCCCAGGGGTACTGAATCAAAATCTCTACCAGCAGGGTCTTAAATTCTGTATTTTGTATCTCTTTTAAAAAAATAATAATGTTAATTATGTTTTTGATATAGAAAATTATAAAGCATGGCCCATAGTCTGTTAGTATTATTAATATAAATAAAAGTATGTGTAGAAAATTTAAAGAGTAACCAAAAATCCAAAATGAAAAGTGAATGCCTCCCTATAATCTATTTAACCATTTTCTAGGGATATTTTGGTTGTTCCATTTCTATTGTTGTCTTTTGTTTGCTCTGGGATTTGTACTCCAACAAGTTTCCCAAGATATTCTGGTGTCATCAGAAATTCGGAACTCAGCACTACAGAAGAATTCACAATTCAGCTATGGAGGGACAGAATGGCCCTCTCAGAATGACATCCTTTATAAAATCATAAAGCCCTGCTCTTCCCCTGCCTCCCCTGAACAAGTTAGCTCTAAAGCCATTAGATGGGGCAGAGCAAGGAGAGGTGGCCTGTGACAGCCTGTGGGTGTCCAAGCCCAAGTTGGGTGAAGAGGGCATCCCCACCGGGAGGGAAGGCTCAAAGTGGAGAATCAGAGCCCAAGCAGGGGAAGGAGGGTGTCCCTGCAGAGGGCAGGTTGAGGGGAGTTAAGGCCTTAGTGGGTGAGGAGAGTATCCACATGTAGGGGCAGCCTGAGGTGCTATGTCAGGGCCTGAGCAGGGAGAGGCAGGTATGGGTATCCATGGGGAGGGGTGGCCTAGGGTCCAAGGGGATGAGGAGGCCATTCAGGAGGGTGGGTACCTTTGCAATAGAAGTCAGAGCCCGAATGGAGGGCGTCCATATGCGGAAAGGGGTAGGTGTAATGGTGATGGAAGACTGATTATATCAGAGGGGTTAATCAAATAAATAAACATAATAAGGGTAACAGGAGCCAAGTTTCTCACTGTTGACGAAAGGAGCCACTAATATGGAAAGGGAGAAGGACAGAAACCCTGGATACCCTACAATTAGAGGTATCAATATGAACTTACAGATTTAAATATATGTAATTTAAATTTACTGTATTTATAAATATATACACTTGTATTATGTAATGTATAAAAACATATATGTAGTATATACTTGTATATACATATATGTATATTTGTGTACATGTCTGTATTTATACATATGTCTATGCATATTTACACAGATACATATGCAAATGTGTGTGTGTCTTTTGAGTGGGCTTGGGAGCAGCAACATCCCCCTCAATAGCAACAGACACACCTAGTGCCCAGACCTTGGCTTTTATACCATTTTCCACTAAAAAGAACCAGGGATCCTTGGAGAAATGACTGGGGCAGGCAAAGAACATGATGAGCTTAGAACATCTTGTGCCAGAAATCAAGGGAAGTGTTCAAAGAATGATGAGGACATGTCCAAAGAACATAGGAGCCAGGTTGAAGGGGCTCAGGTGAAACTTGGGACAATTTGAGCATCAAAATAAATCAGGACTGTAACAGATTACATCCCATTTAATAAAATAGAAAGCCAAGACCTCATACTGAGAGAAATAACTAAAAAAGTTGTAAGTTTGATAAAGAACAGGATATTTACATAGTTTCAAAGTATCTCCCACAAAACGTTCATCAATTAAAAGAAAAAAGATCACCTTCATAGGGGAAAAGCCCAGAAGATGCCGCTTTTAACCAAGGTATGGAAATAAAGATCATTAGCAATGGGACAAATTGAAATTGTGTGCCACCTGATAGGACGCAATGGAAAGAACCCACCATCATCACTTCTGTGATATTTCTGCATGTATTCATTTTGTACCCTCAGTCAACAAACATTTTCTGTGTCATAGTTTCTGGGGGTCAGGTGATTGTGGCTGAAGTCAAATAGTTGGCTAGGGTGACAGTCAACTTACAAGGTTTAACCAGGGCTGGAGAATCCACTTCCAAGCTCACTCAACATTGTTGGCAGGCCTCAGTTTCTCACTGGCTGTTGGCTAGATGCTTCAGTGGTTATGTAGGCCTATGCACAGGGCTGCTCATGACACAGCAGCTTGCTTCACACAGATCGAGTGATCCAAGAGATTACTTCACAACTTAATCACTTCTGCTACATGCTCTGGGTCACAAAGATCAACTCTGGTATCAGGTGGGAGGAGACTGCATAAGGGTGGGGATAACAGGAGGTGGGCCAATTTGAAGGTTGGCTATCACACTGCTAAAGATTCATAACCTGAAGATAATCATGACAAACCCAAATCCCTGGCTACTCCACAAAATAATTGGCCTGTATCCGTCAAAGTGTCAAGGTCATGCAAATCAAGAAAGAACGGGGAACTGTTCCAGAGTGAGAGAGACTAAAGCAACCTGACAACTAAATGCAATGTGAGATGCGAAACCAGATCCTTTTGGGATTAAGGATATTACTGGGACAACTGGCAAAAACTTGAACGGGGTCAGGGGATTAGTTGGTAGCAACGTATTGATGTTCATTTCCTAATTTTACTAGATTGTAAGTTGTGATTTTGTTGGAGAATGTTCTTATTTATAGGAAATGCCCACTCAACTGCTAGAGAGAGAGAGAGAGAGAGAGAACATCAGGTCTGAAACTTACTCTCAAATGGTTTGGGGAGGGAGATGTTCTTCTGTAATTGCAACTTTTAGGGAAGTTTGAACTTGTTTCCATATTAAAAATGTATATGAATTATAAAGACCTATGACAGAAATTTAAGTGTCTAAGGGAGAAAATCCTAATTCTACTATAGGTAGAATTACATGATAGTAATTTTTTGTAGGTCAAAAATGTGTGAATATTGGTAATTCCATATGGTTCAACTTAATACAAGAATACCCCAATAAACTAATCAGTATCAAAGATAATGAAATTATGGATTTCAATAAAAAGACAAAACCATTTTGAGGAACTCTCTCCTGCCACCCCCCACTCTTTGTCTAGCGTCCCTAGCATCTGCCTCTCTGTAGACCCCCTCCCCTAAGCACACAGAGAAGCTGCTGGAATAACCTGATCTTAGAAACAATCCCCTGATTTCATAGTCCCGTCCAGGTACGTTCCTATTTCTTTGCACTCCTTCACAGCATTTTTTGAAAGAATGGTTTCTATTCCCCATGTCCTCTCACTCCCCATTTTGCCCTAAACTCACTCTAAATCGGTTTGCAAAGCTACCACCCATAAACGTTTGCGCATCAAGGCCATCAATAACTTTCCTGTTGATTTTTCTGTTCAACACTGCTGCCCACTCCCTCCTTCTTGAGACATTTTCTTTTCTTGGCTTCCGTGAAACCACATTTCTCTTGAGTTTCCTTTTTTCCTCTTTGTTTGTATCCTCGCCCCCTACAACTCACCCTCCAGAAAACATGCTCAGTCATTTTGTACAGATGTGAACTGGAGCATGCCACTCTACAGAAAACCCTGCAGTGGCTTCCCACCGGAGGGAGGAACACTGAGCTCTCATGGGAGCTCCTGTGAGATCTGGCCCCTGCCCGTGCCCACTCCAACCCATAGGCATCCCTCTGGCCTCTCACTCAGTCTTCTGCCTGCTTCTCAAACCTGCCAAGCTTGTTCCTACCCTGCTCTTCCATGCAGGTCCTCTCTGCTTGAAACATTCTTCCCCAGTCATCGCAGGGCAGATGCCTTGTCTGCATTCCAGTCTCAGCTCATGTGTTAATTCCTCAAAGAGACTTGCCCTCAAAACCTAATCTAAAACAGATCCCCACCCTTGCCTGCCCCAATCCTTCTCTCCCATCATGCTGGCTTGTGTTCTTCAGAGGATATATCCTAATAGGAAACGATCTTATTTATTCATTTATTTGTTCAGTGCTTGTCTGCCTACCCCGGAACACAAACGCCCTGAGTGTCTTGCCAGTCTTGTTCTTTACTGTATCTCCAGTGTCTGGGACAGTGCCTAACACATAGTAGGTGCTTCATAAATATTTGGTAAGTAAATGAATCACCTAATTTCTGTTTCAAACTGCTACTGATCTCAAGCCGTCAGAGGTCTCACAGCTATAACTACAGAATCTAAGAGATGACCTTCCTCCCAAGTCACCTTGTCCACACTCAGATCAAATGAAGAACCTCTTCACAACACGGCCGGCAGAAGGTTATCCAGCCTCTGCCTGAGCACTCTCAGTAATGGGAGAACTCACGACTTTTCATAATGGAATATTTCCATGTCATTGCTGAGAGCTCTATGTGTTGGAAAGATTTTCTCTTCAGTGACCCTAGATCTTCTTCCCTCTACATTCCACTTATATTAGTCCCTAAAGCAACTGAAAAAGCCCCACTTCACCTGACAGCGACTCAAATATCACTTGAGGGAGTGATCACATGACGCCGAATTCTCTTCTCCCAGATAAATACTCGCAGCTATCTCAGCGCTTCGTGTGACATGAAAAATGAACCAACACAGCGTCTGAGAAAGGCCTGCAAAATTTTAGCAATTTGGTTTAAAACAGTAAAACCTTTCTGACATCTTATCTGAAAAATAAAATGTAAGAGTGCCCTTCAGTATCCAGAGAACACAGCGTGCTTTCTCACGACTGTCCTGTTCTCTTCATGCCTGCTCCCCTGCCTCACAGCCTTCCCGGTACTGAGGGAAGCACAGCAATCACGGGCCCAGGAGCGTCTTCTCTGAGACAAACACCCATCTCTGTCACAATATGATTGTGGCCCTGTGTTCTCAGTTCTGGATAAATTCCACATTTTAGTAAGATGAGAGACAACTCTCGTGATGTCACTCTTTGCTAATGAGCTGTGTGGCACAGGCTCTTTGCCAAGGGCATTAAACAATTTATTCTCTGAGAAAAAAAAACCAGTTTGGATCCGACTCCCTTTGGGGCTTTCATTTTGTGTGTAGTGCGGGAGGAAGAACAGATGGTTGTGGTTAAACAGGCAACAGTCTGGTGCATATCTGTACCCGGTGACTTCCATAATAGAGTAAGCACTCTATAAATACTATTGAATGGAAGAGGGAGTGAGTGAATGAAGGCACCAGTGAACCAGAGGGTCTCAGAACTAGTGCTCTAGTCGGAGCTCTCCTTTGACAGATGAGGAAGTCAGGCTGTGACAGGGGACTCAGAGCCCAAAAGTGTCAGATGCGGGACCAGACCCCAGGGCTCCTGGTTCTCAGGCTTAGAACACTTTCCACAGATTCATGCTGCCTCTCTTACTGGGCTTCTGTGCAAATCAATTTCCAGTTAACTGAATAGGCACAAAGGACTTTTTGTTTTGTTTTGTTTTGTTTTGAACAACTAGGTCACTGTAGATGACTTCTTCATATCCGCCTCCCCCAAAATGATTATTTTAACCAACACAGTAAGCCCACAACCCTTGGCAGCGACACAGTTAAGGACTGGATGTGACCCAATCCTGGCCACTGAGGCATGAGGGAAAAATCTGCTAAGCAAATTCGGGAGCTCCCTGCTACTAAGGAGACACAGGGAAAACATCCCTCTTTTCCCTTTGGCACTACCATGTCTGGCGGCGGCACGTGGACCTGCTATAGCCATCTTGCTACCACTCCGAGGATGAGGCTACACTGAGGAAGGGAGAGCAGAGAGATGGAAAGAAACTGGCGCTTCATGATCCCATGAAGCTCCTCAACCAACCAGCTCTGGAGCCTGCCCTATCTGCAATCCTTCAGTGAAGTGAAATTATAAATCACCAGCTGAGTTAGGTGTTCTGTTATTTGGACCTGGAAGTATCCTGAGAGGTTCAAACCATTTTTTGATAGAAACCTTTAAAAAGAAAATATTTGCTTCCTTGAGTTCTTAAACAATAAAAAACCAGAAAATAAACACTTCTTCAACCAATCAGGGATTTCATTCTGCTGTCAAGGACTGAGCAAGGTTGCAATGTAGTAATGCTTTGTTTGCCTTGGCGCTGCATGCTGACATACATGGTCAAGCATTCTATGCCATTAAGTTCTCAAACTTTTTAGTCTCAGGACCCCTTTACACTCTTAAAACCATTCCTGAGGACCCCAATAAGCCTTGGTTTATATGGGTTACATCTACTGATATTTATGAGAAATGAAAACTAAGAAATTAAAAAATATTTATTCATTTAAAATAACAATAGAAAACCTGATAAATGTTAACATAATATGTTTTAATGAAAAATAGCTACATTTTCCAAGACAAAAGAAAATTAGTGACAAAGGAAGTAATGTCTGACATATGCATGATCTCTTTAATGTTTTAATTAAGACATTAAATTCTTAAATCTGCATCTGAATTCTTAAATCTGCATCTGGCTGAATCTGTCATGATATGTTGTTTTGGTCGACGTATATGAAGTATATGAAGAAACTCTGACCTCACAGAGATGTGTAGTTAGAAAATGAAGGAGTATTTTAATAATCGTTCCAGATAATTGTGAATACTTTTCTTCGATACTGCACTATAACTTGAAAAGTTTCTTTTTTTTAAGACTTTATTTATTTATTTCAAAGAGACAGTGCATGCGCGTGCGTGAGCACACAAATGGGGGAAAGGGGCAGAGGGAGAGGGAGAAGCAGACCCCCCACTGAGCATGGACCCTGACACGGGGCTCAATCCCAGGGCCCCGGGATTGTGACCTGAGCCCAAGTCAGACGCTTAACCGACTGAGCCACCCAGGTGCCCCTTGACAAGTTTCTTAAAGGCTAGTTGCAATGGAGATGTACAACACAATATCAACATTAACAAAAGTTTGGAAGAAGCTGATTCCAACCCTCAAGGATGACTCTGAGGGGCTCAGTGGGGGAAATAACTGCAGATGTGGTAGAAATAGCAAGATCCCTAGAATTAGAGGTGGTGACTGAAGATGGGACTGAATTGCTGCAATCTCAGGAGAAAACGTTAATCTCATGAGGAGCTCCATTCCTGAGATGGAATCTACTCCTGGTGAAGATGCTGTGAAGACTGCTGAAATGCCAACAAAGGATTCAGAATATGACATAAACTTAGTTGATAAAGCAGCATCAGGATTTGAGAAGACTGGCTCAAATTTTGAAAGAAGTTCTACTGTGGGTAAAATGCTATCAACAGCATCTCATGCTACAGAGAATCATTCGTGAGAGGAAGAGTCCATCAATGTGTCAAAACTTCATTGTTGTCTTATTTTAAGAAATTGCCAGAGCCACCCTAGCCTTCAGCAACCATACCCTGATCAGTCAGCAGCCATCAACATCAAGACAACACCCTCCACCAGCAAAAAGATTATGACTTGTTAAAAGGTTAGCATTTTTTAGCAATAAAGTATTTTTAAGTTAAGGTCTGTACATTGTTTTTGTAGACATGATGCTATTGTACACTTAATAAACTACACTGTAGTGTAAACATAATTTTTATATGCACTAGGAAACAAAAAATTCATTTGAATTGCTTCCTTGCAATATTTACTATTGAAGTGGTCTGAAACCAAACGCATAATATATCTGAGGTATGCTAGCAATTTTATTTAGAGTCCCCAAAAAGATACCTAAAATAACATTTTGCTCTTTTTCTATCTGTTAAACATTTACTGATTCTTCTGAGATTATCAGAATGTTTTTCCTAGCTCTATTCTATTAAAAATAAATGTATCAAGATGGCGGAGGAGTAGGAGACCTGGATTTCATCTGGTCTCAGGAATTCAGCTGAATAGGGATCAAACCATTCTGAACACCTACGAACTCAACAGGAGATAGAAGAGGAGAGTAGCAACAACTCTCTAAACAGAGAAGCGACCACTTACTGGAAGGTAGGAGGAGCGGAGAAGTGAATCCGAGGCGATATTCAAGAGGCTAGACGGTGGGGGAGGGGGCCTCCGTCGGCCGCTTCTGGCAAGTGCTAGAGTGCAGAGCACAAAATCGGAACTTTTAGAAGCCGGCTCCACGGAGGGATGTCGCTCCAGTGGCTAAGCGGGAGGTGGAACCCTCGCGGGACAGTGTGGTCTCAGGACCCTTGGGGTCACAGAAAGACCGGGGGTGCCTGAGTGCAGCAGAGCTCCCAGGTATCGGAGCGGGGAAGCCGGCTGCAGAGATGGAGCCGAGGCGCGGGCTCTCAGCTCAGGGTTGCCATAAACTGTGATCCGTGGGCCAGTCGGGCCACTGCTCCTCCAGCAGGGACCCAACAAGCGGCAGAGCCGGGGAGACTCCCCTTCCTCCCCCGGGAGGAGCGGCGCGGGAGCGCACCGCAGGGATCTGCTGGGTTTGGAGACTCCACACGGGGTGAGGTGCCAGAGATAGAAACGCTCGGTCACAGGCCAGGTGAGCACGGAGTGTGGCTGGAGACCGGGGACACGGGAGTGACTGGCTGCTTTTCTCTGGGGGTGCACTGGAGTTCTTGCCTCCTCTGGGGCGGAGATTGGGAGGCCGCCATTTTCACTGTTGTCCTCCAAAGTCGTATGGAAAGCATGCAGGGAACGAAAGCTCCTGAGAGCAAACCCGAGCAGATTGCTTAGCTGGGACCAACAAGGGCGGGGCAATTCCGCCTCCGGCAAAGACGTTTGGGAACCACGGCAAGAGGCCCCTCCCCCAGAAGATCAGCACGAACAGCCAGCAAGCCAAGACCAAGTTTACTGATCAAGGAGAACGGGAGAACTCCAGCGCTAGGGGAATACTGCACATAGAATTATTGGCGTTTTTTACCATGATTCATTAGTTTTTCAAAGTTAATTTTTTAACTATTTTTTTAATTTCTCTTCTTCCCTTTTTCAACCAACATCTTATCAATCCCATTTTTTTTAATACATTTTTTATTTTTCATTTTTAGAGTCATATTTTATCCCTTCATAGTAGTTACCCTTATTTTTGGCATATATATATATATAAGTTGTTCTCTCTTTAAAATTTTGAGATACAGTTTCTTCTAACAGATCAAAATATACCCTAAATCACTAGTGTATGGCTTTGTTCTAGTCTCCTGCCTGATCACATTCTCTCCCTTTTTTTTTTTAAATCTTCTTTCTTTTTTCAAACAACTTCTTATCGTATCAATTCCTTTTATAAAATCTTTTATAATTTTCATCTTTACAGTCATCTTCCATCCCTTCATTGTATCAACCCTTATTTTGTACATATATAAGTCTTTCTTCCTTCAAACTTTTAGGAGGTACTTTTTTCTAACAGACCAAAATATGCCCAAAATCTAGTGTGTGGCACTGATCTATGCACTAGCCTGATCATATTTGATCATATTCGGTTTATTTGGTATTGTTCTGTTTTTGTTTTTAATCTTTTTCTTTTTTTTTCTTTCTTTCTTTTCTCTTTCTTTTTTCTTTCTTTCCCTTTCTTTCCCCCTGGTTTCAGGTCTTTTCTGATTTGTTTAGAGTATATTTGCTGGGGACGTTGTTAACCTGTTAGCATTTTGTTCTCTCATTCATCTATTCTCCTCTGGACAAAATGACAAGACGAAAAAAATCACCTCAGCAAAAAGAACAAGAGGTAGTACCGTCAGCCAGGGACCTACTCAATACGGACATTAGTACAATGTCAGACCTAGAGTTCAGAATCATGACTTTAAAGATACTAGCTGGGCCTGAAAAAAGCGTGGAAGTTATTAGAGAAACCCTTTCTGTAGAAATAAAACAACTAAAATCTAACCAAGTCGAAATCAAAAAGGCTATTAATGAGGTGCAATCAAAAATGGGGGCACTAACTGCTAGGATAAATGAGGCAGAAGAGAGAATCAGCGATATAGAAGACCAAATGATGGAAAATAAAGAGGCTGAGAAAAAGAGAGAGAAACAACTACAGGATCACGAGGGCAGAATTCGAGAGATAAGCGATACGATAAGACGAAACAACATTAGAATAATTGGGATCCCAGAAGAAGAAGAAAGAGAGAGTGGAGCAGAAGGTATATTGGAGCAAATAATAGCAGAGAACTTCCCTAATGTGAGGAAGGAAACAGGCATCAAAATCCAGGAGGCACAGACAACCTCTCTCAAAATCAATAAAAATAGGCCAACACCCTGACATCTAATAGTAAAGATTACGAGTCTCAAAGACAAAGAGAAAATCCTGAAAGCAGCTCGGGAGAAGAGATATGTAACCTACAATGGTAGAAATATTAGATTGGTAACAGACCTATCCACAGAGACCTGGCAGGCCAGAAAGGACTGGCAAGATATCTTCAGAGCACTAAACGAGAAAAATATGCAGCCAAGAATACTATATCCAGCTAGGCTCTCATTGAAAATTGAAGGAGAGATAAAAAGCTTCCAGGACAAACAAAAACTAAAGGAATTTGCAAACACAAAACCAGCCCTCCAAGAAATATTGAAAGGGGTCCTCTAAGCAAAGAGAGAGACAAAAAGCACAGATCAGAAAGGAACAGAGACAATATACAGTAACAGTCACCTTACAGGCAATACAATGGCACTAAATTCATACCTTTCAATAGTTATCCTGAATGTAAATGGGCTAAATGCCCCAATCAAAAGACACAGGCTATCAGATTGGATTAAAAAACGAGACCCACCAATATGCTGTCTGCAAGAGACTCATTTTAGACCCAAAGACACCCCCAGATTGAAAGTGAGGGGGTGGAAAACCATTTACCATGCTAATGGACACCAAAAGAAAGCTGGGGTGGCAATCCTTATATCAGACAAATTAGATTTTAAACCAAAGACTGTAATAAGAGATGAGGAAGGACACTATATCCTACTTAAAGGGTCTATCCAACAAGAAGATCTAACAGTTATAAATATCTATGCCCCAAACATGGGAGCAGCCAATTATTTAAGGCAATTAATAAAAAAAGCAAAGAAACACATTGACAGCAATACAATAATAGTGGGGGACTTTAACACCCTCCTGACTGAAATGGACAGATCATCTAAGCAAAAGATCAACAAGGAAATAAAGACTTTAAATGACACACTGGACCAAATAGACTTCACAGACATATTCAGAACATTCCATCCCAAAGCAACAGAATACACATTCTTCTCTAGTGCCCATGGAACATTCTCCAGAATTGATCACATCCTAGGTCACAAATCAGGTCTCAAACAGTACCAAAAGATTGGGATTATTCCCTGCATATTTTCAGACCACAATGCTTTGAAACTAGAACTCAATCACAAGAGGAAAGTTGGAAAGAACTCAAATACATGGAGACTAAAGAGCATCCTACCAAGGAATGAATGGGTCAACCAGGAAATTAAAGAAGAATTAAAAAAATTCATGGAAACCAATGAAAATGAAAACACAACTGTTCAAAATCTTTGGGATACAGCAAAGGCAGTACTGAGAGGAACGTATATAGCAATACAATACTTTCTCAAGAAACAAGAAAGGTCTCAAATACACAACCTAACCCTACACCTAAAGGAGCCGGAGAAAGAACAGCAAATAAAGCCTAAACCCAGCAGGAGAAGAGAAATAATAAAGATCAGAGCAGAAATCAATGAAATAGAAACCAAAAGAACAGTAGAACAGATCAATGAAACTAGGAGCTGGTTCTTTGAAAGAATTAACAAGATTGATAAACCCCTGGCCAGACTTATCAAAAAGAAAAATGATCCAAATCAACAAAATCATGAATGAAAGAGGAGAGATCACAACCAACACCAAAGAAATACAAACAATTATAAGAACATATTATGAGCAACTCTATTCCAGCAAATTAGATAACCTGGAAGAAATGGGTGCATTCCTAGAGATGTATCAACTACCAAAATTGAACCAGGAAGAAATAGAAAACCTGAACAGACCTATAACCACTAAGGAAAGCAGTCATCAAAAATCTCCCAACAAACAAAAGCCCAGGGCCAGATGGCTTCCCAGGGGAAGTCTATCAGACATTTAAAGAAGAATTAATACCTATTCTCCTGAAACTGTTCCAAAAAATAGAAATGGAAGGAAAACTTCCAAACTCGTTTTATGAGGCCAGCATTACCTTGATCCCAAAACCAAAGACCCCATCAAAAAGGAGAACTACAGACCAATATCCTTGATGAACATGGATGCAAAAATTCTCACCAAAATACTAGCCAATAGGGCCCAACAGTACATTAAAAGGATTATTCATCATGACCAAGTGGGATTTATCCCTGGGCTGCAAGGCTGGTTCAACATCCGCAAATCAATCAACGTGATATAATACATTAACAAAAGAAAGAACAAGAATCATATGATCCTCTCAATAGATGCAGAAAAAGCATTTGACAAAGTACAGCATCCTTTCTTGATCAAAACTCTACAGAGTATAGGGATAGAGGGTACATACCTCAATATCATAAAAGCCATCTATGAAAAACCTACAGCCAATATCATTCTCAATGGGGAAAAGCTGAGAGCTTTTCCCCTAAGGTCAGGAACATGACAGGGATGTCCACTATCACCACTGCTATTCAACATAGTATTAGAAGTCCTAGCCACAGCAATCAGACAACAAAAAGAAATCAAAGGCATCCAAATCGGCAAAGAGGAAGTCAAACTCACTCTTTGCAGATGATATGATACTTTATGTGGAAAACCCAAAAGACTCCACCCCAAAACTGCTATAACTCATACAGGAATTCAGTAAAGTAGCAGGATATAAAATCAATGCACAGAAATCAGTGACATTCCTATACACCAACAACAAGACAGAAGAGAGAGAAATTAAGGAGTCGATCCCATTTACAATTGCACCCAAAACCATAAGATACCTAGGAATAAATTTAACCAAAGAGGCAAAGGATCTGTACTCAGAAAACTATAAAATACTCATGAAAGAAATTGAAGAAGACACAAAGAAATGGAAAAACATTCCATGCTCATGGATTGGAAGAACAAACATTGTGAAGATGTCAATGCTACCTAGAGCAATCTACACATTCAATGCAATCCCCATCAAAATGCCATCCACGTTTTTCAAAGAAATGGAAAAAATAATCCTAAAATTTGTATGGAACCAGAAGAGACCCCGAATAGCCAGAGGAATGTTGAAAAAGAAAAGCAAAGCTGGCGGCATTACAATTCCAGACTTCCAGCTCTATTATAAAGTTGTCATCATCAAGACAGTATGGTACTGGCACAGAAACAGACACATAGATCAATGGAACAGAATGGAGAGCCCAGAAATGGACCCTCAACTCTATGGTCAACTCATCTTTGACAAAGCAGGAAAGAATGTCCAATGGCAAAAAGACAGTCTCTTCAACAAATGGTGTTGGGAAAATTGGACAGCCACATGCAGAAGAATGAAACTGGACCATTTCCTTACACCACACACAAAAATAGACTCCAAATGGTTGAAAGACCTAAACGTGAGACAGGAGTCCATCAAAATCCTAAAGGAGAACACAGGTAGCAACCTCTTCGACCTCAGCTGCAGCAACTTCTTCCTAGAAACATCGCCAAAGGCAAAGGAAGCAAGGGCAAAAATGAACTATTGGGATTTCATGAAGATAAAAAGCTTT